>NW_008342011.1:341342-376731 GCF_000622305.1 Nannospalax galili
CTGCCAGACTTCTATGCTGAGCATTGTGTGCTGAGGCCTCACTAGAACCAAGTCTCTCTGGGATAAATTCTTGGAATCTTCTGCCCCATAGGATTAAACAGATGATCAAAAAGGTGAAGTCAAGGTCATAGGAACAGGAAGGGAGTGAATTTAACAATCCAGATCACAAAACAAAGGTGAGAGATAGGTATCAGAGAATTTTATATATATATAGAGAGAGAGAGAGAGAGACAGACAGACAGATATAGAATGCCCAAATTTTGTGACATAATTTGCTGTGTGGATGATAATAGGGAGATGTGAGCAAAGGAAGGAGGAAAACTCCACTGAGCTCTCTCAAAAAAATATTTAAACCTTTGAACCATGAAAATAAGAATTCTACTCAAAGAAGGAAGTAAAAGTATTTGTTAAACTTTTTTTCCTTTTCTGTTAAAATTTAACCCACTAGTATCACTACTGTAGCTTTTTTTAAAATAGCTATTTTAAAGGTTTATTGACTGATTTAAAGAAATAACTGCTGGGAGTGGTGGTGCACGCCTTTAATCCCAGCACTTGGGAGGCAGAGGCAGGCAGATCTCTGAGTTCAAAGGCCAGCCTGGTCTACATAGTGAGTTCCAGGACAGCTGGGGCTACAGGGAGACCCTGCCTCAAAAAAAGACCCTCCAAAAGAGAAATAATTTAAAAGTTATAAAAATAACATGCAAGTAAATTATTCAATAATTGAAATCATTGCAATAGCCATCAATCATGAAACACTGGCAGAAAGCAAAGTAATTGAAGATAAGGTGGCCAGAAACTGATTTTGAAATAGGTCCACTTGGCTCTTAGTAACCTGTTCAGGATCTCTTTGTATGGGGGACTGGAGATTTCATTGTTGTTTGTTTGTTTGTTTGTTGAGTAGAACATTGTGATTACAAAGATCTTATTTGTCTTTTAAATTTGTTTCATTATGTCTTGGAAATCTGTGATTAACTTTTTCCTTAATACTTTTTTGGTCTTCTACTAAAATTTCATATGTGTGTGTGTGTGTGTGTGTGTGTGTGTGTGTGTGTAGATGATACATACACATGTGTGCGTGCCTACAGATGCAGGTTCCTGTGTGCAGTGGCCGAGGACATCAGGTGCTCTGCCCTATCTCCTCCCTTATTCCTTTGAGATAGAGTCCCTCACTGAACCTGAAACTAGGTTGGTGGCTAGCAAGCTCCAGGGATCCTCTTGTCTCTGCCCCAACAGTAATAGAGTGACAGGTACACACAGCTACACGGCTTTTTGTGAATGCTTGGGCTTTGAACTCAGGTCCTCAAGCCTGCACAGCCAAGTGGTCTTACCCATTAAGCCCTCTCCCAACCCCTTTCTACTAAAAGGTCTAATAATGTTTTATCTTCATTTGAAGTCTGCTACCTAGGTAGATAGGTATCATGGGATATTGGTTCTTAAGCACATGTGGAATTATGGTCACTTTTAAGGATCTACTAAAATTCATACTCCCTCTCCACCGAAAATGTACGTGTACACATGTGAGGCCGTTCACAAAATTTTGGGGGATCCATACACCCCTTACCTCATTATGATCTTCAGGTTAACACTCAAATGAGAAAAGCCAAATAGAGGAAATTAAAAGGCCTGCTCCTTCATCTTTCAGTCTCAGGAGCCATTTGTTCCTAATTGAAATCTTGTCATATTTATCTTAGTGTTCTTTGTTTAGACCCACCCACCCCCACACATGCACTTCTTTTAGCCAATGGTATGGATTGCTTTGTGATTCTCATCTGAAAAGAAACTTTCACAAAGTAGGTTGATTATGTGATTGCATTAAAAAAAAAAAAAAAAAAAAAAAAAAAAAAAGGAATGGGGGGCGGGGGGCAGGGGGGGGGGAAAGGAAGGGGAAAGGGAAAAGAAGAAAAAAAAAAAAAAAACGACAACAACAAAAAAAAACAGGCTTTCTTTTAATTTCTCATCCGTTCTTGGGAATTGATTTTCTCTTGATTTGCATTCAGAAACATGCTTCTGCTGACCCCCAGGGCTCACAATTGCAAGCCTGCTCTTTTGCTTGTCCTTGGTCTGCTTTAGTTGCAGCCTACTAGCAGCCTGTGTCTTTCTTTCCTTTGCCATTAGCATGATTTCTGTAACTCAAATTTGAAGAAAATTACATACTATGGAAAACACCCCCCAAACCATCATTTAATCTCCTCATGGTTTTCTTAAAGATCGAATATTAATTACATTCTTATGCATTCTCCTCCTCTGATAGTCTTAGAATCTCTTCCACGACGGAAAGACCCTAGCATGAAATCATCACATAGCAGGTACCCAGCAAATGACCATGTACTTCATTCCCATCATTCCATCACAAAGGGCTGGGACTACTGCAGTGCTTCAGCCTGTCTGTCTGCATTGCTGTGCACCTCCTTACCTGATATTGGACCTTCTGACTATTACTGATGCCAGTCGTAAGGAACCTGAAGCACTCCTCCCCAAGCTCCCCATCCTCCACTGGGAATCCTGTTCCATCTGACTCTCCCCTCTTCACCATCTCCCATTTATGCTCCTCCCAGATATGAATGTTTGATGAAGGCTCTCAGGGATCCCTTTTAAAAATTGCACTTAGCCAAGGGAGCCTCCTCTCTGAAGATTAAGGCCCTTTCCTAAGGGCCTTCCATACCCAACAGGTCCATAGGAGGACCAAAAGGCCAGCTCCTTCTTCAGAGTCACTTGGGAGAGCTCCAGAACTGTCTCTGGGATGGGCTGAGACTACTATTGCACCTGCATGCCAGTGCAGTGCCCGCTCTTGCCTAATCCAACTTCCCTCCTTAGGCCCCTGACGTTCCCATCCCAAGAGCCCTGAGCAACAGTCTATCTGCCTTCAGTTCTCCCTTTCAAGAAATATATTTTCGCTACACCTTCTACTTAGGCTTTGAGCCATTCTATGCTTTTACAAAGCCATGCTTTTACATTGCTGATAGGGCAAGAAACATCAGTTGTTTCTTCTAGCACAGTGTTCTAGCCCCCTTCTACCAGCCTCCAGACTTTTGCCTGAGCATCTGCACCACCTCTTGGCTTAGCCCATGTGAAAATGAAGCTGAGATCCACCTTCCACAGTCTCCAGCATGGGTCCATAATCCAGGTCTGTCCCAAAGGGCACCCATTTGCTCTAGTCGTAGTGATTGGTTGGGGACATCACATGGCCTGAGCTGGTCCAATAAAGAACCCTCTTGAGGACTTAAACTGAAATTATGGAACAAACAAGCCCTCTTTTTCTCCATTTCTGAATTGAATGAATGAAAGAAAACTCAGAGGAAAGAGGACACAATTGAGGAGATTCTTGCCAACATCCTTGGAGTACCTGAATCCTGCTGTTTCTGAACCAAAACTAGCTTTGACTTTTCACTCAGGACCTTGACCAGATTTCAGTGCCTACATTTCATGTCCAATGTCTGCATATCAAAAACCTAATGCAAAAAAGGCACAAGAAGATCTGAGGAATTTGCTCAAAATCTGTTGATTTATTTACGTTTCTGTTGCTGTGATAAAATATCCTGATTAAAAACAACTTGAGAAAGGGTTTGTTTCGGCTCATGGTTTTGGAGGGATACAGTCCATCTTGGTGGGGAAGGCATGGTGGCAGGAGCATCTACACTGCAGAATGAACAGGAAGTGATTAACAAAAATGTGGTATATTTACACAATGGAGTTCTATTCAGCAGTAAAGAAAGATGAAATAATGAAATTTGCAGGTAAATGAATGGATCTAGAAACTGTTATACTAAGTGAAGTAACACAGACTCAGAAAAAAAAAGATGTACCTTTGCCCTGATTTGTGGATCCTAGCACCAAATCCTTTTAAATTCCATGTTCTTTTAATAAGATGATGCTGTACAGCAGTCCCTTCTGCATGAAATAACTACCATCATCACGACTTCAGCTGTGCCTGATTGCTAAACATTGTCACAATTGGGCTTGTTGCTTGTGCTCCTTCATTAAAGGAGGGACATATGGGGTCATTGGACCCTCACCGGAGTATCCAGCCACTCTTCCCAGCCAACTGTATGTAATTTGGCCCCAATCACATATGGTCTCCTGGATTTCAGGAGGGCTAAAGTATACAATCTTGGGAAGGCTAGGAAGAGAAGGCTTGATCCATGCTGGGTAAAGGCTCTCCAATGTGCATACCCTCAGCAACCCCTCAGTTATCTCTGTAAGTAAGCTCAATAAATTCATTGGTATTCCACAAAAACTTTAAACATTGTTTTGACACTAGAACCTTAAAAGGGAATAAGCATTGCTTAGTATCCCAAGGAAAAGAATTCTCACTACAGATGGAAAATTTATTTGTTGACGTTATTATGTCTCATAATTATTTTTTAAAAAAATGAGAATGTAAAATATGTTAAAGGATATGGGAATGAGATATTTGCCAAAATAGAAAAAGTGAGAAAGCCTAAACAAGTGATGAAAGTCTGTGTAGGTTTGTTATGATATATAAAGGATGAGACAAAAATAATATACACATAATCTTAAATTTTCTAAGGTCATAGTTTAGTCAACTAGTTTAAGAGAAACAACTTTTAATTGCCCTCCATTAACAGCAAAGACAACAATAATGAATGTGTAGGGTTAGAACCTTTTCTTTCTAAAATGTGCTCTGTATTGCCACTTAAATAGATCCAATACAACTCCTGAACACAATTCCTTGATTTCTCAGGGATGTTCCTTTTTGGGGAGACATTTTACATGGATGAATGCAGGGCCTCTGTGGGTTCTGGCATCTGCATGAAGTGCCTTGTGTGTGGGACCGCTAAGTGTACCTTTTCCCCTGCTGCCTGACTGAGGAACTCTGCCTTCTCTCAGCCTTCACTATGCCTTCTTCCGGAAGCCCCTCTCCTCAGTAGCTCCTGTTTTGGCTTAGAAGTCTGCTCTCCAAGATCATCTGAATTGCATGTCTAGTAAGGGAACATAGATGCTGTGGTCTGACTGTGAAATGATCCCCCCATAGGTTGATGTATCTAAACACTTGATCCTCAGATGGTGGTGCTGTGTGTGAAGGTTATGGAGCCTTGCTGCAGGAAGTGGGTCAACTGGGGCCATCCTTGAGGCTTAAGAACTAAGCCCCACTTCCTGTTCACTCTGCAGTATAGATGCTCCTGCCACCATTCCTTCCCCACCAAGATGGACTGTATCTCTCCAAAACCATGAGCTGAAGGAAACTCTCTCTCCTTTAAGTTATTTTCAATCAGGATATTTTATCAGAGCAACAGACATGTAAAGTCAACAGATTTTGAGCAAATTCCTCAGACCTTCGTGTGCCTTTTTTGATTATATTTTTGATATGCAGACATTGGACATGAAATGTAGGCATTGAAATCTGGTCGGTGTTTGACTTTTTTCTACTTGTCATTGAGGGATGTTTCAATCAAGAACTGAATGGTCTAAAAGACTTCCCTAGAGGCAAGATGTGATACTCACTCATACAACCAGAAGAATGTATAGCTGTAAGATGACCTGACACCTGGACCATTGCTTTATCCTAAAATATAATATTTTTAAATGAACTCAATGTACAAACAACAGTGGCTTCTTGGAGTCAAGAAAGCTAAAATGCAAACAATGGCAGTAAGCAAATCTATGTACTTACTCAGAACTGTTTCTACAATCCCAACTGGTTTCATTCCAGAAGGATTTTCCCTTCCCATTCCACTAGTTCATCTTGGACAGTTCTAAGCAACGCCTTTGATAATCTGTAAATGGGTATGTCTGGGATGAAAGTGATGACACATTAGTCTGATTTCTAAGCCTGACCATGCTTTCTCATGAACTTGACTTTGAGCTTCCAGGATAGTAGTGGTGTTGGTTTCTTTGTCTAGCATCAAAGCAGAGTCTGGAAACCTGTAAGCAAGAATGGCATGTTGTCTAGGAAAGGGGAATTCTGCTTCTGTTTCCCTTTCTGTAAACAGCAAAGAACAGGTCTAGAAGGACCTGTTCTCCAAAAAGAAGAAGTCTGACAACTCTACACGATCAAATTAGTAGAAAAAAGCACCCATGATTTTTGCACAAAGAGAGCTGCTTTTGCTATTCACTTTACTACTTTTGAGAGTGCTTATTTTGACTGTTTTTATTTATTCTCTGTTTTTCCTGGTGGTATATTAGAAATATGGCCCAATCTGAAGATAGTGTACAACTTGATGCTTTTCACGGCCCTTCCAATCAGGAGTAACGATAGCTGTCAGGGGAGCAATGAAAAAATGTCAATTAGCTATAAAAGTTCCACAAACAAGCATCAAGTCTTCCTCATATGAGTCCCTGGGTGCAGCTCAAAATTGAGCAATAATGTTCACAGTTAAAAATGGCTGTTGGGGGTCCCAGCACTCTCTTTTTCCCATTAATAATTGCTCAGCACCAGCACTGCAGTCACTGCCTGTGTGTGGTGGAACACAGGCTTCTAATGGGGAGTATGTTAAAAATAGCTCTAGCTCCCATCACATTTATGGGTGGAGAAATGGCAGTGACTCCCTCTGTTCCTACTGCACAGCTGGGACGGTCCGTCTGAGGAGTCAGAAATGAAATTACCTGCACTGTCCTCCTGCCTCCAGCCTCTTTGGCCAGGCCGCATGCCCTGGCTGCTTGTTTCCTATTCAGGTTTGAAAATCACATCATGGTAGTTCTGTCTCTGAAGAGGAACTGAAGAGCAATCAGCCTCCTGATGTCACTCTTTGGACCATCCAGAACCTTAATTTGCATGCAGCCTTTGTTTACAAACAAGTAGTCTGCCTCTGGGCTAAAAAAGCAAAGGCAGTCTCTTTTCTGGAAGTAAAACCTGGTACCTGCAGCCAGTGGCTGTGACCTGTCCACACATGAAGGGAAATGAAACCTTCGGTATGAATGCAGGCAGTTGGTCCAATTTTATTTGTTTTTCAGCTGTATGGAGTTATAACTCAAAAATAAAAATTGCATTTATACATATGCACTGGAAATTATTATCATACTCTAGGCAATTAACACTTCTCATAGTTATCACGGTTATCTTTTGTGGATGTGGGGTGTCAGGGGGTAAGGATGAGAGGCTATGGAAGCATTCATAAGATCCCTCTCCTCAAATGTCCAGTCTACATTATTACTAGTTACAGAGACTATATTGGACACTAGATCTCCAGGATTTATTCATGTTGTAGCTGCAGGCTTGTTGGGCAGAAGGTGCACACTTATAATTTGATTTTTAAAAATAATACGTTAGCCAGGTGTGGTGGCATGCGCCTTTAATCCCAGCACTCAGTAGGCACAGGCAGGCGGATCTCTGTGAGTTCAAGGCTAGCCTAGTCTACATAGTGAGTCCAGGACAGCTGGGGCTACAGGAAGACCCTGTCTCAAAAAGACAAAAAAAAAAAAAAAAAAAAAAAAAAAAAAAAAATTAAAATCTTTTTTTCTTGGTTACTGAGGTTTCTAGTGCACTCTGAGTTGTGCCTGAGGCCAAGACCTTGTTCTCCTATGCCCTAGCCTCAGCTCTGCCCTCAGTCAAAGATGAAAAGGATGCATGTCCTACAATAGAGCTTCTGGTTCCCAGGCAGTGGCCCACACTTGGCAGAACCAGGGTCTCCAAAAGACCTCTGCAGGGCGTCACGTGGAGACAGCATCTGGAAAGGGCACTATGGTAGCTAATCTTGGTTGTCAGTTTGACACATCTGGGAAGAGGGAACCTCAATTGAGGAATTTCCTGCATCAGATTGGCCTGTGGACATGTCCTTTTGGGCATTTTCCTTGGCTAGTTGATGTAGGAGGGTGCAGCCCACCAGCCCACCTGAGCACGTGGGCCTGGGCTATATAAGAAAGCTAGCTGAGCAAGCCAGGGGCATCAAGCCAGTAAGCATCATTCCTCTATGGTCTCTGCTTCAGTTCCTGTCTCCAGGTTCCTTCCTTGAGTTCCTTCTCCGACTTCACTCAATGATGGGCCATAACTTGTAAACTAAAATAAACCCTTTCCTCCCCAGGTCGCTTTTGGTCATGGTGTTTAACACAGTAACAGACAAGCAAACTAGGACACCTGGATAGGGAGGCCTTAATTGTGGAATCATCTTAATTACCTTAATTGATGTGGGAGGACCTACCCCAAATGTGAACAACCCACATTTATGGTAGCATAAATGTAGTAGCAGCCCAGGCAAATAAGGTATGGCAGAAGTGAAATTATTAACCTTTTGCTTATTTGACTTTCCCTTTTGTCAAGTTAATTATCCTGTTGCTGCTGCTGAATCCTCCCGATATCAGAACGAGCTTTTCTAGGCTTCCATTGTTGACTAAGGACCAGTAGCTCTCCAGGAACCCTCCAGATTTTGGGAATCAGAGCCAGGCTTCAGAGGCATCCAGCCCTGTGGACTGAGCAATTACAGGGGTCTCAGCCTCTCAGGTGCAATTCAGCTGTTGGTACCACTTCAAAGTAATCTCATTTAACAAATAATATATAATATATTATATTTATATTCTATTATGTTCCTCTGGAGAACCTTGACTAATACAGGTGCACAAATAGACCTTGACTCCAGTTTTTGTCCCGTAGCTATATGACCTTTCACAAGTCAACCTAACTCTTCTAAGCCTCTGGCTTCTATCTACTAAGCTGCAGTAAAACTATGGACCTCGGAGTGTGGCTGTGAGGATCAAATGAGATAAATTATTTCAAGTGGCTGGCACACTCCAAATGTTTGTGGAGTGAATAATCAATGCACGAAATGTTGGCTTAAAGCACAGGAAGGTTTTATGTTGTTAGAATGCTCTCTGCTCAGTTAGACCTGCTTCGTCATTTTACTTTCTATATTAAGTCATGTGATGTCCACACATACTTGTGTCTTGTGCTAGACCCAGGGCGTGGTGTGATATAAATCTTCTCTGTATCCCCTGCTATACTGAGCAGAGAGGAAGCATGTGATGAGTGCTTCTTGCCTACATGAAAAGAGATGCTATTAAGGAACTATGGTATGGATGGTTAGAACTAGGGAGTGTGGCTCTACACCTCATTGAGTGGGTGACCCGAGACATTTACATCATCAGTCACACAGCTTTGGGAGGGGGGGACTCACAGGTAAGAGCAGGAGCTTAGACTGTTTAAACTACTCCAGAGATTCTTTTTTCTAGGAAAAAATAATTTATTTTTATTTATGTGACTGTGTATGTGCATGTGTATGTATGTATGTATGCATGTATGTGAGTTTGGGTGTGTGCTACCTGGGTGTGTGCCCTCTGAGATTAGAAGTTATTGGATTCCCTGGAGCAACTGTGGGTACTGGGAACTGAACTCTGATCCTCTCCATGAGCAGAAAGCTATCTTAACCACAGAGCCATTTCTCCATTACCCTCAGTGATTTTTAAGTGGCGAGTACACACACAGGGGGTCACCTGGGTTCTGTTCTTCCTCTCCAGTGAATTGGGAACTGGGGCCAGCAAGGAGAGGAGAGTTTATAGCTTTTGCTGCCTTTTCAAGATTGACTCATGGAAAGCAGATAAATTTGTAAATGCTGAAAAGTCAAAATGTTCTGAATCACCAGGGAAAAACCAGGCTGAGGCCTTTGGGGGAAAAATAAGATGCCAAAAGGTAAATGTATATAATAGGTGACCCTTTATCGGACCTGGGTAATTTTGAGAATGAAACAATATGCCGTTAATAACTGACTGAAATAAAAGACGCCGATCCAGACTGCTCTGGGTTCAGCAGGATAGAAATTACTCTCTTTCTAAAGCAGTCCTGCGAAGAGCCTTCTGCTTAGCATTGGAAAGAACAAAGGCCTATGGTTCTTTCTGGGCTGTGGGCAGCAGCAGCAGTGGCTTTCACGTGGTGAGCTGCCTCCGACCTGCCCTTTACAGGCTACTGCTGTCCTGCCACCTGCCTTCTGGTGATAGAACAATTGTCCTATCTTCACACACTGAGCCTCTCTTCAGCCAGAAGCTGAGGTAACCTGAGAGCTGCTAGCTTCTCCTCTGCCCCCAGCTGCTCCCCGATGCCTCTGCGCTGCCATTCTGATTGAGTGAGATCTAGTACAAACTTGAGAAATGGAACTGGAAGTGAAGCGGCCAGCAAAGGCAGAAAGCCAAAGACTGCACAGTGCAGGACGCTGAACGGTCGTTTAGATAAATAACTGGTGTTCACACAGGAAGGATTCGTAGATGATCCATTGTTCTAATAGCTAATCTCTACTTCCATCCTGGTTTACTGTTAGAGAGATAAAATCAAGGGAGTGAATAAGGTGCTGAGGTTTATTAGGCCCTTCAGATTTATGTCTCTAGCCCCTGCCTCCTCAAACGATTCTGGAATCAAATATCCCACTGTCTCCTTGGCATCTAACAGCAACATCAAACTCAACATGTGCTATCCTGTCCTCTTTCCCACGGCCCTCCCTAGTTCAGCCAGTAGCGGGCCTTTCCCCTGTCCCTAACTCATCACCACCTCTTCTTTGTCTTCTTCGTATCACATCTAATCTGTCCGCTTATGTTATACCAGACACATTCGAAGTCTGACTACTTTCCATTCCCTGTGCACTGCTACCTGTGGTCCAAACCGCCATCATCTCTCATGTGGATTGTGATTGGCTATATTGTAGCTGTTTCTTCACAGTCCTCCCTACAGTTCTTTCTTCACTGAACAGAGCTGTCAACCAATCCTTTAAAAGTGTAAGACAGTTCATATTACACCTCTGCTCAGAAAACTCTGTGAAAGCTTCCATCTTAGAGTAATAACTTGAAATCCTCCCTATCAAATCCTAACACACACACACAGAGACACATACACACACAGATACATACACAGACACACACACAGACAACACACAGAGATATATACACACACACAGACACACGTAGACACAGACATGCATACATACACACAGATACACAGACATACACAAATACATATATAAACACACACACAGATTCACACAGACACAGACAACACACAGAGATACACATACAGACACACAGACATACACACAGATACACACACAAACATACACACAGATACAAACACATAGACAACACACAAATACACACACACACACACACACACACACACACACACACATACATACACACACACAGAAAATGCCTACTGGGGTTCCCAGTTCCTTCTTATCTTCCAGAAGGACAGCATCATGTTCACAAGGCTCTAGCCTTGCTGACTGATAGCCAAGCAAACCAGCCTTAGCCACCTCAGAGCTTTTACTTCCTGTGCCTGGCAGACTGTCCTCCCAGATTCATTATCTAGGTTCTTCTCTGTCTTCAGATCTTTGTTCAAACACATGTTGCTGTTTAAACCGCAGCTTCTCACGTCCAAAAACTTGTTTTTCTGCACAGCATTTATTTGTTACCCTCTCAGAAGCTCTACACTTTACTTATTATTTTCTGTTTATTGTTTGTTTCCTCTGCGTGGAAATTAAGATCTCTGATGGAGGAAATTTATGTGTTTTGTTTCCTGCTGTGACATCTGAACAAGTACCTGGCACAAAGTAGGAATATGATAAATATTTGCTGAAGGAAGGTGTTCGGAAACACTTCCCCTAGTCTCCACGTGTCAGGTGCACATCAAGGTATGGCAGTGAAATCCTTGCTCCTTAAGCCACCCTGAGTCAGTGGGTCACTGGAGTAGGAGTAGTGCTGGACAGAGGCAATACGGTGAAAAGAATGTAGGCCCCGGAGCTGCTGTTCTATCACACTGAGGGAGCAGAATTAAAGACAGCAATGTTTTGCCAGAGCGAGTGACACTGAGGCTGGACCTTACAAAGGGAGTGGAATTTTACCAGGCAGTAGAGCAGGGTCACAGCTGTCCCTCATGTCTCAGCAGGCTCTCCCTCTCATACTGTGTCAGGGAGCAGGCTTGGTCCCAGGAAAAGACAGATCAGGACTTATTTATGATAATGTTTTCGAGACAGTGTGTGCCCTTCAACAGGTACGAGAACAACCTGATGGCATCCTAGGACACTGGAGCCACCAGAGAGATGGAGGCTGCTCACGGCTGTGGAGTGAAAAGCGGTTTCCCTTAGAGCATCCAGGACAGAGAACCTTACACTCCACAACCCCCGTACCGAGCATCATCTGCTGTGACAGCATGAGTCCTACCCTCCGCCATCCCCCAGGAAGCTCTGGTTTGAGAAAGGACCTTTAGTCTCTGTGTTAGTTAGTGTATCATCCCTTAAGTCAAAGAAGTGTCTATGAACCTGTTGGTTAATAATTCCATTGCTGTGATAAAACACCATGACCAAGGCAACTTGTAGAAGGAAGAGTTTATTTTGGTTTATGGGGCCCGAGGGATGAGAGTCCATCATGACGGGAGGCATGGCAGGAGGCAGGCAGCTGGCACAGGAAGCTGAGTGCCCACATCTTCAAGCAGATGCAGAAAGCAGAGAGACAAACTGGAAATGGGATGGAGCTTTGAACTCTCAAAGCCCATCCCCAGTGACATGCTTCCTCCAGCATGGCCACACTTCCTAAAGTTTCCATGATCCTCCCCACAAAGTACCACCAAATGGGGACCAAGTATTCAAATACTTGGAGCCCATGGGGGACATTCTCATTCAAATCACCACAAGGCCTCTGGGATCACAGTATTGCTATAAAGTCCATCTAATGGGGCTTGCCTGATAGTTTTCATGGTAGAGAAGGTATACCAGTTAATCATTTCTGTATAACAAAGTAGCTCTACCCTTAACAACTTAAAACAACAGTAACATCACTTCTCATATTTTTTTTTAGTTTTCTTCGTTGACTGTATGACAGTTTTGTCTCAGTCCACCCAGGAGACTATATATCCAAGTGAAGAGTCAGGAAGGGTGGGAGACCTAAGATGGCCTCCTTCACCTGCCTGGTAGCTGGTGCTTGTAGCTCAGACACACTTGTGTTTCTCAATGGATTCTAGTCTTCCAGTAGCCCAGCTTCCTTACAGAGGATGGTAATAAAAGCTATAGATGTCTGGAGACTGGAACTGGGACCTGTGTAGCTTTGCCTTCTCTCAGTTCCACTGGGTAAAGGCAGTCACAGCCCAACCTAGACCTGAGGATCAGAGCTCACGCGGCCGCCTGGGAGAGGACCTGCAAGGTTCTGTGGCCTGGGAGAGCTACCACACTTTTCCTTTGTTTACTGCTCTTGTTACTAGTCTTCAAATGCAAAATAACTTTCTCCCCTCTTCATAGGGGCATTTCAGAGTCAATATTATAGGAAGACACCTGTAGTTTATTCCATAGGAAGAAATCTACTGGTACTCACAGATAATGGTTTGTTTGTTCTGAGTTAACCTTCAATGTGAGAACTTGAGAGGAATACAAGACTCAGTGGCCTTGCTATGTGCAAAGAGAGAAAGAGGGGATGATAAGCGGAAAAGTATTAAAACCAGAAATCTCAGAGCTAAGACTGACCATCTGACCAGAGGGCATGGCTAAACTTTGACATAACAGACTGCCTGTGTTTTCCCTTCCTGTATAATCTGTGGGCTAATGAAGACAGATCCTTTAGGATGTTAATCCACTGTCTCTCAGATTGCTGTCTCCCTGAACAAAGCAGTTTAAAGATTCAATTGCTGGTGTTTGCCTATGTGTCAGGTGGCATGGATATAATTACATTCCCAAGAGCTTCAAAGTCTCCAGGTCCAGCATCTGACTCAGAATCCTGGAGCATGTGCTCTGCATCTGGTGTGGATACAGGTAGAGCCTCTTGGCACCATCAACCGGCCTCCCCCATCTGCAAGGAAATCTGAGTTTCAAGCACCTAACACCCAAGGGGCCAGAATCAGAGACTGCAATAGTGTTTGTATCCCAGAAGGGGAAGATGACAGGCACCTCTCAGTGAATGGAGCAGAGCAATTCTGAAATCTGGCCAGAACCTGTTAAGGCTTTCTGCTCCCAAGTGAGCAGTGGCCCACTTGTTCTGTTCCTCGACAGCAGACTCTTAATCAATTCACATTCTAGACTCTTGGCTCTACCCTTTGAATTCCTTTTTTCTTTCCATAGGGATAGTCCGTGCCAGCTTTTGCATCCTCCTTCCAAACTGTACATTTGGGGGCCCAAAACCTGTTTGTGTTTTAAACTCTTCCTGCTTACTTTAGTCTAAATTGTTTTATATGTATCACATAATAATCTATTAAACAAAAGCCTTACCAGAAATTATATTTTCAAGAGTTTCTCTATTTTGACGGATTTTTAGAGTGTTCTGGGATAAGGCACATAAGACTCTTCCCTTTTGTGTAGTTGATGTCTATTAGAGGCTGTCTTGTCATAGACTCTTGATTTCATCATGACTCTGAAAGCCTTTTTCTCTCTGAGAAGTTGTGCCTGTTGGAAAGTCTAGAAAGACTGAAAACCATCTGACTGCCAACTCGGCATGTCCTGGGCGCTCACTCTCTGTATATTCTTGCAGTTTGCTTGCAAACCAATCAGTTTCCCCTTTAGACCAGGCCCGAGAGATGTTAGCAATAGTTTCCTTTTGGGATGGCTGGGTAGATGGAGATGAATACTTACCATTTGTTTGAGGCAAGGATCACACTTTGACCACTCACTCCAGGAGCCCATTCTGCAGTCTATGGGGACCAGAGAGCCATCTCTTTGTGTTGTCTCTTGGCTTTAACAAAGGAAATTCAGAAGTATCAATTTAAACTTTTTTGTTTTAATGTGTAGGAATGTTATACCTGCATGTATTGTAAGTACACCCGTGTCATGCAATGCTGGCGGAGGACAGAAGAGGGCAACAGATTTCCTGAAACTGGAGTTACAGTGTTAGTTGCCATGTGGGTGCTGGGATTTGAACCCCGGTCTTCTGCAAGAACAGTCAGTGTTCTTAACCGCTGAGCCATCTCTCCAGCCCCCTAAGTGTTTCTTTTTCTTTTTTATATCAGTACCCATTCCCAGGTACTGTTTTCTTTGTCAAGTAACTATGGTAGTAAGCAAACAGTTTCAGACCTAATTGATTAAAATAATAATGATTATATTAGTCAGTCTTCCATCACTATAATGAAATACCTGAAGTAATTATCATATAAAGAGAAAGGTGGATTTGGGCTCACATATTTGGAGTCCATGATTGAATGGCCTCATTTTTTTTTTTTTTTTTTTTTTTTTTTTTTTTTTTTTGTTTTTTGTTTTTTTTTTTTTTTTTTTTTTTTCTTTTTTTTTTTTTTAACCACTACCAATTTTGCCACTCTCAATACTGTTGGGAGTTGAAATGCTCCAACTTTCTCAAGAAAATTTTTTGTTCTCATACAAATTTTTGTTTACATGAACAATTGTTTTAGGCTAGCCTCGTTATCCCAGTGCAAAGACTAAGACAAGTCATATCCAGGAGCTTAGAGGCTGGCAGCTGTATATGGAAAGAAATATTAAAAAAAAAAAAAGGTGGATTTTGGCGCTCAATTTTTGGGTCCAGTTTTTATTGGCCTTACTTTTTTTTTTTTTTTTTTTTTTTTTTTGAGCCTCTGGAGAGGCAGCACATTGTGGCAGAAGTGGATAGCAAAGAAAATTGTTCACCTTAGGCTCCAGGAAGCAAAGAGGAAGAGGAGAGACCAGAGTCCCACAATCCCTTCTGAGGGCACATGCCTGCACCAGTACAGTAATCCAATTGTGGCTCTCTGAATGAAGTATAGTTTAAAGATTTCACTAGGTCCTATCTCTGACAGGTCAGCCTCCCAACACTGCCACCATGGGGGCCCAGGAGAATACCTAGCCAACCATAGCATTGATGTGCTATATTCTGTAGGTTAGGAAGGTCCTTCTCTTGCTAGTTTCATGCTGCTTGACTTGGAGCTGGGCTCAGCTGGAATGGCTGGGACTTCGCTCCGTGGTCTTTTATCATAGTTTCTCTATAGCAGGAGTCTTCACAGCATTGTTATCCCAGGATAGCATTCCCAGAAACAATCCCGAATGCATAAGCATGTATCAAGCATCTATTCAAATCACTGAGCACCTCCCAGACCTTCCTAGTCCAGGTCTTTTATCTTTTCTTCTTTCTTTGCTGTCCTCTTCAGAGCCCCTACCAGGAGTCTCCATGTGTGTTACTGACACAGGCACCAGCCTATAAACTCTGAAAGCACCAAGGCTAACATGTGTGTTCTTAATCCATTGCCCTCAGTGAGGTTTTTGGGAAGGGAGCCCTGTTTCCAACTCTGATTTTGGACTCAAGCATTGAGATAAATTCTATGTGCATGAAAATACGTGAACCTCCTTGCCTGGAATCACACATAATACTCTTTGCACTATAGAAATAGCCACCCTCCTTTGTGATCAGATGATTTCCCTTTGAGGGCAGGTCTGTTATCTGCCGTGGGCATCTCTATGATGGTCACTAATGACCTGGCCTCCTGCTATTCATTCTCTGTGTAATCTTCTTCCCTTGAGTGTGAACAGAACTTGCCGACATGCTTCTAACTAGTAGAATACAATAGAAGTGATGTAGTGTTGGGTAATAGACTATTAAAAGCTATGACTCCTTCATGAGTACTAGATTACCTGAGTTCATTATTCTGGGAATTACATGGATTTCTTGCTTTGGGAAAATCCACAGTATTAGCTTTCTCAACATTGTTACAGCATGCTTGACTTATCCAATTTTAAAGAAGAAATATTTTGGTTCCTGGTTTCAGAGGGTGCAGTACATGGTCACTTGGCCCCCTATGTACTTGTGATGGACCAGAGCTATTGACTTCATGGTGAACAGAAACAAAGAGCAGGAGCTAGGCAGGGGCTGGGGACAAGGTATCCCAAAGGACCCACCCTAGTGACCATTCTTCCAACAATGAGGTTCCACCTGCTAAGGTTTCCAGAACCTCTCAAAATAACACCATCAGCTAGGGTCTAAGTGTTCAACACATGAGCATTTGAGAGACATTTCATATTCAAACTGTAACAACAAGGCTGTATGGCAGTCTGGTAGAAAGATCCATATCAGTGGTGTTAGGAGCCAAGCCTTTTCCACAGCTAGATTGGGGCGGGGGGGGGGCAACTTCCTGTGACCATGCAGTGGACCTGCAGGCAGGCCAGAGGCCCAACTCTGGGTCTTCTAATAAGAAAGCCCAAAATTAGTAAATACCCTCTCCTAAATCACTAATGATGAAAAGGTAAGAAAAGATTTTCACCAAAATGGTCATTTTAGGAAGATAGAATTTAAGCATTCCAGCCCATCTTTGGGATCCTGACATGAGCTTTGAGCTTAAACAGAGGCTTGCTGGTGGGAAGTGTGCTGAATTAAGCATTTCTGAGTGAACATATCTTAGTTCTGGTTCTGTGAAGTGGTCCTCATGGCTTAAGGGGAGAATCGAGTTCCCCTGAGATAACCATTCCAGCTTGAGAGTGCTCTCATCCTGGGGTGATCTGTGTTCAAGTCTCTGAAGTTCCTGGACTCCAAGGTGAATCCAAGGTAACTGAGGGTTAAGGACGACTGGATTCCTTCAAGCACCTTTTTGAGGGCAGAGAACAGGACATAGCAAAATGCCTGAGTCACTCTTATGCCTTCAGCCTTGAAGGGGGATGTGCTAGGTTATGTCACCAGCTTTAGACAGCCATTGATTGAATGATTAACATGTCTCTATGCAGAGTTAAGCAGGAGTCTATCTGGAAGTAAAGCAGACAGCTAGATACCTGTTTAATGATGCATGTCTGCAATCCCAGAACTTGAGAGACTGAGGTAGAAGGATTCCTACAAGTTCATGGCCAGTTTCCTTAGACCCCATCTTAAAGAAAAAAGGAAAAGAAATAAACAAAAAAAAATAAAAGGAGATAGATACGAAATGAGAGCAGAGATGAGGGTTTTTATCTTGCTTTTTGTTTACCTTGTGGGGCTAAGAGAGGAGTTGGTGCTTTTCAGCAAGAGCAGTCCCTGTACTGGTTCTAACTGGAGATCACAGCTCTGGTACTCTAAAGCCCTGTGAGAGAGTTCGCCAGCACCCCACAACTAAGGTGCTGTGATGCTCCTGGGTTCCTGATCTTCAGGACCTGTGAGAGTACATTCTTGCTTTCCCACATCCTCAGGTTGGAGAGGAATTTGTCACATAGCAACAGGTGACTGACACACCATCCCATCCCCATTTTCAGCCACCACCTCTGTAAACATGTGCACAGTCCAGGTATCCAGCACCTAAACAGCTGATCAGGCAAGAAAGAGCAGGGTGGGGACACAGGAAGGAGGTAGGGAGTCTGGAGGGGATCTGTGGCTCCTCAACCATTGCCTTACTTTCTCCCCCTGGATGCTCAGACCTTTCAGAATGGCCGGCGAAGCTGAAAACAGTCTTCTCAGGGTTAAGAAGGCATCAACAAGTAATTTAATGCTTTCTTTTGATCAGATTAGTGGCTAAGCCATTGACTAGTCACTCCAGCTGAGACAAGGAGAGTTTAGCCCAGCTGAATTAAATCTCTTCGGCATCATTGGCTCCAACAGCCTCCTCATTTTCCCTCCAGATGCTCAGAACATTTTTGTTGTTGTTGTTCTGGAAGGGGAGGAGAAGCAGAAAAAAAAAAAAGTAAAGAAAAGAATTCTCTTTTCTGAGGTAGGAGGACTGATCTCTTTACCTACCCAGCATGATTATTCCGGCACATATGGTTTAGAAGCACTGAGAAAGGTAATGGATCTGCCTGAATTAGCACCCGACTTGGGCAAGCACCGGAGCAGAAATTCTCCTTCTTTTAACACACTGGCTCAGCCAGGCAGGCCAAGCCTCATAATCATCATTGATTATCTCATTCGGCATGACTCCTGGGAAATCTTGGGTGAAAGCAAATTGAATCGGATATTTGCTGCCACTCTTGTCAGAGGCCTCTTTCAGATTAATTTCAGGGATGATGGCAGTCCAGACAATGAAGCCCTGCAGTAGTCTGGCCAAGGGGGCCACCCTGCACGATGAGAAGATGCTGCTCTTGTGAGCTGATGTACATAAAAGGTGGCTTTGCAGCAAAGCGCCATCTGAACAGAGAGAATTAGTCACAGAGGGTGGCTCCTTCATAGATGAGCTTTCCCCATCACTCTGGCACGGGGAAGCTGATTGTTAAGGAAGATGAATTAAATCAGACCCGGGCCCCATTGTTCCTGTGGGTGTATCCGGCTCCCTAGAGAGGGAGCTGCGGCTGAGTTCTCTGGGATAGGACCCCAGGCACAAAAAGAAGAAAAACCCTATTGTGGACCCTGGGTAGGTCTGTTTAAGGAATCCATTGGCCTTAGAGGAGGAACGTGAATAGGCAAAACTTGAAAAGGCTAAGCGTTTATTTAATTAGGAGGATTAGAGACTGGCAAGCCCTTCTAGAAGCCCGATGGCATCATTGAAAGAGGTCAACTCTCAAGCCCGAGTTATCTGCTATCAACCTTCCTACAGAGCATCCCAACCTACAGCCACCGTATCCTCTCTTTTCATTTATTTTTAGTATTTATTTGTTTTGTGGTATGGTTCGTCGTTTGAACCAGGGCCTCACATATGCTAGGCAAGTGCTCTACCCCTGAGCTATGGCGTCAGCTCTTTTTCTTTCTTTCTTTATGTTTATTTTGAGACGGAATCTTGGCTTAGTTACCCAGTGGGGAGTGAACAGGCTCAGTGAACAAACCCAGAGCCAGACCTTGAGCTTGTAACTCTTCCTGCCTTAGTTATCTGAAGAACCAGGAATTGACTGGCAAGTTGTGCCTGTGGGCCTCACAGAATCAGCAGGACCTCCAGCTGGTAGGGTGTTGTGTTATTTTCAAGTGCCTACCTTGTGACAGGCCCTATAGTTGTGCATAAATACAAATAACTGCATAACAAGAGAGGCATTGCCAAATCACCTTGGGTCCCTTTTCTCTGGTTTTGCACACCCCCAGCTTGGGTGTGCTCTCAATTCCTACAGCTAACACCTGTGGCTGTGTGTCATGGACTTTCCCTTGGTCTGGCCGAGCTTGTTTCACAGAGTGGGAAGTGCCTCCAAATTCATGTCTGCTCTCCTTTCCAATAACATTTAACAGAGAACTAACGGCTATAAATATGAAAGGCCAGGGCCAGCTTTGCCCATATAGTCTAGAGTCCCCCAAAAACATTAGGCTAAATCTACCCTCTGTGAAATTTCCCCTTGAAGTCATATATCAGTTTGGCTTCCTATATTGTTTCCCTCTCAGTTTCTGGTTTATTCTGGGAGCATTTCCTTAATAATATAGTCTTCATCTTGGGATCCATTTCTGGAAATCCTGACTGACCCAGGGCATTAGCCCTGATTTGAAAATAAAACAAAAGTAGTAAGATAAACTCACTTGCTTACCATGGTTAGGTATGTGGCTGAGCCTGACTTTACAACTAGTCCTATCTGACTGCAGAGCTCAGTTCTTTCAATTATCCAGGAGCCCTTTTCTGAGGAGTAAGGGTTTGAGCAGAGGAAACTTAGAGGAAAGTTCATGCTCACCATCACATTTGTTCTCTTTTAGGAGTTTCTTGCCCACAGAACCAAAAATTGGCTAAAATCACAGACCCTTGTGGTTGACTTGTCTAGGAGGTCTAAGCAGGGTGGTCCATTCAGTCAGTGTTCACTGAAATTTGAATCTAATGGGTAATAGATTTGAACTTTGAATTATCCCAGTTAACACCGTCCTTGTATATAGACTTTCTGCATGTGTACTCAAAATGTCTTCCTTGGCATGGAGTTGACAAATGAGAAAAAACACAGGAAGTAGTCATCCACCTGTGTATTGCCTCTGGAAACCCGAGCGTGGGCAATCAAGGTCTGCTTGAAAAACACCTGTTGGGCCCAGGGTTTGGGGTAATAGAAATTAAGGTACGAACACTGGCCTTGGGTATGTTGTCTAATATTTGAGAGAAGAGATGAGTTATGGCGGGGGGGGGGTATGAACAAGCAAACAACCAAAAACATGTGGGCAATGCTTTCTGAGTGCTTTGGTTTCAGAAAGATCCAGATTGAAATCATGGCCCGTAAGTTAGATCTGAAGCACTGAACAAATTACTTAACCCCTCTTTTAATTATCCCCAAATTATAGAATTGCTGTGGCTTTTTTAATGAAATCATGCAAACAAAAGATCCGATGTAAGACTTGGTGCACAGTGGGTATTAAATAATGATGCTTGGGCTTTAATAAATTTCTTAATTGCAAATAGTTTTTACTTATATGAGGAACGTGGGAACAACCAGAGGAGGCTTATATAAAATACAGCTGGCATATCAATATATCTCAGTGTACCCTTGTAGCCTAGCAAACTGCTCATATGGACGAGCCTGCAGTTTTGTGCCTGAAGGCAGGAGGTTAAGAAGGTCTGAATTCTAAAAAACCCCACTGTCTCATGGAAACTGTGATGAAAGTGCGAAATATGGAGGCAGGACTCTGAAATTCTGAATTCTCCTGGAATTCTGCAACCTTTAGAGTTGCAGATAGGTCCTATTTAGGCAGGGATTTCTTGGTGAGGTTGAGCTCTGTTGAATGAGGGACCACTGAAATCCATTCTCTATATGAACCCAGTAGGCCTTACTAGTCTTAAAGCAAATTCCCTGAGTTTTAGTTACACAGTTGAGACAAAGAATACTGACTTTGCCCTCAAAGATACCCAAAGACCTCTCTTCTCTACTCTGATCATTCTAAGTACAGATAATAAAAAAATGCACTCATGTAGGCATCATGATAAGGATTCAAAAGTGATACATGTTAAGTAGACAGAAGACTGCTGTGACCAAGTCTGGGGAGAAGACCTAAAAGACTGTTGGGTATGGGGTCTAGAGAGATGGCTCAACAGTTAAGAACACTGGCTGGTCTTGCAGAAGACCCGGGTTCAAATCCCAGCACCCACATGGCAGCTAACAAATGTCCATAACTCCAGTTCCAGGGGAACTCTTTTGTCCTCCACTGGCATTGCATGAAACGGGTACACTTACCTACATGCAGGCAAAACACGCATGAAATAAAAATAAAAAATATTAAAGAAAAGATTGTTGTGTACTGAGAATTTTAGGATACAATCACATTTTCTTGAACCTTGAAGGATGTCTTATGCTTTTGTTTGTTGTTGGTTATTTTGACTTTAATCTCTTTAATGACCTGAATATACTTTTTAGCTAAACAAACTTGTAAATAAAAATCACTCAATTGCATTCAATTTTGAACTTTTGAACTTTTCAAAAATTAAAACAGTAGAGAGTATATTATCAGGATCAGGTGCCTTTTGGTGATGGGGATATAACCTTGGAGAAGTCATGGATTGACTCTGATGTTTCTAAGTTAGGATTATTGTCTTTCTTCTTTCCAAGTGAACGGAACTCTAGTCCTATGAGAGATAGGCTCAGCTTCCCTGTACCAATAAGAATCAAGACAAGTGGCGGCGGGGAGAACCCCTAAAAGCTTTCTGAGTTTCTCCTCCCAGCCATGCTTGGTCCAGTACTTAAAGGTCCTGAAAAAATAAAAGTTGTTTTTGCATCACCACCATCACTTATGAGTGCCTGCGCTGGTTCATGATGGAGTGCTTGCGGGATTTGGAAATGCTGACTCCACTGGGCTGCTAGGAACAGGGACTGAAATAAAATAGGCCTTGACAACATTGATTCTCCCTCTGCTGATGAAAAATATAGCACGGTGTTGCCAACACACATGCTTGAACTGCATTTCCTCTACACACCTGCCCTCATTCACTAGAGGTCAAAAACTGGTAGTGCATGGTTCAATTTGGCCAGCAGACATCGCTCAGTGCTCTGGAAACAGTGGAGACTCTTGGTACAGGAAGTCCTCTGTGGCTTACCGCAATGTCCTAGCCTCACTGCTCCCACAGCTTTCCCTCACTTGCTAGATTGATGTCTGTTATCTGACTTTCCTGGACTAATGCAAGACTTCACAAACCTCAAGCCCAAGTTAATGAAGGCTGTCACAGAATTGTGGGAATCTCAGATGCTCAGCACCAGTCAAGAAGGTCATGCACTCAGTTTATCTTTCTCATTTCTTGCTTTCCTTTTTCTCTCTGTGTTTCAGTTCCATCCCTGTGTTTTTCTCTTTATTTCGTGATATTTTGGCATGTATTCACTCTCTTCTGTAAACTTTAAGCAAGTGTTTTTTCATGGGTGGGAACTCTGGGTTATCCTGGCTTACCTGGAGTGAAGTTTGTTCACTGTGTCTTCTGCTTCTCCAGCTTCCGGGTTGAAGGAGACAGAACTGAAAGGAAGAAGTGATCGGCACTGTTAGTCATTCTCTAAAGATAAGGTTTATCCCTTACTCTGGATTCAACCAGAAGGTGGCTGACAGTGATGAGCTTGCACACATTCTGTCTGGACATTTTACAGGCAGTAAAATTAAACTAGTGTGTAGGGTATCCATACAAAATATAATTTGAATACTTTGAGACCCACCTAAATAGGTGTATGGTCTAGAGGCTAAAATAACAACAGAGTAATCATCAAGGACTTTCGGAACTCTGAACGGCTGTAGTGATGAGCCTGTCCTTCCCTTTACAGTTGAGGAAACTGGCTTAGCAAGTTAAGGGACCTGTTGTGGCAGGGATCTTTGCTTTAAGTGCCTGAATTCATGCCTCATCCTACAGGGCCTTATTGACTGTAAGTTTCCAGGAGATTTTCAGTGTCTGCATTTTGAATAACAAGAACTAGGCTGGGAATTACTAGGGCAAAGGTTATATAAATAATGAAGATATTATTGAGTCACCGTCCTGACCTTGGCACTGTGAATAATGACAAGAAGGCACAGTCATGGTACTTACACGCCCCACGTGGAGGGAAAGAAAATATGTGTTCAATGAGATCTGGGTATAAGCCCTGATGTAGATACTTATCAACTTGGAACTGTTTTTGAATTTTCTTACATATTACTTCCTTCATGTGTAATGTAAAAACAACTATTTCTAAACCAGCTCCTTCAGAAATTTAGTATATATTTACAAATACAGATAATTTAGTTCCACAAAAGTTTTTAAAGTACATCTCCTATGTATAAGATACATTATCCCTGGAACTAGAAACCCAAAGGTGAATATGGCGAGAACCAGATGGATACATATGATAAATGATGGAGCACCATGTGTGCATAAAGAAACCGAGAATTGTTACAACATTGAGGGTTGCCCTTCTCCCTGGAAAGATAATCCATCTGTCCTCTGCTTACCCACAGCTCAGAGCTCCAGACTAATACTGTCAGTAGTTACAGTGGCTCATGGTGCATTATTCAAGGATAATGTTCAAAGCAGTGCTTCTGAAATAACATTCATGCACATGAGTATGTGTGTGTATGTTGTGCACGCCTACACATGAGTTTCAAGGGTGACCTAGATCTTGTTCTTAAGAGAGAATCATAACCAACAAGTGGAAGCATAACACAGATGTTAGGAAGTAAGGGCTGAGTTACTGGTGGTGCTTATCTCCAACTTCCTTTAGGGTCCTTGAGTAGTCACATAATTCTTTTGATTTCTTCTTGCTCTACTCAGGGAAAAATCTTGCTCTGAGTATGCCAGAGGTGAGGTCAAGATGGCAGTGGGTATAGAAACATTAAAATAATGCATTGGTTCTGGAAGTCCAGATGTTTGCTCTGAAAGTTCAAAGACTATGCTCGAATAAACTGACAATTGGCAGAGTATCAAAGAGAAGATATACAAATTCATTACCATGTGTACGGGATCCTCAGGAAATATGAGCCTCAAGGCAGGGCAGATGATTGAGGTGGCTTGAATGCCTTCTTCACAAGATGGAAGTGGAAATGTTGTCACTTTCAGAAGAGTAAATGGTTTAAGGGAGATGGATGGCCCTAAGGACAGGTGATAACTCAGGATAAAGTTCTACTGCACTCCAGGTGTGGAGTTTGATTTCAGTTGCTTCCTCTGTGGTGAGTGTAATCTCCTTTAAATGAAATATCTGTAAAAAGATGGACAGTGATCTCAATTTGAAGTTCAAAGTGGCTGTGGTGATTTGGAAGAGAAATATTCCTCACAGGTTCATGTATTTGAACACTTGGTACCCAGTTACTCATGCTGTTTGGGAGGTTATAGAACCTTAAGGAGGTCCAGCCCTGCTGGTGGAAGTACAACACTGGGGGCAGGCTTTGAGGGTTTCCAGCTTCATCCCACAACCTGTGTTCTCCCTCTCTGCTTCCTGTTTATGGGTGACTATGTGATTAGCCAGCTTCCTGCCCCTGCAGCCATGAACTCTAGCCCTCTCCGACCATCAGCGAAAATAAATCAGTATAGTGGTATATTGGAGGATATAATTTTCTTTCTTCCTTGTTTACTTTCTTCATTTGAAACACAGTCTCACTATACAGCCCAGACTGATCTTGAACTCACAGTCTTCCCACCTTAATCTCCTCATATTTGAATTAAAGGAATGAGATCCCATACTCAACTTGGGATTTTTTTTTTTTTTTTTTTTTTTTTTTTGAGACAGGGTCTCTCTGTAGCTGCAGATGGCCTGGATTCGCTATGGAGACCAGGCTGGCCTCTTAACTCAGAGTTCCCTCTGCCTCTGTCTCTGAGTGCAGCGATTAAAGGTGTGCGCCACCGTGCCTGGTTCCTTTTTTTTTTTTTTTTTAAAGAAACAACACTAGAAAGAAGAAGGTTGGCAGCAGGTGTTTACTTGGGACACCTGGAAAAGAAAGAGATGAACCTAGCAAATTCCTTTGTAAATTACTAATAACCAGACTTCCTGGGAAGCAGCCAAGTGGTATTTACCAGAAGAAAGATAAAGAATAGTTCTTGTCCATGAGCTACTTTTAGCAGGATGTGCTTAAGTAGCTCAAGTAAATAAATCTGACTTTCATGGACCTATTGGAAAATATCACATAAGCTTTATAATTTATTTGCTAATTGCTATGCCTTGCCATTGTGTGAAACTTTGAAATAGAAGTAAATTTCATGACAATGCTTTATAATCAATGATTTATGCTGAGTCATATGTGCATTGTTTCTGTGTTGTGTCAGGTGCCCTCACAAGTAAAATATAAAAGGTCTAGGTACAAGCAGGAGATTCTCCACAGTTGCAATGGCTGGTCTGTTAAGACAACATGAAACATGCACTTCTTAAACCTCATGGAGGAAACTTGAATTGTACCTACCCAAAGGTATTTGAGAATGTACATTGGGACCTCTCTGAGGGAATACTGCTTGGCTGCATCTTGGATTTCTGATAAACTTTGAATCAGAAGTAAATTTGATATTCAATATTATCAATAGTTTCAGCTAAGTCTTGTATGTGGCAATCGTTGCTCTGTATGTGTGGACATCAGAAGACAAAGAGAAATTCAGATTTGATATGATGACATCTTAGAGCACAGACTTAGGAATCTCTGATTGAGATTCCTCTGGGCTTTTCAAATGCTGTCACAAAGAAATAACAGGACAGAGATGACTTTTGGGAGGTCCCACTGGTCATTGGCTCACACGATGGGTGTGGTCCTGGGGTCCACATTCTGTCTCTGTGTAGCCACAGACATTCCATTGGAAGATTCTTTACTTCAGTCTCCCAATTAGCCCTCACCACCAGCCCTTGCCGTTTACAGTCTCCTCTGGTGCCTTTTATTCCAACAATACTCTTTGCTATTCCTTTCCCCTTTCTCTGCCATTGATCTTGATTTACTTGCATGACTCTAAGAACATCAGCAATGAGGTGATGCTGGACATGAATTGCACTGGTTACTTTTCTATTGCTGTGAAAAAATACAATGACCAAAGAAAGCTTAAGGAAGAAAATGTTTACTTTGGTTTCTAGTTCCAGAGGGCTAGAGTCCACAGTGGCAGAAAAGGTATTACATGGCTGCAGGAACAGGAAGCTGGCAGGTTCCATTTTCCTCTTGACACAGGAGGCAGAGTGTTTCTCCAACAAGGCTGCACTTCCTAAAGGTTCCATAACTTCCCAAGCAGCAGTTTTAACTTGGGAACCAAATGTTCAAATATATGAGCATGAGGGGGACATACCTCATTCAAACTACCACACACCACTCTGAAGTGTCCTGCCCTCAACTCCCTGTTTCAATACACTGTCCCGTAGTATTTTGAAAACTAAGAGATAGAGGTAAAGTCAAAAGCAAGAGATGAATATTCTCTTTCATCTAAATAAAATAATCTTTATGAGGTTAGAGAGGTCATAGACTCCAGAGAAGAACCTACCTACTGTTACTTTCCTAGACCAATATAATTTCTTACTGTATTCTCAATGCTCATCTTTATATTCACAGGCAAGTGGAGCTCTCACCACTCATCAAAGAAGCTTCTTTTTGCAACAAATGGAGACTATTGCAAAGTTCCACAGCTGGTCAAAATATAGAGAATTAAATGACTGTGAGGTGTTCAGCCCTAGTGACATATCTAAAATGCAACCTCTACACCTAAGGCTCAGGGATCATCATAGAAGAGGGGATGAAAAGCTTTTAAGACTCCCACTTCTAGTTAATCCATTCTAGAAATGGTATGGAAGCTGTACTCATGAGATTTCCACAGTACGATGACCTAATAAGATCTGCATAACTATAAAACCAACTGATGTGAATATGTGGATAGGGGAAATTTCATGGTGTCCCACCTCAAGATGAAGAGCTACAGGCAACTGATAGATGCCGAGGGATGTTTCTACAAGGTCTAGCTCCCTGAGGGGTTATCTAATCCAAAGTGGGATGCCCTAAACACACAAGTACCACTAAACGACTCCTTAAATAGCACCACCAATGGGGGAACCAAGTGTTCCAAAACATGTGCCTATGGGAGACATACATATTTATCAATATATGTATGCATGTATATTTAACAATAGTAAAGAAGGGGACAAGAAATTGTGAGGGAGTGGCAGGACATGGGAAGAGTTGGAATGGGGACTAAGAGGGGTGGAAATAACACAAATACAATACTCATGTATGAAATTTAAAAAAAAATAAAAAATATATACTTAAAAATAAATAAAACAATCTTTAGAGGAATTGATGAGAAAAAGCACGAAGGGAAGACTATCTTTTTGTAACTAGAAAAGGCTTACTATGGCAACCACAGCCAGAAAGAGAGGAAAACAGCACTGGGAAAAACAACCGTTTTCCACTGTGACTCTGACTTGATCCTCTGGTTACCTAGGGTGCTATAAAAATATTATACCTTGGTTGCACTCCAGAAATTTCTGAGAGTGAGTTCTAAGCATGCAGTTTTATAATTGTTTCCCAAGCGGTTCTAATGGGTAGTTACGCTGTGAACCTCTGAGACAGGAGGTCTGTGGTACTCCTAATGGGAAGAGTCAGGTAAGCGTAGTTCAAGATCCAAAATGCCTTAGGGTGAACGCACTTTCCAGAGGGAGGCCAGCTACATAAAATGGCAACCCAGCTGCAGACCAGAGCATTAAGTGAGGCCAGGGTTCAAAATAATCTCTTTCACTGTTTGTGGAATAACAGGTCCTTGGATGGCATTTTCAAATGAGAATGAATTTAATGACCTGAGTACACTGATGAGCCAGAGAAGCGTCCTGCTGAACTTCTCCCATCGTGAGACTATCAACTTGAGGAGCACATTAATATTTTTACCATTTAACCAAATGGCTTGCAAGTGACACCTTATAAGAAAGTATGAGACCCAATTCATTTCAGGGATATGACCCTTTCCACTTGGAGCTGACATCTCTGTTCTGAAGGGACAAAAACAGCAAATTTGTATGTCATTCCAGAAATGTTGAAGTGTGTAGCTAACTGGATCGCTTTTAGGGCTCAAGTGGGAGACATATCTACAGCCAATATCTGCACATAAGTAATTTCCCACTGCATAACTTTCACTCTGGAGAATGATGAGGTCCACTTTAATTAAATGCATAGGAAACAGTAATCTGCTTTGAAAGGCACCACTAATCCACTCATTCTTATTGGTGGCCAAGCTATGTAGATACTAATGGAATTTTCAAGAGAACATACATAAAAGAGACAGCAATTCCAGGAAATATCTGCAAATGGAACATACACACAGGCACACACACACACACACACACACACACAGACATACCCCACATATGTAAAGGGCAGTACTTACCAAACAACTCCAAATTTAGTTCATTATACCTTGCCTAGCTCATGGTTGTGTCTCATTAGGAGGTTATGTACATAATATAACCAAAATTTGATAAGCAAGGTAACTTTTAAAAAATGAATCTATTTTCCATTTGGTTCCTACCCACAATTGTACATCTGTTTGATCTCCTGTTAATAAAGTTTATGTGTATACTCCAAATTCTGAGTTATTTTTATGCCTATTTCTATGGCTTTGCATTTCTGTGCTGTGGGAAGCTTAAATAAGATGCTATTGTATTTATTATTATTATGAAAAGTTTGTGCTACTGTTTTTATTTTATTCTTTAGGTAGGCATTGGAACTTCTATAGCAAACTACTCATTCATAGAATATAGGTGTTCAGGAAATCCCTAAGTATTTTTATCAGAGCAAGGTAAAGTATATTATCATCAATTTGAATGGTAAAATAGCTGAACTCTCTAAGAAATAGTCCCTGGAGAAGGCCATTAAAAACACTGAAGAAATAGTTGGGAGGATAACTCAGTCAGTAACATACTTGCTGTGCAAGCATGAGGACCTCACAGTTTAATCCCTAGAATTCATACGGCAGAGTCGGGCCTGGGGTGGTGGAGTCATGTGTTTCCTCGGGGTTCCCTGGCCAGCCACTCTCTCCTGATTTGCAAGCCCAGGATCAGTGAGAGTCTCTGTTACACAGGCAAAAAAAAGATAGATGGTGCCTAAAGAATGACATCCTAGGCTGAGCCCTGACCTTACAATTTCTGCACACTAATGTCCACGCACATATACCCCATATACACACATATTTGTACATACAAATACATAAATATAAAAGTAATGCAAAAATATGAATCTCATCCCTGACCAATTTCTGAAGCTCTTCTATGAATCTTGCAACACCCCTTTAAAACCAAAAAGTCCTCTCTTTTTAATAGGTTGTATTTGGCACTCACCATGTGCTCTTTTAGGACTGCAATATGGAGAATAAACCAGCTTTCATTGCATCATCAGTGCTTTCAGTCTTATTTACTATTCACAATGATTTTATAAGGTAGGGATTTTTACATTCATTTTATATTTTTAAAAGACTGCCCCAACTGACAATAACTTGAAAGTCAAACCAAGATGTCTTTTGAAGCTGATTCTAAAGAAAAGTAACATGAATAAAGTGACAACAGAGAGAGAGAGAGAGAGAGAGAGAGAGAGAGAGAGAGAATTGAAGAAAAATTTAGTGGACCAGTACTTAACATCATATGGGTTGGCTAAAACCCAGTCTCTTTAAAATATTTATTTAGTATTTTTATTTTATGTGTATGAGTGTATCGCCTGCATGTATGTAAGTGCACCCATGTCATGCAATGCCCTCAGAGTTAGTAACAGTTGTTAGCTGCCATGCGGGTGCTGGGATTCAAACCTAGGTCATCTGCAAGAACAGCCAGTGTTCTTAACTGCTGAGTCACCTCTCCAGTCCCCAAATCCACAGTCTTAGTGGTCTCAAATGTAGAAGACAGAACTAAAAACTATCCCAGGCAAAAGGAGAAAAGGTCCTGCAAAGAAACAGAAAGGAGCAATCCCAAACTTATATAAGCTCATCTCGATTTTCTTGCAGACTTACTCGGATCCATGAGGCAGAATCCAGGCATTCCAGTTAAAACTAAAATAACTAATTTAAGACTGGTCCTAGTAGAATAGGCTTGTAATCTCACCATTTGGGAGGCTAAGGCAGGATTACAAGTTTAAGGCCAGCCTGGGAAATAAATTCTGTCTCAGACTAGGAAATGTAAAAAGAGGGCAAGGGATGTAGCTCAGTGGTAGAGTTCTTTCCTATCATGCACAGGCTCTAGGTTCAGTTCCCAGGACCATTAAAAAAAAACTTCACCTGAGACTGAAACTGCTCCTTCAGGGAGTCAAGTACATGAAGTTTGAGCACAGATAAATTAATTGCCATCTAAAATAAGAAGGTTCAAAAAACAATAAAAACTCTTCGGAGGAATGTTAGAGAATCCATATCTTTTAAAAACATAAAAATCACAATTTTATACTAAAATCCCAAACTACATATTCAAAGAAACAAGTATGTTAGATAAAAAGGTGGCAGAGTCAGGATCCCTGTGAAACAGAGTGATAGATGAATCAGGTCAATTGGGAGAAAGCACTAGGACACAGATAAAACTCCAGCAGGATAGGGTTTATTAGCAGAGGAAATTCGGACGGGACAATCCCTTCAGGGTAGGGCAGTTGTCAGCCCACAATCTGTGGGCTGGGGGTCTTTATAAGGGCAGTTTCAGGGGATGCAGAAGGCAGAAAGTTATTTTTAAAAATTAAGTAGGGGAGCAGGACCCCAGAACTTATCAGAACAGCTTCTGTTAAAACCGCCCCCTTTTGTCCCTCTGCCAGGATCTGGGTCAAAAGGTGTCTGTTTATCATTTAAATCATCAAAGGGAAAGCCTGCTGTGCTGAAGCACCTCCTTGGGTCTCTGGTCAAAAGATGGAGTCTGTTTATCCTTCAAAATCACCAAAGATGGAGCATGCTGCCTTTGGCCAAAAGGTGCCGAAAAGTCTGCTTCTCTGGACTTCAAAGACCGTGTGAGGCCTTATTGGGGAGGGGGCTGCTGCAGATCTGAACCCTGAACAGAGAGGACTCTGGCAAAGCCAGAACTTAATGGGTTGGTGGCTCTGGGCCTCAACTCTGGTGTGAGGAAGAACCAGCAATCTAATGGCTTGCAGGGGGATAGCTTATAGAGGGAAAGAATAGGGAAAAAAAAGAATATTTTTCTGCTGTTTGGGGCTGTTTTTGAGGCTGTTCAGGAAGGGCATGGGGTATGTACCTGGTGAAACTTATCAGGGGAAACATCTACTGTAAAACACATTTTCTATAATTACAGGGTTCCAGGAACCCACTGCAGCTAAGGGCTTGGGAAACCTGTTTGTCAGCCTGTGGAGCATGCTCTGGTGACCAGAATACCTGGGGTCACCAATTCCCATAACTGCTTTTGTCAGCTTGCAGGTGTCTGGGAGTTGGCTGACTCAGTTCCTCTTAGGGGCCTTATGGTTTCTGGGTCTGGGGTCGCCTGGATCTGAACCGTATCAAAGTAAACATGATTGATACCCAATAGAAAGTGTTCAAAGGGTTTCAACCTTAAAGAAAATGAGCCTTGCCTCAATTTACCTGGGTACAAGAGCATCTGAATATAATATTTAAGCTGAGGGACAATTTATCTGTGGCGTCAAATGACTTGGGGAGATAGTGTCAGTCAGAATCACAAGTTCGGTGGGTGTATGGAAGGCTCTGGTTCCATATTTCCTGGTATTTCTCCCAAGAGACCAAAACAGTGCTTGTGGTCAAATAGGTGCAAGAATGAAATGGCATGGTTTCCATGGGACCTGACCAGGCTTAAGGTTATTTCAAAAAAGGAGAGGTCAGCTGAAGGTTTTTGAAGAATTAAGTAGGGTGATCAATACTTTTGTTTCTTACTATAATTGTTTATGAATTGGTCAAAGTTCATATTAACATCCTGATTAGCAAAAGCATTCTGTAAAACTGCAAATGCTTAGGACAGAATACAATGCTCTAAATATTAAACTCTTAATTTTGTTCTAGAACTTCTGTAAATTCTCACTAAGAACTCATTTTTTATTCCTGTAAGGGATGTGATTGAAATCATAAATTCACTAACACACTTCTAGAAGTTTTGATATTTTCAAATTTGTGCATTTGGTAGGTTGGGATCCTGTTTTGCAGATGTTACCACTCAAAGCAAAGACTTTAACCAGATGTCATCACTCAAAGTATAGGCTTTACTAGTTTACTCTACTTTTGTTCCCAGACACAGTCATCCTCCTTGTATAAATCAGCACATCAACACAGCACGCAGCCTATATCCTCTTTAAACAGTTTTTGGTCCATGTTCCAAAAGATAGCAGAAAATTTCAGTCCTTTCAGTACTTCCATGAAGAGATTTAGTGGTAAGGTTTATGCTTCCACAGAAGTGACATGTACCTGGACTTCACATTTAATGGTTATAAAATTCAAGCTAAATAAGAAACAATGTGTACAATATGTCTGTGTTTTGGTCATTCTTCTTACCTCCTCCAGCAGAGCTCATAGAACAGTAGCATGAATGCAAACATTGTGGTCAGATGCTCTCTGATAATCACTGCAGCAGGCAAACTTCCACTGTCAAGTTCTTCCTCGAAGATGGCTTTCCCCATCTTGCCTTTTCTCTTTCCAAAATGTTGCTTTGGAGAAATACATTCAGCCAGGTAGAGTGTCTGACATCTCATAGCATTTGTAATGTCATAGGATACATTCTCATAAATGACTACGACACAGTCCCGTGATCTAGCTTCTAAATACCCTACTGTCTTTGGGTAGATGTAGGGTTCTCAGAAGGAGCTCATTTCACATGTTATAAAAACTTAAATTCAAACATGAAGACCACTATATAATATTTAAAAGGGAAGAGGAATCAGTGATGTAGACAAGCACAGAGAAAAGTTAGGTAACCTAGGACTCTACCTGAATAGGGTTACGTACAACTCCCTCTTCTGATAATGCACACAGCATCCAGATCCTTTTCTTATTCATTATATGTACATTCACCCCTCTCTGAACAATGTACCTGCCAGCCTCAGACCCTCACCTGCATCTAGCTACATATACTCCTCTCTGAACAATGGAATAGGTCCCCCCCAAAAAACAACAATAAAACTCTGTTTCTATTCAGATATAGTCCCAATATATGCAGATATGAAGAATGAAAAGACCAATCTGGCCAGAACTGATTTGGGCCACATGTACAATAATGCAAAATTGTGCCTGGAGAATTCCCTATTTATCATCTTATGCCCATGCATATGATTAAAATCAGATGCATCATGGGAAGGGATATGCCCAATAGAAAAATGATTAGTTGACTTAATTTGTCTGTCAAAACAGAGAAACACCCTCACCATATCCATCAATAACTAAACCCTTCTTTCTCTTGAACTCCTTAAAAGGAAACCCCCCAAAATAATTGGGCCCTTAAGTATCCTCACTCATGTGGTCCCCTGCCCCCTTGGAGTATATTCTGATCTTTTCTATTGCTTTGCTTGAAATAAATGTTCTTGCTGCTTTGCAAATCTGCGTAGGATTTTATTTCAGGTCCTTGAATAAGTGAAGTGACCCCTGAACCTGTAGATAGTGGCCGCTGATAACAACAGGATAGTCTTTTTCTGTTTCATCTTTGAGGACTTTTGAGATAAGATTGTGGCTCTGCTCTAAGTTACTCCATATTTTTTTTAAGTTTTTTTTTTTAATCAAGTTTTGCCTTGCCCCAAGAGACTCAATTTTACAAGTAGCGTTGGATTCTCTTTGAGTGCAAACACAGAGGCAGAATGCACCTCTTTGGGCACAATAATATCATGTGTCTAGCACCACCCACTAAGCGCATAGTGATAATTTATTCCTAAAAAAGGATGCCACCTATAAATTTTTCATAATATATTGGGACCATATGAGCAGGTCAGTATATTAAAATCGTATCAGGAAAACCAGGCCTGAGAACTTATTAAATATTTCAGACTGAGTAAAAGGTACAACCCGCTTTCCTGAATCCAATAAAGAGGAAGACACCTACTGCTGCGATGGTGAAGGCCACACAGACTAGTCATCTGACCACCTGGTGTGTGGAGCAAGGAATTCACAGGCAGAGAACTTACAACTGTCCCGGGGGTTTCAGCTTAGCTCGGTCCCCACTGGGGATGCTTCCTACTCCAATGCCATGTGCCTGTTCACCTGGACCTGCTGTTTGTTCATCTTCCCACTTGGCCGTTTGGAGCTGTTCCTCCTGTTGCCTGTATGACCTTCATGGTCCTGTACTTCACTTAGCTCCACTGGACCCTGAGGCCAGGATCCATTTCTGCTCAACTCTGGCCTTGCATCTTGAGTCTGCAGGGGTGCCTCTACCAGACTTCCAGCAGAATCTTTAAGTCCTACAGATATTCCCTTTGCATTATTAGCTTTCTGTTTACCCCTCAGGGCTCTTTGAACTCCTTGAACTCTGCTGCAGCCTCTTTAACTCTTTGTACTCATTCTGTGATTTATTTGTATACATACATGTAAGAATATAATGTATGATGTGTAATATGTGATCTGAAAGTTAATATCATAGTTAAGATTAGAATAAAGAACCCATGCTTACCTTAGCTAGCTATCAAGTGAAATTCAGATGACTTGGAAAATACAGTCGACAGAACTGAAGCACACCTTATTCAATAAGTTCTGACATTGGGAAAGGTGCAACTACATCCATCCACTTTTCTGACATAGCATGTTCATGACAAGGATAAAGCTAAGAAAAAACAGTAGAATAATTTTGCAGGGGGGTGTCTTTTTGAGACAGGGTCTCCCTGTAGTCCCAGCTGACCTGGAACTCACTATGTAGACCAGGCTGGCATTGAACTCACAGAGATC
>NW_008342011.1:376775-381545 GCF_000622305.1 Nannospalax galili
TGTGAAGCCCAGGCTGGATTTGACCTCACAGAGCCCCGCCTGCCTCTGCCTCCAGAGTGCTGGGATTAAAGGAGTGTGCCACCACGCTCGGCAACAGTAAAATAATTTTAATAGGGAAAATTTCATCTTCATTTGGAAAGGCTGCTGGCTCTCAGAGCCCGAATGTCATGAGCTTTTCTAGTCTAGCACCTGTGAAAAAGTGACTGTGCTGGATAGCTTTACTGTCAACTTGACACACCTGGGTTGAGGGAGCCTCAGTTGCGGAATTTCCTCTATTGGACTGGCCTATGGCCATGTCTGAGGGGCATCTTCTTGATGAGTGAGGTGGGAGGGCCCAGTCCACTGTGGGTGGTGCCACCCCTGGGCAGGTGGGCCTGTGTTGCATAAGAAAGCAGGCTGAGCAGGGGCCAGGGGAGAAAGCCAGTAAGCAGCGTGCCTCCATGACCTGTGTTCCAGCTCCTGCTTCCAGGCTCCTGCCCTGAGTTCCTACCTTGGGCTCCCGGATGAACTGCAACTTGGGAGATGTAAGCTGAATGAACCCTTTCCTCCCCAAGTTGGTAGTGGTCAGATTGTTTTGTCATAGCAATGAAGCAACAAACCAGGACAGTGACCATCAAGCAGGTGGTAAGATGACAATACTTCAGTGGTATCAACTCCTAAGATGTCATGGTTTGCTGGCTTTACCACTTGTTCCCCTGCTTGTATAGGAATATCACAGTCTGTTGACTCACAGTTGTCTTCATTAAAGATAGTAGATGATTTCTCATTGATCCTTTCTCAACTACAGTTACCAAATTCTCAATCATAGCTATGCAGGCTTCATAATAGAGTTGATATCAGTTCTCATGGATTTATAAAATAGTGTTGTGTTATTATTATTATTATTATTGTATTTCTGTGATTCTTAGAGATAGGTGATTCCAATAGAACTGGTCTTATGAGAAGGTGTACATGCCAGCTCGACACTTCTATTTTTAATTGTGAAGCAAGCTCAGAAGGGAAGGTAATTATGCAAAGTTCGTATTCAAGATATTTTGTTCTGCAATTAATTTCTCATAGTTTTCATGTCCTCTATGGAATAAGAACACATGGTTATGGGAAAACTCTTGTGTAGATGTGGCTCTCTTTGGCCTCTTTAATATTTGCCAATCCTTCTGCCTGACTTCAAATGTTTATGCCTAAGCATATGTTCAGACTTTACCCTGAGGCTTTAATTGAAGGACAAGCTCACAGAGAAGGCACCAGGCAATTGTTCATCTCTTTCGATTGTACACATTTGCAGCAGAGCACATGGGGTCTTGGACTGGTGATCTGATTTCATTCCCATTGGAAGATGTGGCAATTATCCTCTTACAATACAAGAAGTAATAAAAGAAAAGAATAAAAGAAGCAATTAGTAAGTTTTAATATAAGATGGATGTTCTCATGCAAATTGTATCTTTATGATTGGTATGAATTTTTTTCTTTTTTAAAATTGTGTTGTTGTATAACATGTATAGGAGGCATACATGCTATAGCCTATGAGTAGAGGTTAGAGGACAATTTTATGGAGTTGGATCTCTTCATCCATTTTTATGTGGGTTCTGCAAATCAAATTCAGGTGGCTAAGCTTTCAAGGTAAATATTAACTTGCCTAGCCCTCTCACTAGCCCTCCATATTCTCTCTTTCTGTGTTTGTGTTTCTGTCTCTCTCTCTTCTCTTTTACTCCAGTTATTATAGGGCTCCTACTTCAAAGAAGGCCATTGCTAACTAAGAGATGTGATATTGTGAAGTCGTGCAAACTATTTCGACCTCAGGGATAAAAGCTATGAATATCTAAATGCCCTCTTTTTCAAATATCTTGTTTCTAACATAGAACTCAAAATTCCAAGATATATTCTAGGGTCATTCTATTTTATTACTGTTTGCTTTTGTGTTGTGTAGAATACTTTGCTAATGAGCTTAGCATCTATTTCAATTGTGTTAAAATTTACACTTGTTAATAAGCAGTGTTTTCAATTTCTTGTTGAATTTAGATAATCTTTGTGATTTGTAGGGAAGCAGAATGTGAACAGAAGGAAGAATAAAGCTTCTAGGATTAAGAGTGATGATGTTTCTCTTTCTCCTTCTCTTCCTCCTTCTTTCCCTCCTTCTGTTACTGCCTTGACACTCCTGGGTTATGAGTTCCTGTATATGGAGCAAACTCATGTCTACAAGCAATAACTGCGTTGTATATAAACCTTTCTGTTCAAACCCACTGACATCAGGGGATTATTAATCATTGAATGTTGTGGGTGTCCTGGGGCCCTCGGGTGGGGGTAGAGTCAGCTCGGAGTCACGATACAGAGTCCGGGAGTCAGGTGAGAAGCAGGCAGTGCGAGCAGCTGCAGACTCATTTATTGCAGATATGGGGCTCCTTTATATCCCCCCTCCCGGTGTCCCATTGGCCCCACTAGGCTTTCTCAGATCACCTCTGATCCTCATTGGTCCTTTCAGTCGAACCATCTTGCCTCAGCCATCTCCATGTCCTTTGGCAGAATACAGGTTAGATTCAGCCCGATGTTTTTGGCATGTTTGCAGCTCGCATGCCCAGGTTGTTCAGGCCGCACTTCCTCCTACAATTGAAGCATAACAATAGATTCTGAATAGAATAACTTCTATCCATTTCAAGTAGATTATTGACAAGCAGCATGTTGAACTTAATAATTAGGCGAGAATTGACAAATAAATCATATCTCTAATTCTTTAATGCCCCCAGGAGGAAACTTAGCTGCTATACATCTTTATCCGTCATTCAATAGAAAGTGACCTGAACTGAACAAACTGTTGGTTCCAACTAATATCATTTCTCATCTTCCTGGAAAGTAATTAATAAACTACAAATTTCAGTCCATAGAAAAATTCAGAAGACCATGTACATTCTTAAAATATAAGAGGTTATCTGTAAAAACAAAAACCTGTTGTGCAGGCTGCAGGTATTTTTGTTGTGGATCTGTTGTTACAAATTATTTTTTGAATAAAACAACAGTTGCTACCCTTATGGAAAAATCAGACACCAGCAACCAATGTCAGGTGAGGAGAGGGAGTTTATTCTTAAGCTAGAGGCACTGACACACAGATGATTTTGTAAAGGTGCCAGTCCTTTGCTCAAGTTTTGGGGGATGTTTATACTTATATGTGAGGAGTGCAAGCAAAGGGCAAATAGCACATATGTGATAATTAAGCAAGTGGTTTACAGGTAACAAATGGTTACAGGAATGTTGCAGATTTTGGAAAACAAAGACTTTACCTATCCTGGTAAAGGTCACAGGAATGTTGCAATTTTGGAAAACAAAGACTTCTATGGTAGGTAACCACATGGGGCAGGGGAAATTCCTGTTCACTTCCCCCATTTCTATCTCCATCTCCAGGCTTTTTCTGCTCCAAAATTCTTAGCAATCATCCTAAGGGTTTCATTACCATCGAATTGCTAGAACTTTTAGCAACAATCTGATGTGTGTGTGTGTGTGTGTGTGTGTTTTAGAAGAAGAAGTATTTCATTACAGCTTTAACATACTCAGTAACAATTTCCAGAGCAAAGGCAGATCTCTTTCAATAGTGGCTATAAAGTTTTTAGGTTCACAGTTGAATTAATACAGTTATACAATATTGAACTCAGCATAAACCCTGTAACACATAAAACTGTATGGTTTTTTAACCTTTAAAAAAAGATCTCCATTTCATTTTAAAATATACTGTTTCTTACAGAAAGACTCATTGTTTTTGCTAATAACACTTAGATGTTGGCACATGTGTCTCTAATCTGTATGTATCTGATTATTACTAGTCATGGTCAGTTGCACCCGGATCCTTGGCACCTGTGTATGGGTATAAAGTCATTGGGTAGATTTCAATGGTAATGTTTATCACCTCTACTAATTAACATGACATAAATTTTTATGCTTCCTCCTCAAATATAATACATTTTTAAAAATTTGTTGATTTTTTTTTGTGTGTGTATATCACACAGAACATCCCAAACCATCTTATTCAAATACACCCACTTCCCAGATGGCACCCTCCCATAGCCTCCCTCCCCCTACTAGAGCCCTTATACTCTGTAATCCCTGCTACTGTCTGCTGTGTGGTTGACACCCCCAGCTGTTCCCCACTATTTGTCCATCTGGTGAATCTAGTAGCCTATCTAGATGTCTTTGTTTTAGGAAGGTCAGCTGTTCCTCATCTAACAGCAATCAGTTGTCAATATTCCTTTAGATAAGATTGGGGTCTGCAGCTCATTTTCCCAGTTCTATGCTGGGTTACTGTTGGGGAGTCTCTTGGGCCACCCTGGCCAACAACTCAAAAGAATGTATCTCCTATCTGTCATTGTTTCTTGTTATATAGCCTTTAGCTATACATAAGCACTCTTAAAAATTATATTGGCCCCTTTAATCTTTGGTTATACTTTCCTTTTGGATGTTTAAGGCCATACAGTTGGCCCAGATAAACCGATTTATTTTTACTCTTAAGGTCATTTGAGGATCTGTTCCTCAGGGGTCACATGGGCTTTGGAGGAGCCCCTGGCTCCTTTCTTTTACCATTTCCACCTATGTGAAGATAAGTCAAAGGTCCTACTCGACCATGGCTGGCTTCACTTGGAAGCATGGAGGAAATGTTTCCTCTGTGTTGACCCTCCTCTTTGTAGACTGGACACTGGTTCAAGTCCATCTCATGGGGTCTCCACAGCCTCCCTGATCAGAAGGACAGATGACTCACCACACTTACAGGACATTTTGAGAGATGCTCATAGT
>NW_008342011.1:381896-389254 GCF_000622305.1 Nannospalax galili
TAATTTTTCCCATTTCTCCCTTGATAATACCCTTCTCCTATGGTCCTACCTCTCCTGAGCTCCTTCTTTCCCTTTATCCCCTAGGTTCCTTCTATACCCTTCCCTCCTCCCTCCCTTAAACTAACCCAATGTTTATCCATATCTCCATTATTAACACCTGTTTCGTACTGTTCTTCTCTTTCAAATTCTTTCTTTTCCTTTACCTCCCTGGTTCTTTTCCATTATTCTGGTTCCTGTAGTTATGTCTGGATACAAACTCACTTACTGGGATTTGGTGCTAGTATCCAGGATCCACATATGAGGAAGAACATACGCCGATTTTTTTTCTGAGTCTGTGTTACTTCACTTTAGTATAACAGATTCTAGTTCGATCCATTTACCTGCAAATTTCATGATTTCATCTTTCTTTACTGCTGAGTAAAACTCCATCGTATAAATGAACCACATTTTCATTATCCACTTGTCAATTGAGGGACATTTGGTTGCTTCCATCTCTTAGCTTTTGTGAAGAGAGCAGCAACAAACATGGATGTACATGTGTCTCTGCAATAGGATGAGTTCTTTGGGTATATGCCAAGGAGTGGTATAACTGGGTCCAATGGTGGGTCCCTTATTAGTTTTTTAAGAGTTCTCTATACTGCTTTCCATAGGGGTTGAACAAGTTTGCAGCCCCACTAGCAGTGGGTGAGTGCTCCTCATCCACTGTGGGGTTTTTTGTTTGTTTGTTTGTTTGTTTTAATTTCCACTGTATTACAATGAAGAGGCTCATTTTGAAGATGAGAGACCTGGTTCGGATATAAATTGACTAAAATAGCATATTAGCTCTCTGCAGTAGCTATCTGATAAATTCCCTTGCTAACAGGACTTGAGAATGTATACGCTGGAAGAAACAAGAGTCTTGCACAATGTCTAATGGTTGCTTTATTGTCCTTGTTCTCTGGGGATCCTTCTCTCCTCTGGCTTCACATGTTCTCCCTGTGTGGTCTCACTCCTCCCTTGGTTTCTAATATAAAGGGACTCAGTAGAGGAGGAAAAAAGTATTTCCTGGTCTGGTGTTAGGCATGTACAATGAGGGAAGGTGTGTGTGAGCTGAGCTTCAGGCCAGCCCTGGGGCATTTGCTTTGGATGCGCTAAATGTTCCCAGGTGGATTCCCCAGAGCAAGGAATCAGAGGTGTGACTGAGGGAACAGAAGGAGAGACCTAAGCTTTTGGAAATACAAAAGTTGATTTGAAAATCGAAACAAATCAGGGCTCTAGTGCTGGAAGTGCAATGGGCAGGAAGAGTCAGCCACCAAGGCAAGTCTTACACAACAGATGGCTGTATTCATTGTTTCAACAGCAAGCTCTGCTGTCCTTGCTTGTAACCCAGCTATGTGGGGTTCAGCTGCCACCTGTAACCTTAGGACTGACTGTAGCCAAAACTCTAGACCAGAGTCTCTAACTCCTCTCCTTACCCTTCCCAATCCAGCTCGCCTTCCCTTGCTCTCCTACTAACAGAACCAACAATCTCTCTATCCATCCGCATTCTAATGCAGAATCCCCAGTTACTTCTTTCTCACTCCATACATTGAAGCCATCGCATATCCTAATATTCTTACATGAGAAATACCCATTGAAAACAATGTTTCTGTTTTTGTCATTGGAGTTTTGAGGTAAAAGTGCTAACGGACTAGACTTGGTCACCTGTCAGTATATCAATCAAAGAGATTGTGAGAAGCACAAAAAGGAGATTTAACCAATGTGTACATTGGGAAAGAGTAAAGGTGAAGGTAATCCTTGAGGTAGTAATGTGAGTTTTGGTTTGAATATATGAAGAACTGAGGCATGAGACAAAAATAAGCATAATTTTACCTGTTACCAAACTTGGGGTCACAGTCTATATCCAGGGAGTTAAGTTCAGGTACCTATTCTCCAAAAGTCAGTTAAAACAGCTAAACTAATAGTCAAAAGCAGAAAAAAGAGATTTATTCAATGTGGCCACATTGGGAAGAAGGACAAAAAGATTCCGATTCCCTTAAGTCCATCCTAGGGTCCTGATGAGAGATTAAAGTTTAAATAGAGGACCAGGGAAAAGCACATCCAGTCAGCCTCAGCCAAGGTGTGGTCCTGTCCACCACTGAGCTCTATTTGTCTGGGCTTCAGCTGTATCCTGTGAGGTGATCTGACAAGTGGATAGAATTTGAACTTTTCCAGAAACAAGTTAATCTCTAAATGGTGCCTTTTTCTTCTCTCAGCATGAGATTCCTAAGGAAATTCCCATTTCTTTGGGGTCTGTTTTTTTCAATAATCTGATAGACTGAGAGACATAAATGATTCTTTGGAATATCTTCGCTTTGTTGTGGAAAAATCAGAGACCAACAGCTGAAGTCAGGTGAGGAGAGGAAGTTTAATTTGAGGCTAGTGGGACTGACACCATGAATAAAGGAGTCAGACCCCTTCCTTGTTCAAGTTTGGGGGGGCTTTTATACTCATGTGTGGGGAAATGCAAACAAAAGGTAAAACAGCACAGAGGTGACAATTAAGTAGAAGGTACATGTGATAATTAAGCAAGGTAACATATGGCCACAAAGGTTACAGGAATGCGAAAACTTTGGAAAGCAAAGACTTCCATCCTGGGCAACCACAGGGGGCAGGATGGGAGACTCCTGCTCACCTCCCCGTACTTGTCTCTTAAGAGTTTTCCCTGTTCTTAATTACCATCACATTGCCAAAGCTTTCTACCTCCACAGTGGCTTCTTCTGGGTAGGTTGCAATCCTAATCAAGTCCTGTTCTGGTTGATCATCAAATGCTTTCTAGTTCTACAAGGTAGTCCAAAGAAGTCCAAATTGCTTGAGGAAGCAAGCTGGTTCTCAGAAGATAGTTACTCCTCCTCCAAAGAGAAGCCTTATCGTCACTGATATGGCCCTCATCTGAGTATGGTCTGCCCTAGAAAGTTCTGCTGTTCCTGAAATACAGGGTAACTGAATGTTTAGGACAGTGATTGCAGATAGAGACTGTTAAGCACCTTTTGGGGTTTGGAACTTGTAAAAAAAAAAACCAAAAACCTGACAGTAAGATGCTTTTTTGTGTGTGCCTCCATCTTAATGGGAAGTAAGATAGTTCAGGTACCACCAGTTGCTAGACAGGCACTTCTTAAATAATTTCTATGCCTGTGTGTAGAGGTAAGCAGGTGACACAAAGCAAAGCAGGTATTACTGGAGTTTTAGGTTAAATCCTGAACTCTGGCCGCTAGATTCAGCCACATGCCAATTAAAGAGGCAAGTAATAGTGACAAAACAGAGGAAGGAAGTTTATTCAATGTGTCCGTATTGGGAAGAGGAGCAAAGAAAGGGGTCCAGTGAACCTCAAGCTCATCTAAGGCACTAAATGAGGTTTAGGTTTTGAAAGAGACTTATTTTTAATTAAGTATATGTGTTTATGGGTATGTGGCTCCCCCTGGAGCTGAAGTTACAGGTGGCTATGAGCACCCTAATGTGTGTGCTAGGAGCCAGATTGGGTCCTCTGCAAAAGCAGCATGCACTGTTAACCACAGAGCTTTCCCTCTAGCCCCCAAGGGCAAGAAGTATACATTCCTGGTCAAGGTATGGTCCATGTGCTGGACAGCTTTAGTGTCAACTTGACACACCTGGGTTGAGGGGGCCTCAACTGGGGAATTTCCTCCATGGGACTGGCCTGTGGCCATGTCTGTGGAGCATCTTCTTGATTGTTGAGTGATGTAGGAGGGCCCAGCCCACTGTGGGTAGTGCCACCCCTGGGCAGGTGGGCCTGTGTTGCCTAAGAAAGCAGGCTGAGCAGGGGCTAGGGGAACAAGTCAGTAAGCAGTGTTCTTCCATGGCCTGAGCTCCAGCTCCTGCCTCCAGGTTCCTGCCCCGAGTTCCTACCTTGGACTACCTGATGAACTGTGACCCGGGAGATGTAAGATAAAAAAATCCTTTCCTCCCCAAGTTGGTAGTGGTCAGAGTGTTTTGTCACAGTAATGAAGAAATAAACTAGGACAGTCCAGTTCCATCTTGGACACATTATTGTCTCAGCACCTGTCCTGACCTGCAAGTTGGCAGATCTGTGTTAAATCTCCTCCTGGGAGGCAAATTCCTGCTCTGGCTTCAGTATTTCCATATCTCTGTTCCTCCAGCATGAGATGTTTTGGGGGGAAATTTTGGTTCCTTGGGGTCCATTTCTGCTTACAGAGACAGACAGAAAAGAATGGCAAAGATGCCAGGCTTTCATCCTGCTTTTAGTTAGCACATGGGCCCAAGTGAGGAGTCAGTGCTTTTTAGATAAAGCAGTTTCTAAGTGCCTGCTATATCTCCACTGGCTCTGATGGGTTTTCCTAACACCAGACATTCATTCCCTGCTCTGTTTTCATCTGGCACAGAATGCTAGAGCCCACCTGTTTTAGAGGAAATAGATTTTCAGGAAGGCAGATGTGATAGGATGAGACAAGGGCTGGTTGTATTTTCCTGAAGAATAGATGAGTCCCTGAGAATTTAATATAGATGGGAGTGTGAATTAATATGTATGGACCTCCAATATGAGGTTTTTAAATGTCAGGCTCCTGGTTTCTCTCCAACTGCCAGGGGCCATTTTTCCTTCACTTTTCAGAGTCAAGCAGGCATATGAGACCCATATAGATACTGGGGAATTGCTGGTTACTCTCTAAGAATTCTCCATTTCCTGGAATGCTTGATGTCAGAAATGACCACTCATTTCACAAAGACTCTGCCTTCATCCCCACAGGTCTTTGGTGTTACTGGATAGATACACTGGACTAAAGTTCAATGCACTAAGTTCCCACAGAAAAGACACACAGAGAATCCAGGATGAGAAGCTGAGGCAGGAAAAGGCCTTAAAGCTCTTGGGAGTATGGAGGGTCACAAGAGCCTGGTAGTGTGATGTGGCGGGCAATAGATGTTTCCAAGAGAGCCTTGTGCTCACTCCATAGAGGGTAACGTTGAGTGCTCAGATCAACCTGAACAATGACCACATTTGAGTAGAGAAAGGTGGGTTTTGGTATTTGCTTGCAAGTCGTGTACTTAACTCGGTATTCACAATAGCTTGTCGACACAGTGGGAGCAGAGGGATGAAGACATTAGAGTAGCAGTTCTCAAGTACTCTTAAAACTGATGCTCCCAAAGAACTTTTGCTTATATGGATAGTTTCTAAATGCTCATCACATTAGAAATGAAACCTTTAAAATGTGAGCCATATATAGCGCACATTCTATTAGCCACCAGGATGACAATGCCACATCTCTTACAGCCTCTGAGCAAACCCACCTTTCACTCAAGCAGAAATGAGAATGAGAAGGACAAACAGAATCAGTACTATTGTAAAAATAATTTTGATTTTGTGTAGCCCCTAAAGGGTCTTGGTGCCCCTCAGCAGAACTGAAACAGTACTCTGAGACCCACTGGATTAAATAGCCTTCCTGAGGTGACACATGACTGGTAATTGCAAAACTGGTGTAAGAATCTAGGTCTATCTGACACTGAAGCCAATGCTAAGCCTGTCTCCTTGGGCAGCAGAAACTAGATACTCCATAGGAAAGAAATTAGGACTTACTCTTAGCTTAATGCCAAGGAAGACAGCAGTCAGTAGAACCCACACAATAGGGCAGAGTTGCTTCTACTTATCATACAGATTTCTTCTAATTCGTCTGGCACTTGGGAGGACTAGCAAACCACCTTGCTTGGGCCTTCAGTGTTGTCCCTTCTGTGGTGTGAAAAGCCACTGTATCCTCCCAGCCTAAGCTGTGCCTTGCAACAATGTTGACTGTGGAACACGAGGACTGGCCACTGCACAAGACACATGGGGCTGCATGAAACAGACCCACTGCTGCTGTAACTCTCAGCTAGCTGATTTTCTGAATCACGGTCAGCACCAACTGAAATGTCTCAAACTAAATGCCTTTAAATACAGCCTGACTGTTCTTTCTAAGCACTTTCTGAATTCACAGTGAAAATAAAGGATCCATAAATCTATGCTTCAGCCCCACCCCTCCTAACTACTAAGCCTAATTCACTTGTCTATGATGAAACTTTACCAGTGAGGGAAGAGCTGCAAACAGGAGCTAATTACTCATGGCAGGCTTGGTGTTGGGTCAGCCAAAAGTCAGCCTCCTGGTTGTGGGGGGGGAGGGCTGAGCTTTGAGGATATTGCAGCCCTAGCATTTAGGGTTTAGGATTAGGGGTAGGATTAGGGTTAGGTTTAGCAGTAGTTAGGCCACTACTACCATCCTTTTTTCCCACTGCTTGCTCTGTTTCTCTGCTAGGTGACCCACCATATTGAACTGGGAAGCCTGTCTCCAACTCATTAGTCCATCTGGTGAGGTAGGGTCCACCTATTACATGTCACCTAGGGACAAGAATGCAGATGGCACAGTCTATGCTGCAGCTTGAGAAGGTGAATTGCACTCCCCAATCTCAGAGCTACAATGACCAGGGGCTCACATATCTAGAACATAGGGTTGCTGATGCCAAGTGGGGGTCCTGCCTTCATTCACCCTTCTCTATGTAGCAGACAGCATCTGTCTTACACAGGATAAGGACTGAAATGATCCAGTTCTGATGCTGAACCCGGGCTCTGTCCTGTGGAGGATTGTCAATACAGGGTAAACTATTAAATTGAATTCAAGGCATTTGGACAGAAAAATGTGCAAAATTTCCATGGGCTTGGCTTTATCTTTTACTGACCACCCCCAATTCTGAAATGTCTAGCAATCTTTCATACAAATCATCTGTTCAAAAATGTTCAGGGGATTAAAGTGCTGTTGAACGTATCTTGTCCTTTCAAATTATGTTGTTCATATGATCCAAGATGTAGTCAGTGTGTGTGCAGAGCTTGGGGCTCATGGTTGGTGCAAATGAGAGGTGATACAGTTGGGTTGACTTCGTCGTACTCTGAGTGGAGCTGCTGTTCGGTTCAACAGACCGAGAGCCCAAGGAAAAGAAACCTTTGTCCATGATCCTCAGACACCCTGACCTCAGAGACCATGTCCCTAATTCTAAGGTACTCTGTTGCACACAGAGCCCTGTCCTCACACTGACGTAGTCTGCATCCCATGCTGCTTGGCATGTTGCCCATTTCCAGCAACACCAGCAAGCATTATTTTCCTTGCTTCCAGGATGTCCTCCTTCCACATATCGAATGCTTGGCTTGGGACTGCAGTGTGCACAGAAGACTTCCTAGTGTTATACTCCATAGAGAATAGACTTCATGCCCAAAGTGTGCAATTTAAAATGAATAAGCAATGAGGTTTATTATCCTAATATTCGAAATTCAATCTAAAAATAGCAAAACAATAATAAAACAAGTAACAATAAACGAGAACCTGGATTACAGGTGGGTGATCCACCTC
>NW_008342011.1:390416-403332 GCF_000622305.1 Nannospalax galili
ATCCCAGCACCTCTACTTATCCTGAAACCATCATTTCTGAATCTGCAAAATCAGGGTAATAAAATGCCTGAACCCCAAAATACTTGTAAGGATTAAATGAATTAATACCTAACAGCATTTAAGATGGTGTCTGGCACCTGACAAGCCTTGGAGTTGCCATCACAACAACGAAGCCCTCAGTCAGCTGATTTTTATCAAAATGATATCTGCTTGCTTGTGAGTGACATGACCATGAACTCTTTCTTTGATGAACATCTTGGCATTGTCACTGTTCTTACTATCCAGAGATGTTTAGTGCTTCAGATAGAGCCAGAAAATTGTCTGTTACTCTTAGTGGGATTGAAATGTTCTATTTCTGACTTTGTAACTTAACATTTAGTGTAAATAGCACCATTTCTGCTTCTCTTCACAGTTGTCTGTTCATGATCTTGAGACAGGTTCTCATTTTGTAGCCCTGCTGGCCTGGAACTCTGTGTAGATCAGGCTGGAATCAAACTTACGAAGATCCACCTGCCTCTGCCTCTGGAGTGCTGGAATTAAAGGTGTGTGCCGCCATGCCTGGCTTTTCTTCATATTCTTGAAAACCTCTGTCTCTCCCTCCCTCCGCCTCTCCTTCCCTTGCTCCCTTCTGTATCCTCTCATTTTTCTTTTTCTCTTTTTGTCCTTCTGGGTCCTATTGAAAGTCCACAGTTATCTCAGTGGTAAGCCTCAAACCCTCATTTTCAGATAGGGCATTACTTTAGTAATAGAAACCAGATTGCTAGGAATGCAGTGATTGCCTGATACTTGTCTTTTTAATGTCTTTCTCCTAGTTTGAGGCTAAAAGATACAACTTATATGAAAGAGAAATGCAGGTTCTTTTTAAATGGTAGGTTTTAAAATAAGGGCGAAAGGTGTCCATCAACTGATGAAAGAAGAATGTGCTAGATAGACGCAAAGCATTGTCTGTTGTTCAGCCCTGAAGATTGAAATCATGTCAGATGGTAGAAAAGTGGATGGAATTGGAGAGCATTGTGTTAAGAAAAATAAACTAGACTTAGAGATAGAGAGATAGAGATAGGTAGATAAAATATAGAAGGAAGATGATGGATAGATAGATGATTGATAGATAGATGATAGATAGATAGATAGATAGATAGATAGATAGATAGATAGATAGATAGATAGATAGATAGATAGATAGATAGATAGATAGATAGATAGATAGATAGATAGATAGATAGATAGATAGATAGATAGATAGATAGATAGATAGATAGATAGATAGATAGATAGATAGATAGATAGATAGATAGATAGATAGATAGATAGATAGATAGATAGATAGATAGATAGATAGATAGATAGATAGATAGATAGATAGATAGATAGATAGATAGATAGATAGATAGATAGATAGATAGATAGATAGATAGATAGATAGATAGATAGATAGACAGACAGATAGATAGATAGATAGAATAAGGGCTGGGCGTGGTAACACATATCGTTAATCCTAGTACTCAGGAGGCTGAGGCCACTGGATAGATCTCTGTGAGATTGAGGCCAGCCTGGCCTACATAATTCCAGGGCAAGTGGGGCTGCAAAGAGTCTAAAAAAGACTCAAACAGACAATAAATAAATGGCATATGCCTGTAATCATAGCAGTTAGAAGGTGAGGCAAGAGAACCCGAAATTTTAAGTGGGGTTCTGTAGCATAACTTTATCTCAAAATATAATTATGATAACTCCAGGGGCAGTGCGTCTTTGCCAGCTTTGATTAAAGTAGAAATGGTTAATGAACGTTTTCTCTTGGATTGACTCCCTACATTGATGGTCTCTGTCAGGAGTGGTAATATTTAAATTGTGAACTCTAGCACTTACAGCACTCACAGGAAAAAAAATGTTTCATGTAGGTTTATAACATAGCATTTTGATAATGAGTCAACTCACTTTTCATATCTGTATATTTACAGGGAAAAGGGAAAATTACAGAAGGAAATGGCGGTCATCTAGGGCTCTCTGGAACAGAAGCGACTGGAGAAGCATAACCTGCTGCTTGACTGCAAAGTCCAAGACATTGAGATCCTTCTTCCGTTGGAGTCACTGGAAGACGTAACCAAAGTGGAGGTATTCTAGCAAGTGATTTAAATCTGTGCAGTTGTGCCGAGCTTAGTGTTATGTCTTTTGATTGCCTAGTCCCCCCCTAGTACTATAGTTCCTGTAGCTCCATGGATGGCCAAAGGGCAGTGATCGTTGTCATCTCGAAGGAATAGGCATTTTGTACAGTTCTCTGATTTGTCCTCTAATGAGTGCTCCTTTACCTCTATGGCATCTACTGCAGTTCCTTTCCTTTATAGCAAATATCCAAGAGAAATCAAAGAATTATAGTTCTTTCCTTTCTATTCTGCCCCTCAAAGCTTAGAAAAATTTGGTTTCAGCCAGCTTTCTGCTCTACAGCTTAGTTATTTTGGATTCTTGAGAGTGAAGTGCTGGAAAAACTCAGCTTCTCTCAACAGCTTCTCATAGCATAATCCCAGTGTGACAGAAACAAAAGGTTCTTTTCTCTGTTCTAGCAGAGATAACATTTTGGATATGAGATAAGGAAAGGACAAAACCTTTTTCTGGACCCAACTTGGGGCATAAGTCCAACTCAAATGGCTCTATGTACCCATTGAAAAAGGGATGGGAGCTGGGCGTGGTGGCGCATGCCTTTAATCCCAGCACTTGTGAGGCAGAGGCAGGCGGATCTCTGTGAGTTCAAGGCAAGCCTGGTCTATATAGTGATTCCAGGTTAGCTGGGGCTACAGGGAGACCCTGCTTCAAAAAAAGAAAAAAACAAAACAAAAATAAGTATAAGAAGAAGCACATGTAAACGCGCAGAATCATGGAAGAAAATGGTCCAAAATTAAAGAACGATATGACTGCTTGGGCCGAAGAAGCAAACAGAACGCTACATTCAGGCTGAGACAAAAACTCCCGGTGTCGTTTAATGATCACAACTCTAAATGTTCAGAACAAAGAAAGGATATTGAAAGCTGCAAGAGAAAATCCAAGTCATATGCAAAGGCAGGCACATTCCTATAACACCTGACTTTTAAATGAAGAGTTTGAAAGCTACAACGTCTTGGACTGATGAATGTTCTACATATTCACAAAGCTCAGGGAAGCTAGTCCAGGCTCTTATACTCAGTGAAACTATCTAGTACAATCAAAGGTAAAGAAAACTTTCCACAATGGAAATAGATTTAAGGAATTTTCTAACACTAAGCCAGGTAGACAGAGAGCACTGGAGGGACTATGTTGGTCCCACGAGAAGGTTAGACACACACAAGAGAATAAGGGAATAAATAAATAATTCCAGAAGAGTTCATAGGAGAGGGGAAGAAAAAGCCCTCAAAATAACAAGAAAAAGTACATATTTTTCAATAATAACTATCAATATTAATGGTTTTATTTCCATAATAAGAAGACCCAGACTCATAGATTGGATCCTACTTTTTTTTTTTTCTTTTTGATACAGGGTCTCCCTGTAGCCCCAGCTGTCCTGTAACTCACTTTGTAGACCAGGCTCGCCTACAGAGATCTGCCTGCCTCTGCCTCCCAAGTGCTACGATTAAAGGCGTGTGCCACCATGCCTGGCAGGATCCTACTTTTTGCTGCCTCCAGTACACAGATTTCACCATCAGTGATAGATACCACGCTAGGGTAAAAGGATGCAAAAAAGTATTCAAAGCAAATGACTTCAAAAAATAAAATCAAAGAGCTAATTCCTCACAGCAGGCTTGGTGTTGGGTCGGCCAAAAGTCAAGCCTCCCAGTTGTGGGAGGAAGGTCTGAGCTTTGAGGATATTGTAGCCCTATCTTTTGTCTGGGGGAAGCAAAGTCACATTTTGAGTCTGCTGTTAATACACGTCCGTGAGTTTATTTTATTTTATAATAATTCTGCCCACATTGTTCAGAAGAGATATTTACCCATTGTATCCCATTACTTTGGCTTTTCAGTCTATGAAAACCCCTTTCAAGAGTTTCATGCACATCTATAAATGCCTGGAAATCAATGCTGTTTAGCCAGTGGCAGTGACCTTTCCAACACAGAGATGCCTTCAAAATGACATGTGAAAGATAACATTCAGAAATTCCAATAAAACATCCAGAATTTCCAATAGCACTGTAATTACCCTCTCCTGCAATAGAGGGGGTAAAGCCAAGCCAGCTGGCTTCAAAGTTAGCTCTCAGAGCCGTAATAAGAAGACTGGGCTATGTTACAGCAAGAGTGCTGCATGCCACCTTTAACCCTCTTTGTCTGGATATCCAGGGAACCCAGCCTCTGTGGAAGATAAGAACATCTGTGGATTGCAAGGCAGCCAAGACTTTCAGACAAAGGCTGGAGTTCCAATTGTCTTTATACTTTGGGATTCTGGGTCAGAAGACCTGCTCTGTGCCTCAACTTCTCCATATGTGGAATTGAATACAGAGATTTTTTTAGGACAAGGTTTTGAAAGCTTTGAAGTACTTTTCATTTTTAAACCATATCTTTTCAAAAGCAATATATATCTATTTTTTAAAAACTTAGATCACAGAGATTAGCTAAAATAAGAAACAAAAATTAACTTGATACCTTATCACCTATGCCTGTTCTCTAGGTGTCTATGTTATTATGATTTGATTGTGAGTGTCTTGTCCAAGCTCATGTTATGAAATGTTGCTCCTTAGATGGTGGTGCTGTCACCGAGGTAAAAGCAGAGGACTGATTGCCCTGGGCTTCGAGTTCTTCCCAGGAGTTGGGGTTTATCCCAGAAGCAGGCAAAGAATTGAATGCTCAGAGAGGAATGAAGTAAAGACTCAGGAAGGTGAGAAAGCAGGCTTTTATTGAGCAGAGAGTAAAGGGAAAGAGTGAAAGGTACCCTGTCCAGCACAGTCTCCAGAGCTGGTAGACCACGAAGTGACTTCTGGGCTGGTTCTTTGATAGGGCCCATAGGTTTTCCTCTCTTTTGTTTCCCTCTTTCCACATTTTATGGCCTCACAAGGACAGAGATAACAAAAACAGATGTCCTCTTCTGACTTATGGCTTTGTCAGGTTGGTAGTCTTACTTTTTTGGTATATAACCTAGTTCTGACACATCCCCAGAGTTAAGTGAAAATGTTTTCCCTTCCTTCTGACCTTTGCCCTAACTGTCTACCCTTAGCTAACTCCTAACATTGCCATTTTGGGAGGTTGTGGAAACTTTAGGAGGTGGAGCTGAGATGGAGAAGTAGTAGATCACTGATCCTAGGTCGTTGGTAGTATAGTATCTATGGACACTTCCTGTCCTGCTTCCTGTCTGCCATGAGGTGAGCACCTTTTCTCTGACACATGCTCCTACCACCATGATATTCTGCTCAAGTACATGGAGCTGAGCAACCATGGACCAAACCCTATGAAACCATGAACCAAAACAAATCTTCCCTGCCTGCCTCATGTTGCTTCAGGTATTTGGGCACAGCACCGAGAAAAATATACACAGAGTCTTATTGATTTACTTATTCTTAAATTAGATTTATATTGGTTACACACTGTTTGATAATATACTTTTTTACTTAATACCATACTGAGTACAATATTTGAAGTTATCAAATATTTTGTTCACATAGCATAGCTCCTGATGTATATTTATAACATAATTTTTCCAATCAATTCCTTAGTACTGTATAGTCATGTGGGCTCTCTCTGTGCCTTTCTGTCTCTGTCTCCCTTCTCTCTCTGTTCCTCTTCCTCTCCCCCTCAGCTACCTTCTCTCTCCTTCCTCCCTCCCTCGTTTCCTTCCTCTCTAGTTTCTATTTCTGTTTTTCTGTCTCTTTCTCATTTCCTTTGTATATTGGCCTGTTTGTCTCTTACTTGGCTGTTATAAATGATGCCACTGAATGCTAACCACTGTGGCAATTCCAAGGGTACAACAGAAACGAGAGATGGCCATGTGACTAAAGCTTGCCTGTGCCGTCCTATCCTTTCCTGAGACGTTGATTTTATGCTGAAATGCTGTGGAAAGACTGGCTCTGCTCCTCATGCATGTCAAGCCTTGTGCTTGGCATCCTCTTCCCCTTCCCCGTAATCCTATGAGTTCCTGCAAATTCTTCTGTTGAGTTTCCATGTTGCCCAAGCTTCCATTGCCCATTTCTGTTTATTACCAAAAATCTACAGTAATGCAATTAGGGATCATGTGTAGGTGATGGAACACTAACCTGACATTTCAACATTTTTAACTAATTTAAGAAATGAATTACAGACTTACTAAAATTAGGAGTTAATCCATAATCTTATGCTGGGATTTAGTTTATTTTTCTCCTTTATGAATGCATATTTGCCTTTGAAAATTATAAACTTTTGTAACATTTTAGCCTGCCAAGTAAACTGATATTTGTTTAACTTGTTGACAAAATCTATTGGTACCTTGGCTAAAAACTGTCTGGGATAGGTTTCAGTCTAATCCCCATTTTTGCAGGCTATTTATGAACCCCAGAAAAGAAGGATTTACTATTATTTTTATGGAAATGCTGACAGGACCATAACCGTGGTAACACAGATGGCCCAGTTGTAAAATGTATGTGTGCATAAAAGGAAGCATGATTAAGTAGATGGCTGCTTGGATTGTCTGTGAGACAGAGAGCTTGCTGTCGGGTAGTTTCTGTTTATTCACGTGGTATCACAGAGCAAGGGCCACGATGGATTTCTTTGCAGTCTTTTGGCTTCTTCAGCTTTGGACTGGTTAGAAGTCCTTCTCTCAGCCTAGCTCATTAGGAAGAAAACTTCGTTGAGAGCTGGTCTGTAGAAATCTATTTAAGTCAGTTCGTGGCTTCTGACTTACAACCAGGAGCCAAAGTGTGACACTAAGGTCAGTCTAGGACTTGCCACCTAAATCCCTGCCTTGCTCTGGTGTGTAGAAAATAGAGGTGTGTTGTGTCCAAAGTAGAACAGACCTCAGCCAAATGTGTTTAAGAATGACAGTGACTAAGGATTTAGACTCTGATAATCCTAAATTGGGATCCAATTCAGCCACACTGGCCTGACTTGAATAATTTCTCCAACCAGTTCCTTGGCATTAGGCATTCTGTCTAGTCTCCTCACCTGACATTCTTTTCTGTTCTTGTGAGGATTTATGATACAGGGCATAGGTCTGATAGTCAGTACTTGCTAATATGTGGGGTCTTCTGTGGGGTCTCTCCCTCTCCTTGCGGGTCGTTGGCCACCAGTCCACGAGGACATGGGGAGCAGAAGCGACAAGCGGGGTCAGGATGGCCAGTGAGCACTGACGGAAGAAAGCCCTTCTGGGGAGGCAGGTTCAACGATGCAAACAACTCCAGACTCAGTGAGACAGCTCTAGATTCAGTGAAACAGCTCCGTTTATTCAGTGGGAGAACTGGGGAAAATATAGTGTGGAGGCAGTAGCCAATGCCTCAGCTGATAGGTGCTCATAGTATGCTTTATTTACATGTGGCAGTGGGCTCCTATTGTTCGACTACCAGGCAGAGCCTGATTATCATATAGAAAAAACCTGGGGATAGTTTTTACTCCAGGTAACTATGCCAAAGGTCATGTTCCAAATAAGGTCAGGCATCCGTGCTTGGTGGCACTTTCCAGGTAAGTCAGGAAGAGAGCAGGAGGCCCCCTGCTGAGAAGGGGAGTCCTTCCATTTGGCGCCCAGCCCCTTAGAGCTATCCGGGCATGGAGGACTACAACCCTAACAGCAGGGTTTCCCAACACTAATAGTGGCCATCATTATAACCACTGTATTTTCCAGAAAGATATTTTGGGGCTCAAATAACTCTGCAAACCTCAAGTAATGAGTACACTGAAAGAATACATACAGGAATTAGAAAAATAGCAATCCCACACACATTAGTATAAAGAAAAATGAGAAGTTTCAACCAGCAGAGCCAGAAGGCCCATAGGAAGTCTGAGCTTCCTGGAGTACAGAGCTGCATCTCTGTTCAGCCCCCCAAACTGAGGATGCTGCTTCCTATCATCTCAATGCCAAGTTCTGTTTGTGATGCTTTTCTTTTTCTTCAAACATTATTCACCTGTTTATTTTATTTAAAAATGATTTAGTTCATTTTAGAGCATGGAGAACAGTTTTAATAGTAACCTGGTTTCTATGGTTTCTTATCATCCCATAATATGGGTATTATTGTAATTGTTCAGCCTCTTCCTACTGATAGGTGTGCTGGATAGCTTTACTGTCAACTTGACACACCTGGGTTGAGGGAGCCTCAATTGGGAAATTGCCTCCATTGGACTGGCCTGTGGCCACGTCTGAGGGGCATTTTCTTGATGAGTGATGTGGGAGGGCCCAGCCCACTGTGGGTGGTGCCACCCCTGGGCAGGTGGGCCTATGTTGCCTAAGAAAGCAGGCTGAGCAGGGGCCAGGGGAGCAAGCCAGTAAGCAGCATTCCTCCATGGCCTGTGCTCCAGCTCCTGCTTCCAGGTTCCTGCCTTGAGTTCCTACCTTGGGCTCCCTAATGAACTGCGACCTCGGAGATGTAAGTGGAATAAACCCTTTCCTCCCCAAGCTGGTAGTGGTCAGAGTGTTTTGCTACAGGAATGAAGAAACAAACCAGGACAATAGGCTACATGATAGTTATCAATATTTGGTTGCTGTAAACAGTCTCCTAGAAAATAGTCTTAGTTATCCTCAAAAAATTTTGACTAAAAGTTACATATGTTTAAGATATACAACGTGGTGATGTGATAATGCATGGATTATCACATTGCCACATTGATGGATACTATCACCAGTCAATTAATTAGCACCTCCATGCTCCTCATACTCACCATGTGTGTGAATGTATGAAACCTAAACCTGATTCTTTATAACATGTAAAGTAAACAATACAGCATTAATTATAACTTGCTCTTCATCTCACTGACTGGTGGACCCTTTAGATTTCGTTAGACAAATCTCCTTGTTCCTCCTTTCCTAACAGCTAATTTTCTCTCCTCCCAGCTCTCTCTTATCATTCTATTTTATAGCTATTTCCCTGTCAGGTATTTTCTGCTTTCTAATGCTGGAATTTATTCATGACTTTGGTTCATTCAGTGATTAACTCTTGGTTTCTCTTGGGGCATCTTTCCCATTGACTGACCTTTCTGCCCCTATTCACACCGAGTTCAAGTAACTGGGGTCTAATTTGTCCATTTTAGGGGAGGAATTTCCTTTTCAGACTTTATAACAAGCCTATCTGACTACTTGGCTTAGATGCCTTTCCTGGTGGGCACATTGGATGGTATTTTGCCTGTTTTTGATGTAACTGGTCTCTACTCCATGAACTGCACACACAGAGAGAAATAAAGGGAGAGCTAGGGACATTGGAGGGGAAAGAAAACAGCAGAGTTCAAATGGAGCCTACGTTGTGGCCTGTGCTTCTGCTGGTGCCCAGATACCCTGGGATAAGAGTGGCACAGAGGCTGTGACTCCGAAACCTCTCAGCTTTTCTCAGTTACTGCACATTGCTTATGGAGGGAGAAAATCCTGAATTACGTGTGAATCCAGTGCTTGAACATGTGTATTTTTGGTTCCATGTTGTTTTAGACCAAACATACTAGAAATAGATTCTCAGATGGAGATGGAGATTTGTGGGCAGATTTGGGGGGATGATCTTGTGGTCTATATTTATAGAAAGTGAGGGGGCAGAATTGGACAAAAGAAATGAAACTGGAGTAATGCAATTGGCTTTGAACTACCCCACACAGAGCTGGAGGACCAGACCTGTCCAGCTCCAAGTCAACCAGTCAATGGAAGCAGGTTACCTCCAGGAAGGGAGCACAGCCTTGGGAAAGGCAGTTTCCTTCACCTAAGAGGAATTCCTACAGAGGGACAACTGGAGGCCGGGCAAATGGGTGCTCATGCCTAAATGGGTCATCATTTTGACATGCTTTCAAATGTTTCAGCGTATTCATGACAATGTGCTACTTAATGTGTCTTGGCTTTCCTGGTCAAAGTGGATATTGTCTGAAAGCATTGTATTTTCATGTAATGTGTCTAAGAGGACCCAGAAAGATATCTTTTCAGTCCCAGGGAGGACAGCAGTAAGAGTAGAGGAGGAGAGATGGACCTCCAAAATGTAGACAAGCTATTTTATTTGGTGCTCAGAAAACCAAAACAATAATCAGTTTCTAACACTTGATGCAAAACATCTGCTCTGGACTTGCTTCAAGTTAGGTACAAAGAACATCCATGATATTCCATTTATCACCCATCTGTTCTCCCATCCATCCATCTCCCATCCATCCATGCATCCTTTCATTTATGCAACACACTTTAATTGAGTACCCTGTGCAAGCCTCTGTCCTAGGAATTGACAGTACACTGAAATTCAGAGCTGATGAAAGCCCCGTCCTCACAGGGGCTACATTGCAGTGAGGGAGATGCTCAATTTCAGATAGGGAAAAATGCTGAGATGAAGCACAAAGTAAGAAAAAGAGAGGAGACAATAAGAGAGGATGCTGTTTGATACATTATGGTCCAAGAAAAGCTTTCTGCCCAGGTTCTTTTTAAGCAATGACTTAAATGAAGTTAAGAAACTAATGGAAAGAAATGGTCCAGGCACAAAGAGCGAGACATTGAAAATGCTGAGGCATAAGTGAGTTTGTCACAAAGAAGTAAGTGGCTTGTGTCAGGAATGAAGAGGTACATGGTGAGAAATGACCTCAGAGAGGCAGAGAAGCCACACCATGCAGGGCCATGGAAAATTATTTGAATGGTGCTATTGTGAGTGAGGGGTGCCCGGTGATGTTCGAACAGGAGGACTAACTAGGTGATCGCTGCATCCAGGGGAGAGGCCAGTGAGAACTAGGGGGGAAATGGGTTCCTTCTGAACCCAAAGATGCTATTTTATTTGGTGCTTGGAAAACTAAAACAATGATCTGTTTCCAACAATGGATACAAAAAACATCTGTACTTGGCTTGTTGCTATGGTTTACAAAGAGATTACTTCCTGGGGGGTATTTTTTTAAGAGTGAATTTTCAAATATGCAAGCTTCTTTGCTGAGTTTAAGCTTTGACACTTGAGCCTTGTGAGATGAGACGTGAATGAACTTCTCTCATGGCGCCCCATCTTTGAGCACAGGGGACAATGTCTTTTATCTATGCATCACAAATCTCTATCACGGTACCTGGACCTGAGATGTTTGTGGGATGAAGAATGAATAATGAGAAGAAGATGGTACTGCAAACACTTGCTTCATACAAGTTCCCTACAGACCATGCTCTCTGGGCATTCCCTTTAAGAAGAGTCTAACAGTCTTACAAAAGATAGAATTTCCTCTGACCGATCAAATTGCATTTGAACTGACATTTTGGAAGGGCACATGGGATTGAAGGCTCATATTATGTGTTCCATTTGTAACTAAAAATTCAGAAAGGCTTAAGGTGGCAGTAGGGCTGTTCTTCATAGTCAAGAAGGTTTGATCTCTGTGACTGATTATTTTTACTAAGAATTCACCCCACATGTTCATCTACAGCAAAATTTGTCAAGCATCTCAGCAAAAGGAAGAACCTCTTCTCCCCTCTTTGAGAAGAGTGTGCCCTATGAGGGCACATTAGTATGTGGAGGAATGCTAACGATGCTGGGCAATACCCGTGTTGGCTTGTGTGTGATAGTGTGATAGTGTCCTGTAGCTGCCCACTCAAATGGCCAGTTTTGCATCATTCCTTCTCAGAACACCAATGCCATGCTCTGGATCTCCAGGTACCACCTTTCTCCAAGCTTCAATATTATCTGCCAGGGGAATGAATAAGTTGTGAATTTCTGCAGTACAGGTGACCCTTCCAGGTGAATGTGACCCCTGCCAAACTTGACAGAATTGCATGAGACACAAGTTAAAGTCACTCAGCTGAGTCCAAACCAAAGGGTCATGAGAAATGCGAATAAGTTGTTTCAAGTTTCTAAGTTTCGGAGTGTTATGGTGTTTTTGTTTTGTTTTGTTTTGTTTTGTTTTGTTTACCCAGCAAGACGACCTGAAAAATATGCATCACTGACACCTGATCACTTAGTGAGCATCCTAGCTAAATGGAATTAATACGAAATCTTGTTCTCATGGAATGGCCTGGAATCCTTCCCATTTGCCACCTACTTCACAGGCACGGGAAACATTGAGTTTGAAGTGAAAATGACCTCAGATGCATGAAATTGTGAGTGATTTCCTGCTGCCATCTCCCTCCTCCTCCTCTCCTCCCTCCTCCTCCTGACTGCCTCCTTGCTTCTCATGAGAAGCTAATTTTCCTCCTTTCTTTTAAAAAATATAGCTTCTCTCTTGGACATAATTTTCTCATACTCTTACTCCCCCCTTTCATCTTTTCCTTCCTGTTCCCAATGGTTTATCATATTTGTAGCTGATCCTCCCTTCCTAACTCCCTATAAGTCCACTGACTTCCTCTGTTTTTGACCTTATTTCAGTGGTGGGCACTTGATGCTTTTACCTACCTGGTACCCCTTGAGTTTTTTTGTTTAATTTGTTTTTATTAATTTTTGTTGTATTTCATACAGAATATCTCAATCTGAATCATCTTTATAGCCCCGTCCCCACCAGCACCCCTCCCATAGCCCATATACTCAGTTCTGTGTGTTAAGGCCTACTGTGTCAAGTCAGTGTCCCCAGACATTCCCCAGTGCAAATCCATCCACTTGTGGTTTAGTCAGATCCCTTTTCACATTGCAACTAAAGACACTTGAAAAGCAGCAACAAATGGAACCCAAACCCAGCAGACAAGAAATAACAAAAATCAGTACAGAAATTAATGAAATCGAACAAAGAAAACAATACAAATGATCAATGAATCCAAGAGCTGGTTCTTTGAAAAGATAAACAAGATTGACAGACCGCTAGCCCAGTTAACCAAAAGAAAGAGAGAGCACCTCCAAATCAACAAAATCAGAGATGAAAGGGGAAACATCACAACAGA
>NW_008342011.1:404004-456131 GCF_000622305.1 Nannospalax galili
TCCACTACTCTTTAACATGGTGCTTGAAACTCTTGCAAGAGCAGTAACACAAGAGCAGGAAATTAAAGGAGTAATAATTGGAAAAGAGGAGATCAAATTATCCCTTTTTGCTGATGATATATCTAAGAGACACCAAGAACTTCACCAGAAAACTCCTAGAAATTATTAACACATTCAGTAAAGTGGCAGGTTACAAAATTAACCTACAAAAGTCTGTAGCCTTTCTATATACCAGTAACAAGCAATCAGAGAAGGAGCACATGGAAATAGTACTCTTCACAATAGCTGCAAAAAAAAAAATATCTTGGAATAAACCTGACCAAAGATATTAAAGAGCTCTACAATGAAAATTTTAAATCTTTAAAGAAAGAGATTGAGGAAGACATCAGTAGATGGAAGGACCGCCCATGCTCATGGATTGGAAGAATTAATATTGTGAAAATGACCATCCTACCACAAGCCATTTACAGATTCAATGCAATGCCAATCAAAATCCCCATGACATTTTTCACAGAATTGGAAAAAACCATCCTAAGTTTCATATGGAAGCACAAAAGACCTTGGATAGCTAAAGCAATCCTGAGCACCAAGAGCTATACTGAGGGGATTACTATACCAGATTTTAAGTTATTACTATACCAGATGTTTAATCATAAAAACAACATGGTACTGGCACAGAAATAGACCCATAGATCAAAGGAACAAATTTGAAGACCCAGATATGAGTACATGCAATTTCAGCCACTGATATTTGACAAAGGGGCCAAGAACACTTACTGGAGGAAAGGCAGCATATTCAGCAAATGGTGCTGGCAAAACTGGATCTCCACCTGTAGAAGAATGAAACTAAATGCCTATCTTTCACCTTGCATAAAAGTCAATTCCAAATGGATCAAAGGTCTAAATATAAACCCTGAAACTCTGAAACTGTTAGAAGAAAACATTGGCAAAAACCTAAAAGATATAGGTATAGGAAAGGATTTCTAAACCGGACATCAATTGCTCAGGAAACAACATCTAGAATTAACAAATAGGACCTCACTAAACTAAAAAGCTTCTGTACATCAAAGGAGGAAACCAGGGAAGTGAACAGAAAACCCACAGAATGGGAGAAAATCTTCACCAATGACACATGTGACAGAGGTTTAATATCCAGAATATATAACGAACTCAAAAAACAGAGAATCAAGACAAGAAGTAACACAATTAAAAGCTGGGCTAAGGAGCTGAACAGCGAGTTCTCAAAAGAAGAAGTAAAGTTGGCTATGAAGAATCTTAAAAGATGTTCATCATCACTAATAATTACGGAAATGCAAATTAAAACTACTTTAAGATTTCATCTTACCCCAGTCAGACTGGCTAAGATCAAGAGCACTAATGATACCAAATGTTGGAGAGGATGTGGGGAAAGGGGAACACTCATCCATTGCTGGTAGGGCTGCAAACTTGTTCAACCCCTATGGAAAGCAGTGTGGAGAACTCTTAAAAAACTACAAATGAACCTACCATTTGACCCAGTTATACCACTCCTTGGCATATACCCAAAGAACTCATCCTCTTGCAGAGACACTTGTACATCCACGTTTGTTGCTGCTCTTTTCACAATAGGTAAGAGATGGAAGCAACCTAGGTGTCCCTCAGTTGACAAGTGGATAATGAAAATGTGGTTCATTTATATGATGGAATTTACTCAGTAGTAAAAAAAGATGAAATCATGAAATTTGCTGGTAAATGGATGGAGCTAGAAACTGTTACACTAAGTGAAGTAACACAGACTCAGAAAAAAATTGACGTATGTTCTCCCTCATATGTGAATCCTAGAACCAAATTCTGATAAGTGAGTGTATATCCAGATATAACTACATGAACCAGGATAATGGAAAGGAACCTGGGAGGTAAAGGAATAGAAAGAACCTGAAAGAGAAGAACAGTAGGAAACAGGCCTTAATAAGGGAGATATGGATAAAACTTGGGTTAGTTTAAGGGAGGGGGAGGGAAGGGTATACAAGGAACCTAGGGGATAAAGGGAAAGAAGGATCTCAAGAGAGGAGGACGACAGGAGAAGGGTATTATTAAGGGAGAAAGGGGGAAAATGGGGGCACCTTAATTGGGGAAACCATGATGGAGGGGTTAGACAATGTGAGAGATAAATAATGCCTAGCTGTTTTAAAAACCAGAGGGAACCATATTAGTCCAACAACCTACTGACAAATTATACATACCAGATCAAGAAATATATGTCTAGGTTAGGTTTACCTGAGAACAATTGGTCTTTGCCCAAGATTTATTGACACGACACCCAGTAATTAAAAGTAGCAGACTGGTGGAACTGACCTTCTTGGATGTTTAACAGACATACTTTGAGGCCTATACTAATTTGGTCAGAGGGACATAGAGGGCAGTTTTTGCTCCTTACCCTCCTAGGTTGACTAGTTCTAGGAGACTATGAGCATCTCCCAAAATGTCTTGTAATTGTGGTGGGTCACCTGTCCTCTTGATCAAGGAGGCCGAGGAAACCACATGACATGGACATGAACCAGTGTCCAGTCTACAAAGAGGAGGGTCAACGCAGAGGAATCATTTCCTCCATGCTTCCAAGTGAAGCCAGCCATGATCGAGCTGGGCCTTTGACTTATCTTCACATAGGCAGAACTGGTAAAAGAAAGGAGCCAGGTACTCCTTCCAAGCCCATGTGTCCCCTGAGGAACAAATCCGCAAATGCCCTTAAGAGCAAAAATGAATTGGTTTATCTGAGCCAACTGTTTGACCTTAATCACCCAAAAGGAAAGTATAACCAAGCATTAAAGGGGCCAATATAATTTTTTCAGAGTTCATATGTATAGCTAAAGGCTACATAACAAGCAGCAATACCAGATAGGAGATACCTTCTTTTGAGTATTTGGCCAGGGTGGCCCAAGGGACTCCCAGATAGTAACCCAGCATAGAACTGGGAAAATAAACAGCAGACCCCAATCTTATCTTAAGAAATACTGACAACTGATTGCTGCTAGATGAGGAACAGCTGAACTTCCTAAAACAAAGACCTCTAGATAGGCTGACTAGGTTCACCAGAAGGGCAAGTAGTGGGGAATGGCTGGGGGTACTGACAACACAGTAGACAGTAGCAGGGATATCAGAGTATAAGGGCTCTAGTTGGGGGAGGGAGGCTATGGGAGGGTGCCATCTGGGAAGTGGGTGTATAGTTGAATAAATGGTTTGGGATGTTCTGTGTGATATACACACACAGGAAAAAAATAAACAAATTTAAACAAATTATTATATTTGAGGAGGAAGCATAAAAGTTACATCATGTTAATTAGTAGACGTGATGAACATTACCCCTGAAATCTACCTGATGACCTTATAGACATACACGTGCCAAGGATCTGAGTGCAAACGATTGATTAGTAATAATCAGAAACATACAGATTAGAGATGCATGTGCCAACATCTCAGTGGTATTAGCAAAAACAATGAGTCTTTCTATAAGAAAACTTATATTTTAGAATGAAATGGAGATCTTTTTTGAGGGTTAGAAACTCATTCAATTTTGTGTCTTACAGGGCTTATACTGAGTTCAATATTGTATAACTGTTTTGATTCAACAGCAAACCTAGAAATTTTATAGCCACTTTTGAAGGAGCTGTGTCTTTGCTCTTGAAAGTGTTATTAGGTATGTTAAAGCTGTAATGATATGATTCTTCTAAAAACAATATTTAAAAAAAACATAACAAACAGCATATCCTGAAATACAGTTCTTCTTTAAAGGGTAAAACTCATTCAGTTTTATATCTTACAGGGTCTATACTGAGTTCAATATTGTATAACTGTATTAATTCAATTGTGAACCTACAAATTTACAGCCATTCTTGAAAGAGATGTGTCCTTGCTCTAGATTGTGTTACTGAGTATGTTAAAGCTGTAATCGAATGTGGGTATTAAATTTTTTTTTAAATTAAAAAAATAATTCTTCAAAGCATAAAAATTTGCTCCTGAATAATTAGTAGATGTGAAAAACATTACCATTGAAATCTACCTGATGACTTTACATTCATGCTCAGGTGCCAAGGATCTTAGAAAGTAAGTGACTGTGACTAGTAATAATCAGATACATAGAGATTAGAGACGCATGTACAAACATCTAAGTGTTATTTGCATTAAAAATGAGCTTTTCTGTATGAAACAGTAGATTCTAAAATGAAATAGAGATCTTTTTTAAAGGTTAAAACCTCATTAAAGGGTTTATACTGAGTACAATATTGTATAACTGTATTAATTCAACTGTAAACCTAAAAATGTACAGCCAATCTTGAAACAGATGCATCTTATCTCTGGAAATTGTTATTGAACATCTCAATGCTGTTGTCATGAAATGCTTCTTCTAATTATGTGGTTATTAAATAAATAATTATAAAAATTCTTTCCTTTTCTCTACAGAAGCTTTATAGTTTAATGAGATCCCACTTGTCGATTGTTGACCTTAATTCCTGAGTGATTTCTGTAGAACAAATGAAGCAGCCAATCAAGTGATGAGGTGCCCACAGAGTGGGAGAAAATATTCACCAGCTACACATCTGACAGAGGGTTAAATCTAGAATATATGCAGAACTCAAAAAACTAAGAATCAAGAAAACAAAAAACCCAATTAAAAGATGGCTAAGAATTTGAACAGAGAGCTTTTAGAAGAAGAAATAAAAATGGCTAATAAACATCTTAAAAATGTTCAACATCCTTAGTAATTATGGAAATACAAATCAAAATTAATTTAATATTTCATTTAAACCGAGTCAGAATGGCTAAGATCAAGAGAACACATGACACCAGCTACTGGCGAGGATGTGGAGAAAGGGGCATGCTCATTCTCTCTTGGTGGGTTTGAAAACTGGTGTAACCACGATGGAAAGCAGTGTGGAAAAGTCTTAAAAAAAAAAAAAATGAGCCCGGTGTGGTGGTGCACGCCTTTCATCCCAGCACTCGGGAGACAGAGGAAGGCGAATCTCTGTCAGTTCGAAGCCAGCCTGGTCTCCACGGTGAGTCCAGGACAGCTGGAGCTACAGGGAGACCCTGTCTCAAAAAGACCGAAAAAAAAAAAAAAAAAGAATGTACCTTATGATCCGGTTTACCACTCTTTGGCATATACTCAAAAGTCTCATTCTACCGCAGAGGTACTTGTGCAGCCATGTTTGTTGCTGCTTTTTTCACAATAGCTAAGAGATGGAAGCAACCTAAGTGTCCCTCAATTGGGGATAATGAAAATGAGGAACATTCACACAATTGAGTACTCAACGGTAAAGAAAAACAAAATCATAGAATTTACAGGTAAATGGATGGAACTAGAAACTGTTATACTAAGTGAAGTAACACAGACTCAGAAAAACAAGTGACATATGTTCTCTCTCATTTGTGGATCTTAGTTACAAATCCTTAGATGTGATTATATATCCTGATGTAACTGCAGGGTCCAGGAAAATGGAAAGGGACAATGGGGATAACGAGAAAGAAGGAGCCCAGGAAAGGAGTTAGTAAGAGACAGGTATTATCAAGGGGGAAAGAGGGGAAATGAGAGTATTTAACTGGGAAGGGAGTAGAGAAGGTTATACAAGGAACCCCAGAGGTAAAGGGAAGATGGAGCTCTAGAGAAGGAGGATAATAGGAGACAAGGGGGAAATGCGTAAAATTGGGGTACTTTAACTGGGGAGGGGGGAGGGAGGCTTAGACAGAGAGAGAGAGAGAGAGAGAGAGAGAGAGAGAGAGAGAGAGCAGAGATAAATAATGCTTAGATGATGAGTAAAACCAGAGGGAAATGTATTAGTTCAAAAGCCTCCTGAAACACACACACACACACACACACACACACATACACACACACACACAATATATGTATATGAATGCATGTGTGTAGCTGAAGGCTATATAACAAGAAACACAGTGCCAGACAGGAGAAACCTCCCAAGAATTGTTGGTCAGGGTAGTCCAAGAGACTCCCAAAATAGCACAAACTATTGCTACAGCCCTTAATTCTTTCTCGGAACTTGAAGTCAAGACCCTATTGCTGAAGACAAGACATACTTCAGACACTGGACATGGAGTAATGGAGCTGGAATTGACCTGAAATTCTTCTTCTTGAAGACAAGCTCTCATAGTGTCAGTGGATACAATACAAGCTACTAAGGGAAAAATGGTCTAACCCCAACCTTAGAGCCTAATAACCACAATGACTGGCACAGCAAACTATCTCTGTTGGTGCAATAGTGGCACTTTAATCTTGGGGATAATCAAGAATATTCTAATTGGACTTAAAGCCTGCTCAATGGGAGAAAACTCCTGTGTTGTACTATAAACATAGACAAATACACATGACAGGAGAGGTCATAGCCCCTAGAGATAAACCTACATCTTTCACATTCCTACACAAATGTAATTTCTTATTGTATGTAAAATATATATCCTTATAGTTACAGACAAGTAAGCCGGTCACCACTCATCAAAGAAGCTCTTTTGCAACAGATGGAGACTATTACAGAGTTCCACAACTGATCACACACAGAGAGTAAGTGTCTGAGAGATGCCCAACCCTAAGTGACACATCTACAGTGGAACCTCTACACCTAAGGCTCATGGAACATAGTGGAAGATAGTGTAGAGAGCATATTAGGGCATCTCTCAACTCTTACCAGTGAAGCTTCCTCATGCAACAGATGGTGTTAACACTGGTCAAAATGTAAAGAATAAGAGACTGCAGGGTGCGTGTCCTTGGCTGGGACTCCTATATTAAGCCTCACCCACCCAGGACTCAGGGATCATTGTGGAAGAGGGAAAGGAAAGATTGTAAGAGCCAGGGGTGTAGATGACCACAGGGAAACAGACTTTTCTAGGCTGCTGGGAACTCACTTATATGAACTTATAGCAATGGTAACAGCATACACAAGACCCATGCAAACTCAAACTAGATAAAAACCCAGCACAGAAATGAGGGAGTAGGTTAGAAGCCTCAATATCACCTGAGGAACTATTGGCAACTGATCACTGTTGGGTGTTGGAGAGTAGGTCTTCTTTAAGGGAGTGATATTAGATAGGCTGACCAGGCTTCAGTGGATGAACTCACACTAAGGTACATCTGGGGACACAAATTCGACTTGATGGATGTTATGACAGAATGCATGAAATCTTGTGGTGGGACTATGGGGCGAGTGAAGATGGGGAGACAATCTGAATATGATTAAAATATATTGTATGAAATACACAAAACTTCAATAAAAATCTATTGTAAAAAAAGTAAATTTTGCCGGGTGTAGTGGCGTGCACCTTTAATCACAGCCTGCAGGAGACAGAGGCAGGTGGATCTCTGCGAGATCAAGCTACCCTGGTTCACATTGTGACTTCCAGGTCAGCTGTGACCAGAGAGACCCTGCTGAAAACAAAACAAAACAAAAAGTAAATTTTCTCCCTTTATTTTAACTTTTATGTATAAGAATGTTTTGGCTGCATGTATGTCAGTGCACCAAGTGCGCACAATGCCCATGGAAGGCGGAGGAGAGTTTAGATCCCTTAGAAACCAGTCAGTCATTACCGCGTGGCTGCTCTGCCCTGGCTGGTGGTCTGCAGAGCTGTGATGAAGTTGTGTGTTTCCAGCATCCACCATTGCGCTCTGTGTGCCAAGCTGGAACTCGGCCCTTGCAGAAGGTTGACAGGCTCTTCTGGAAAGCACCAGGCTTTTCTTGCTGCGTGGCTTGGTCCTCTGAGTGCCCAGACTCCCCTAATGGGTTTGTAGTGCTGGTTGCACAAAGTCTCCTATTAACATGACACACCATTGGTGCTGCTTTTATGCAGAATCTTTTAGAATCCTGCCTGATAGAGTTGACTCAGAAAATACCATGGTCTAAGGATGAAATTACTCGGAGCAGGGAGCAGGAGAAGCTGTGTCCAGTTCTAGGCTGCAGAGCACAAACACCCACAACCTTTGCCACTATGTATATATCCTAAGCTTCCTTATCCTAAAAATCCAAGGTTGAAAATGCTAAAACAAATTCCATTTTCTTGTTAATTTGTTTTTGTTTTTGAGATGAGTCTAACTGTGTAGCCCAGGTTGGCCAGCACTCAATATATAGCCTAAGCTGACCTCAAACTCATGGCAACCCTCCTGTTTCAGCCTCCAAAGTACTTGGATTACAAGGGTGAGAAGTCCACCTTATTTAAAACTGACACTTTTTCTCACTATGTAGACCAGGCTGGCCTTGAACTCACAGAGATCCACCTGCCTCTGCCTCCCAAGTGCTAGGATTAAAGGCGTGTGCCACCATGCCTGGCAAGAAGAAGTTCCTTTTAAAACTTCTGTTATACATACAATTTTACCATATATTAAAATGAAGGCAAATTTTTTCACTATGAGATAGCTGTGATTTTTTTTACATAAAGAATTAAATCTTGGCTGATTATTTGATTTTGCAGGACATAGAGTATCTGCAACATTTTCCAGAGTTGGCCTATAATTTGACTTTATAATCAGCAGTGCTGAGAGCATTGCTTTTCGTCAGTCTGCAGTACAGAATGGCAGAAGGGTAGGGCCACTTCAGAAGTTGTTGGAAATTCAGTCTTAATCCCAAGCAAAAATACATTTAATGATGTTAAAAATGTAACTAAGCTAGCAATTCCCAAAATATTTTTAAACTTTGTTTATCTATTTATTGAAGTGTCTTCAGAAATTTAATTTAATTCAGCAAGTTTCTCTTTTTTCATTCTATTAGTTAATTTTTGTGGATGTCACGAATATGTTTTGATCATATTTAGACCCCTTCCCTATCTGCACTCCTCTCAATACTCCCATCCTATTTTATATATTCTGATCTATATCTATATGTCCTATAGAGTCAAACCTGTGTCCCCAAATGCCCTTCAATGTGGGTGCATCTATCAGAGCCTGGTCAACCTATTCGACATTATATCCTTAAAGAAAACTGACTCTCCCACTCCCAGAAGCCACCAGTTACCAATATTTTCTGAACTAGGACTGGGGCCCCTTACCCACCTCCCCACTTCCAAATGCATCTCTCTCAACTCTCACCAGAGAAACTTCCTCATGCAGCTGATGGTGATCAACACACCACTGTGGAAGAAGGGGCGGAAAAATTCTAAGAGCCAGAGGTGGTGGGTGACCACAAGGAAACAGTTTTCCAGGCTGGTGGGCAGTTGCTCTTAGGAACTCACTGCAATGGTAACAGCATGATTTATTTATTTCTAGTTTATGTGTATGAGTGTTTTGCCTGCATGTGTGTAAGTACACCCATGTGCCCATGAAAGCCAGAAGAAGGCATCAGATCCCCTGGAACTGGAGTTACAGATGGTTGTTAGCTGCTATGTGGGTCCTGGGAACCAAACCTGGGTCCTTTTCAAGAACAGCAAACTCTCTTAACTGCCGAGCTATCTCTGCAGCCCTACAAACAATAATTTATAAAATAAAACATTCTAACACAGTATATATAGTTCAAAGTAGTACTAACTTGATACATGCTGAGGAATGACTATAGGAAGATATTAGAAGTCTTTGTTTACTATAATTAAATCATTTTGCTTTTATAGGAGCAGAAATCTTTGTATGCACAATAAAAAGTTGCAATTTGTAACATACAAAATTATCTCAAATCTGCAGTGTTCTGTTTAGTAGTATACAGACATGTACAGTACAAAGGGTACATGTTATGTGTTCGGAACCTAGATTTCGGGGACGTCACATAACACAACATGGGCTAGCACTGCCAGAAATACCTTGGACTCATTATGCATTTGATGGTATTTAGTCTTTGGATGTTAAGAACTTTTTAAATTTTTTCACTTTCTAGACTGTTATATTGGTCATGACCCACAGTTTCAGAAGCTGTGAGCCAGGAGACCTCAACCTGAGAGGAGGGTCCTCAAACTGTGCAGCCCTGGTCAGAGTGATGCTCGTAGAAAAGAGGTAATGCTGACGTCAGTACATGTTCCTCTTCAGGAGTTTCTCTTATTTAGTGTGGATATATGAATTTGTGTGTGTGTGTGTGTGTGTGTGTGTGTGTGTGTGTGTGTGTGCATGTGTTGGTAGGTTTTGGATTGGAACATTGTAAAAATTACTCTGGACTAAAGTATGCATGACAGAAGCCAGTCTAAACTTCATTGCCCATGAACTAAGCAAACCACTGAGCTTTCTATATTGAGTCCCCTCCTGAAAAAAATAGCCAATCTGACCCCCCAAAGCAGCCATAATAAGAACATATTAGCTGACAGCCATGAACCAGTTTTAGCTATTGAAAATGGTTGTGATGCTCAGGCACTTAGGTTTCTTTACTTATTAAAGTATCTTTTGGCTTTTATAGTGAAACAGCTTTGATACTAATTTCTAAAATGCCAGCATTATGTGCTAAGCTATGGCCGTGAATAGTGCTGATTTTCAAACAGTTATGTTCATTGCAAATTCACTGATGTAAAAAGTGCTGTAGTGATGAACTTGTGTGTCCTGAGCTCTGAAATCATGAAAATGTAATGGCTGTACTTTTGTTGCCCTGAATCTTGTTTCCATTGTTACTGTTCAGTTCCTATTTAACATGCTTGAAGCATCCCACAATCTAGCAAGCTGATCCTTTCAAGACAGCTTGTCTTTCACTGTGTTCAGAGCTGGGATGTGGGGCTTTGATCTCTTCTGCATCAACTCTGCAGACAGGGCTATGAGTTTTCGTACAAGGCTAGGAGGCTGTTGTGGGAAGCTAGGAATACCAGTGATGTTTTATTTGGGGCTGGAAGAAAGTGATGGTTTTCATGACTTAGGAATACAGATTTTATTTTATTATTTTATTTTATTTTATTTTATTTTATTGGTCTTTTTGATACAGGGTCTCCCTGCAACCCCAGCTGTCCTGGAACTCACTATGTAGACCAGGCTGGCCTTGAATTCACAGAGATCCGCCTGCCTCTGCCTCCCGAGTGCTGGGATTAAAGGTGTGCACCACCACGCCTGGCTCACAGATTTTATTTTAAATCTGAGCTTCTAGCTTCTTCCAAAGTGATTCTGGGCAATGGGCCCAAAGGATGGAGAGGAAAGAATAGTCAGTCCTAAGACAATAAGAAAATATGAAAAAAATTTTTCTATGCATGTTCTATGGTACGTGGCTATTCCATGCACATCTTGTTTACTTTGTATGAAAATACTGTGTAATACTGTGTATATTCCTCATGATCATATTTGAAGATGGGGAAAGGAGTTCAAAGACATGGAATGATGTGCTTGAGATCATGCTACTTATGAGCACAGAGCTGGGGCTCCTGTTTGTCCTGGTCTTGTTGTTTTGTCCTGTGGTTAGATAAGTATTGGCTTCTTCCATCATCATAGACTGTCTTTGAACTTAATTTCCCCTACTACTGTAGGGCAGCTGGGAAAAATTAAAACCAAATAACCTCCTAACCCTTTGATTTTGTGAGCTATACCAAAATTCTCCATCTTTCATTTTATTCTTATTATAGACTGGATTTACTTACTCATCAGATTCTTCTAAGATCAGGAATCATCTTTGGGATGATTCCTTTGGAGATTCACAGAGCCCTCCACCAGGGCATTCCCAGTAAGGCCCACCCTAAGTTGAGTAGCATCTGGGGAGGAAGTGTTCTACACATAGCTGAACTCATCTTTGGTGTGTGGATTCTTCACTTACTTCTCCAGATTTAAAAGTTGACTTGTTGAAAAGTTTCCAAGGCATTATTGAAGGCTTGATATGCATATTTCCCAAACCTATATATCAGGGCTTCATGAAGGTTCACAATGACCGTATAGTCCTGTCCTTTTAAAGGAGGGTAGCACAGTCTCACCACTTACTTCTTGATATCCAAGGCATCCATTGTCTTACAGCTTTACCAACAATAATACAGGTTTTTCACCTCTTTGGGTCTCTATTTCGGAGTCCTGATTTTGGCCTATCTAATAAGGATTCTGTTTTGTTCTCTCTGCCTATAACATTTATCTCTTGAGATATTGATTCTTTTCCTGGGTGCCCTCGTTTAGGACCATACTGTATAAAGAGCTTGCCTTTGGTCAGGTGACCTTTGTCAAATGCACCAATTCTGAGATGTCAATGGAGGTAAAGCCCGTTTAGAGAAATTTGTCTCAAATACTCTTTCCACTTGAGTCAGGAAAGTGGGAAAGGTTGTTGGTTCCACAGTTAGAAGTGGAGGAATGGAGATTATAAGATGTAAAATTCACTCCCATTGAAGTTGTAGTGGACCTGGCTCATGGCTTACTTCTGTCTTATTTCTTTGGGGCCATGTTCTCTCCACTGACACTTCCCGCACATAGTTTTCTACTGTCATATCAAAAACGACCAAGGACTTAGTGGCTGGGAACAGCAAGTCTGTTTTCTGTTTCCATTCCTCAGTCTAGGTATGGGTTGATTGGGATTTCTTGGCTCAAGGTTTTACAAGGGTGAGGTGAAAATGTTGGCAAGGGCTGATTCTTATCCCGGGCCCATGACCCTCTTCCAAGTTCACTAGTTTGTGGCAGAATTTATATCTTTGTGGTTGTGTGACTGAACACCTCTTCTTTTTCCCGTTAATGCTCGGTATTGCATCTAGGGGTCAATGACAGCTCTATCATGGAGCTATAACGTGCTCCTAGGACCCCTTCTTGCTAACTCTTTCACTCTCAGTGCCTAGAGGCCTTCACCATTCCTCACCATATGGCCCCTGTTTATAGTTTCATAGCATGGCTGTTTCCTTTTTTTGAGGCTAGCAGGAGATTGTCTCTCTAATACTTTGCCTTTTTATTAAGCTTTTCTGATCGAGTCAGGCTCACCTGGGTACTTGCCTTATGATTAACTCAACATCATTGAGAGAAGAGGGGATGTCCTGGAGATTTTTCTGGTATCATATTTCACATGGATCTATAGCAGGATAACCCTGGTATTCATGCTTATACATTACATATTTAACTGGGGACTTGTAACCTGACCATACTTAAGAAAACAATTGTTAATACTATGAGTTTTGGTCATCAGACATCTGGTCTTCTCAGACTCAGGCCTTGGTTTGCAATCACAACCAGTCTTCACCATCTATAAACTAATTCTCACTGATCAGCTGCCATTCTTCCATTGCAATAAGGAAGGGATGCTGACTTTGCTGCATAGACATGTGGAAGAGATCTGAGTTCAGACAGCCTTTAAGTAGACTTTCAACCAGTTCTCCTTGTCTATGATTTAACAACATCACCCATTCCAGAGGCCCTTGATGAAAATGATTCCTGAGTCTTTACAGAGTTCTCAGTGTATCTTATATTGTCCTTGACTCAAGGTTTAGATTTCAATATTTAATTAACACCAATCTGTCAGAATTGTAAAACTTGCTTCTGTTGACTTCCCTGATTTCCTGACTGCTGCTTCGGAGAACATTGAGGAGGGGATCTAAAAAAATATACTGCCATGTACCATTTTTTAAAAATAAAAATGTATATCTTTAAGAAGTACAACATGATTGGACTGGAGAGATAGCTCGTCAGTTAAGAGCACTGGCTGCTCTTGAAGCAGACCTGGGTTTGATTCCCCGCACCTACATGGCAACTAACAACAGTCTGTGGCTCTAGTACCAGAGGATCCAATGCCCTCTTCTGACCACCGTGGGCATCGCAGGATGTGGGTGCATCTACCTACATGCAGAAAATGTACTCATTCACATAAAATAAAAGTAATAAATAAAAATATTAAAATGTTTTAAAAAAGAGGTACAACCTGATGTTTTGATGTTTATATTTAGTGAATGATTACGACAGTGAACAATTTTAACAAATCCTACATGTAATCTTCAACCAGAAGCAAGTAAATGTCATTAGGAATCCATGGGTGACAAACAGGCAGCCTAGTGGGGAAACCTGTGCAATCACTGGAAATTGTGTGATACAGCCTTGGCAGGACCTAGGTGCATAATCTATAAAATAAGGCATTATATTGGATGGACTTGAAGCCCAGTTAGTGGTTCTACATCATATATTCATTTTCTGTCATTCTGAGCTGATTACAACAAATCTGTCTCATTAGTGAATTGGATCAAAGGTGGAAACTCTAAAGCCAGTCTGGGATGATCACACAGGTGACAATGGGATCATTTAAGCTGAGCCCTTCTCATTGTGGTGACTAGCAAGCTGTGACGGTTAGGGTTAAGTGTCACCTTGACTGACTCTAGATTCAGTTGAGACATGGGCCTCTAAGGATGCCTGTGGGAATTACCTTGATTAGGTTAACCGGTTGGTGTGGAAAGGCCCATCTTAACTGTGTGTCTGAAGATTCCCTGGCCTGAGGACTCTGGACCATATAAAATGGAGAAAGGGAGTTGAGGGCTAGGCGGTACTCATCTATTCCTGCTTCTTGAGTGTGTGTGTGTGTGTGTGTGTGTGTGTGTGTGTGTGTGATGTAACCCGCTGCCTCATGTTCATGCATCATGACATGCCTCATGTCTCACCATGATGATCATACCTTGAAATATGAGCTAAAATAAAACCTTTCTTCCTTAAAAAATGTGTCGGGTGCAAAGATGCCGTCTTGCTGCTTTTTCTATCACAGTTAAGCAGTAGGATGGGGTCAGACTAGGTGTCTGACCAAGATGTGGGAATCTTGAAATGCATCCCTGACTTAAAGTCCTAGTAGTGCTGCAAAACTGAGATAGTTGCCATTTGGAGGATGAAAAGGTTTATCAGGAAGCTCTCAGTTCTGCATCGCCCCAGCCCCTGGTGCTTTGTTATATTCAGGGGTCCTTTATGGCTCCTGATTTGAAGCCGGCTACAGGAGGAATCATCCCAGACTAGGTCTGTCTTGCTGTCGTGTAGCTTGTCTTTTCACAGCACAGGCCTTTGAATGACTCTTTATGTTGGTAGATTTCTGGCTAGGTCTAGCCTGTGGCAGCACTGATGCCCGCAGTCCTCTTGATAATCTTGAGAAGGACTTTTATTTGTAAAGAAGTTAATTTTTAAAAGAAAAATAAGAAAGAAAAAAAAGAGACTTTTTTCTTCAACCTGGGAAATGAAATTATTTCATGTCTTAAAGACCCATTTAGAATAAATTAGAATAAATAAAGTCATAAAAGTAGTGTTTGAACTTTTTGGAAGATTATGAGATTGTTTCATCATGTATGTGTGTGTGTACATCAATACAATGCATATATACACATCTTTATACGCATCCAAATATGTATAGTGTAATTGGTAAGGGACTGTGCTGTGCTGGACTGGGTCAGGTATTCATGTCGATGTGCCCACACACCTGTATTTCATCAGAGACTGGGCTGGGCTGAGCTGGGCATCCACGTAGAAATGCCCACACACTTGTAATTGATATGGGGCTGGACTGTGCTGGGCTGGGCACACATGTAGGTGCACCCACACTCCTCTAATTGATAAGGGGCTGTGCTGGGCTGTGCTGGGCATCCATGTCAATGGGCGCACATTCCTCTAATAGATACTGGGCTGGGCTAGGCATTCTTGTGGCTGTGCCCATACACCTGTAATTGATAAGGGATTGGCCTGTGCTGGGCTGGACATCCATATAGATGTGCCACATACCTGTAATTGCTACAGGGCTGGTCTGGGCCAGTCTTGGCAGCCATGCAGTTTTGCCTACACATCTGCAATTGCTAAAGATTTGAGCTGGGCAGGGCTGGCCTGGGCTGGTCATCCTTGTAGGTGTGGTTGTACACCTGAAATTGCTGAAGGGCTGGGCCGGAATGCCCTGGGCTGCTTATGCATGGAAGTGTGCCCTCACACCTATAGTTGCTGAAGGGCAGGCCTTGGCTGGACTAGGTTGGGTTGGGTATCCATGTAGTTGTGCCCACACACCTATAATTAATAAAGGGTTGGGCTTGACTGGGCCAGGCTGGGCATCCATGTAGGTGTGATCATGTACCTGTCATTGCAAAAGTGCTGGACTTGTCTGGACTGGGTTGAATTGGGCATCCATTTACGTGTGGGCACTCACCTGTAATTGATAAAGGACAGGGTCAGTCATGGGCTGGGCATCCATGTAGGTGGACCATCACATGTGTAATTGCTGTGCTGTGCTGTGCTGTGTTGTGCTGAGCTGAGCTGGACATCCAGGTAGGTATGCCCACACACCTATAATTCCTGTAGGTCTCGACTGGACTAGGCAGGGTGTGACATTCATATAGGTGTGTCCACACACCTGTATTCACTAAAGGCTGGGGTTGGCTGGCCTGGCCATCCAGACAGATGTTCCCAAAGACCTGTAGTTGCTAAGGGACTGGGATGGCCTGGACTGTGCCGGTCATCCATGTAGGTGTGCCCACACACCTGTAATTGATAAGTTGCTGGGTTCTGTTGTGCTGGGCTGGGTTCGGCATCCATGTAGATATACCCACACACCTATAATTTTTGAGGCTCTGAGATGGGCTCCGCAGGCTTCAGCATCGATATATATGTGCTTACATGAAATTACAATTGATGGGTCAGGGTGGGACTGGGTGGAACTGGGTGGGGCATCCATGAAGATGTGTCCACACAGCTATTATTGATAAGGGCTGGGCTGGGCTGGGCTGGGCTGGACTGAGCATCCATGTAGCTGTGGTCCACACCTGTAATTGATCAGGGGTTGGGCTTGACTGGGCTTGACTGGACTTAAATGTAGGTGTGACCACACGTCTGTAATTGATGCTGGTCTGGGCTCAGCTTCCTTGGGCTGGGCTAGGCATTCATATAGATGTGCTTTCAAACCTGTGTATGATAATGGGCTGGGATAGGCTGGATTATACTGTGCATCCATGTGGTTTGGCCCACAAACATGTAATTGATAAGGGGCTGGGCTGGGTTGTGACAGCCTGCGTTGGGCATTCATATAGATATGACCACACACATGTAAGTGATAGGGCCCTTGGTTGTGTGGTCTGAACTGCTAATTCATGTAGCTGTGTCCACACCTGTAACTGTTAAGGGGCTGTGCTGGGCTGGGTTGATCATCCATGTAGATATGCCTACACACCACTAATGGTTAAGGTGCAGTGATGGGCTGTGCTGGGCATCCATGTAGATGTATCCACACACCTGTAATTGACAGGGAACTGTGCTGGGTTAGGGCTTAGGGTGAGGGTTAAGGTTAGGGGTTAGGGTTAGGGATAGGGGTTAGGGGTTAGGGATTTAGGGTTAGGTTTTGGATTAGGGTTTGGTTAGGGTTAGGGAGATTAGGGTGAGGGTTAGAGTTAAGGTTAGGGTTAGGATATCAGTTAGGGTTAGTGTCATTGGTTAGGGTTAGGGTTAGTTTGGGGCTTTTGGGGTTTATGGTTAGGGTGTCAGGGTTAAGGTTAGGGTTAGTTAGGGTTAGGGTTAGGTATAGGTTTAGGGCTAGGTTTAGTAGTAGTTAGGCCACTGCCATCATCACCTGTGCCTACTGCTGCTCAGTTTCTGTGCTAGGTGAACCTCTATGTTGAACTGGAAGCCTGTCTACAACTCATTAGTCCATCTGGTGAGGGAGGGTTAGGGTTAGGGTTATGTTAGGGTTAGGATTAGGGTTAGGAGTAGGGTTTGGTTAGGGTCAGGGCGATTAGGATTAGGGTTAGAGTTGGATTAGGGTTATGGTTAGGGTATGGGTTTGGGTTAGATTTAGGGTTAGGGTTAGGATATGGGTTAGGATTAGTGTCATTGGTTAGGGTTAGGTTTAAGGTAAGGGCTTTAGGGGGTTATGGTTTAGGGGGTCAGGGTGAGGATTAGTGCTGGGATTGGGGTTAGAATCAGGGTTTAGGATTAATTTTAGTGTTAGTGTTAGTGTTAGGATTAGGGATAGGGTTAGTGTTAGGGACAGGGTTAGGGTTAGGGTGAGGGGTAAGGGTAGGGTAGGGATAGGGGTAGGGGTAGGAGTAGGGTTAGGGGTAGGGTTAGGGTTAGGGGTTAGAGGTTAGGGGTTAAGGGTTAGGGTTAGGATTAGGGTTTGGGTAGGGTTCAGATGATTAGGGTTAGGGTAAGAGTTAAGTTTAGGGTTAGGGTATCGGTTAGGGTTTGTGTCATTTGTTAGTGTTAGTGTTGGGGCTTTAGGGTTTTATGATTTTATGGGGTCAGGGTTGGGGTTAGGGTTAGTTAGAGTTGAGGTTAGGGGTTAGAATTAGGGTTTAGGGTTAATTTCAGTGTTATGGGTAGTGTTAGGATTAGTGTTAGTGTTAGGGTTACGAGTAGGGGTAGAATTAGGGCTAGGTTTAATAGTAGTTAGGCCACTACTGTCATCACCTGTGCCCACTGCTGCTCTGTTTCTCTGCTAGGTGACCCTCCATATTGAAGTGGGAAGGCTGTCTCCAACTCCTTTGTCCATCTGGTGAGAGAGGGTCCATCTATTACATGTCACCTAGGGACAAGGATGCAGATGGCACAGTCTATGCTGCAACTTGAGAAGGTGAGCTGCACTCTCCAACCTCAGAGCTAGAATGACCAGGGGCTCTCATATCTAGAACATAGGGTTGCTGATGCCAAGTGGGGGTCCTGCCTTCATTCACCCTTCTCTATGTAGCAGACAGCATCTGTCTTACACAGGATAAGGACTGAAATGATCCAGTTCTGATGCTGAACCCGGGCTCTGTCCTGTGGAGGATTGTCAATACAGGGTAAACTATTAAATTGAATTCAAGGCATTTGGACAGAAAAATGTGCAAAGTTTCCATGGGCTTGGCTTTATCATTTATTGACCATGCCCAATTCTGAAACGTCTAGCAATTTTTCATACAAATCACCTGTTCGAAAATGTTCAGGGGATTAAAGTGCTGTTGAACGTATTTTGTTCTTTCAAATTAAGCTGTTCATATGATCCAAGGTGTAGTCAGTGTGTGCGCACAGCCTGGGGCTCATGGTTGCTGCGAAAGAGAGGTGATACAGTTGGGTTGACTTCGTCATACTCTGAGTGGAGCTGCTGTTCGGTTCAACAGACCGAGAGCCCAAGGAAAAGAAACCTTTGTCCATGATCCTCAGACACCCTGACCTCAGAGACCATGTCCCTAACTCTAAGGTACTCTGTTGCACATAGAGCCCTGTCCTCACACTAATGTAGTCTGCATCCCATGCTGCTTGGGCATGTTGCCCATTTCCAGCAACACCAGCAAGCATTATTTTCCTTGCTTCTAGGATGTCCTCCTTCCACATATCGAATGCTTGGCTTGGGACTGCAGTGTGCACAGAAGACTTGCTAGTGTTATACTCCATAGAGAAAAGACTTCATGCCCAAAGAGTTAAACTCAGGTAGAGGTGAAACGTGGTCTGCTCTTTCTAAGTTGCCAATAGCAGGTAGAAATTCCTGTGCAGGAGCTGGAGCATCTACAGCCACATCTGGAGGTGGCTGTGTATGGGCTGGTGTGGGCAGATCCTCCTCTAATTCGGCAGTCAGTAGATGTGTAGGCTCAGCTGCAGACACACTGTGTGCCATGATCTCAGGTACCACAGCACCCTCTAGGGGCTCCAGCTCCCCCTGAGGGTTGGATGAAGAAGTTGGTCTAGGACCCAGAGTCTCTGGCATCCCCGAGACTACTGCCCCAGAGGAGGGCTCCGGATCTACGGACAGAAAGAGGTGGATAGTCAGTGGAAGGGTCTTTTAAGGGAACATATGGGAGATTCAGCATGGAATGAGCTTCCCCAAGATGAGTGCCTTTTCCTGAGATTTCTGAAATGCGTGCAAACCCTCTTCCTGAAAGAGATTTCTCAGTCTCTGTCCCTACAACAGGACATCCTACATGACTGGATCCCACTTCTGGTTGCAGACCAAAGGCCAGCTTATGGACCCTCCATGGTGTAACCTGCCACTGCACCCTCCCTTCCCACCTAATCAGACACCTACCACAGGCCTCCTCATCTTTGGGTGTTGCCTTCTTGGACTCCTGCTCCTCCTTTTTTGACAAGAGGTCCTCTACAGGAATGACCAGGTATGGGGAAGGTAGGTTGAGATTCACGTAGTCCATCAACTGTTTCAGTCTCTCCAGGTCCAGATTCTTTAAAAAATCGTCTGGATATTTCTCAATCCACATTGCCAGGAAGTGCATTATTCCGCTAAGGCAGGTGGACAAAGAAAACAGTGAGAAGCCTGCCCAGTCTTTGCCTGTGCTGCAAAGGTTCCATGTGGACAAGGCAGAGGCTGTTCAGTCTGTGTACCGTTGGGCACGGTGGGAAGTATTTTGCAGTCATGTGTAGAGGGGTTCTAACACTTTCTGTCCTGTCCAGTGGAGGACAGTCTGGGCAAAAAGCTTGGCTGCAGTGGGGATGGATTCCCACAGGGATGGACTTTTAGCTTCCATCCTCCCCATTACTCCTCAGAGTCCAGGAGGCCACTCAAGATCTTTGTTATTTACCCCATCTCGGTCAGTTCCTAGGCTTTGTTCCTCTAGTGGAAATCCCAATAGAAGGGTCCCTGGCAATAGCCTAACCCCCAACGTGAACCCCCAAATACTCCAGTTTTCTGATGGGAGCTTATCTCCCTATTCACCCAAAGCACACTCACTACTTTTCCATGATGTCGTGCATCCTGTCCAACCGGAAGCGTCTGTACCTGTACCAATGCAGAAGGATGTCACCCTTAAGTCCCTATGTCTCCTATGTCTTCAGGAGATCTAGAGGGGCTGAGTTAGAAATAGAAGCTATGGCTGGGCTGGGAATGTTAATCTGCACTGCTCTCTGAGATCTTAGCCAAGGGACTGGGAAGGAGCCTGCTGTCACAGATGATCCAGAGATCTTCATGTAATGACTGAACCCATACTGCTCCCTCCCAGATTTGTAGTTGGTACTGGACTTCCTGGTACCCCCTGGGGTTCACTACAATTATCCCCTGTGCCCAAGATGAGGTATGAAACCTTCTTTACAGGTAAGATAAGAGCAGTGTCCTCCTACAACCCAACCAGGAGGCCTGAGCTCTCCTGAGTTTGGACATGGTCACTCACCTTTTCATTATCATTTCCAGTACCTGCCAGGTGGTGGCGTGCCTTGAGTACATGATAAGAAAGGTAGAGATAAACTGATGATCATCAAACAGCATGGCAGTTGCCATGTAGTTCACCACCTTTTTCACTTTGCCTGCACTCTGGGGCCTTGAGCTGCAGAGCTCATGATACAGGATATGGGCTGCCCGCTCTTTATCCTGAGGAAGGACCAAGGAAGAAAGGTGCAAACTTTCAAACTCTACCAGAATTCTCAATGATTTCTTTGTCATACACCAAGGTGAAAAGTGGTAATTTCCTCAAAGTTCTCTCTGTCTGTCTCTGTCTCTCTCTGTCTGTCTGTCTGTCTCTCTCTCTCACACACACACAGACACACAGACACACACAGACACACACACACACACACACACACACACACACACTGCGAGGGACAGGGGTATACTAGGGAGGTCACAAAGATTTTCTGCTATGGACTGACCAGTGTTACCTGTGACCCCCTGAGGGAAAATGAGAGGCGCTGGGATATAGGCCGAACCCAACGTCTCAAACAGCGTCCAAGGCACTTATTCCTGGCTCTTCTGGGGCCTGAGCCTCCAGAAGGACAGAAACAGCACAAGAACATCTTGCTCTGTCCAGTGTCTCTGGACAAATGAGGCAGTTAAGGCTGCTGCTGGCCTGTAGTTACCTGGAAACCATGATTCTGAGTTCCTTTTGGACTGATGTCATAGAGGGGATGTCACTTCCTGGGGTCCTCTGATCTCAGCCTCTTCCTCACAGAGGAATTTCTCTATAGCTGCCTGGGCTGCTGACCTCTCTGCTTCCCCCTCTCCATGTGGACAAGGGGCACAGTTCTATGAGCATGACCATGACACCATAGGCACCACACTGACATGGGCGGTTTGGCTTCAGCAGCCCCTCAGCTCTGAGGAAGCAGAGCTGGTTTCCGACCCATAAGTCATTTTCTTCTAATGGTGTTCCCACTCTCCCTACCTCCTTCCCATATAATCATATTCTAACACGTATGTAATCATGTGTAAATGACCATAGATTCCTGTGTTATCTGCAAAGCCCCAGGGCATGTGTTACCTAAGGTGAAGACACAAACAGGCACACATGCCCACATACTCATATCCTACTTACAAGTGCACAATAGGCCACCTCCTCAGAAGAACCCAGCAATGGTGGAATCCAGAAGGACTTTGGCTTTAGTCCTGGGCTAGGGTTAGGCTTGCATTAGTTTGGGTTAGGTTCTGGTTTGAATTGAGATGTCACATGGAGGAAAATAGATCCACTCCTGTTCAATTTTGCCCTTCGCTTAGATTAGCAGGCTGGATCCCTCCTCTTTCATGTTTTGAAGTATTTACTGTCTTTTGACAGCTGATTCAAGATACATTGTGGGTATTGAGAAGAGATCCTGTGACCTCTTCAAAAGTAAAAGTGTTCTTCCATACTGCATTATCTCTGTAGCACTTTTGTCTGTTGTCTTAAGCCAACTTCTGCATGGCACTTTTTTGTGGAAACAGTATCACACAGACACATCATCAGAAAACTCAAGTATATTCTGAGTCACATGGATTCTCCTAAAGGCCTGCCAATGGTATTACTGAATGAACTTACTAATCACAAAATTTAAATGACAGTGACCCTATCCTCTGGGCTGTTGTGATTGTGTGACTCCTTCCACTCCAACCCCAGGTAGGTATCATCATACCTCCTACAGCAATCTGTCAGTGAAACCACTGTCTGAACTGTTGGAACCTTATGAATTCTGGACCCAAACCCTAGGTCCTAGAGGCCTTCCAACCTGCCCTCAATAACCATCGTCCACCACACTGCCTGGGGGACCAAGGGGTGCCTTGTGACCTCAACCACAGACCTCTATCCCTCCCACCTTTGAGTGAGGTTGCTGTGATGTCCTGCTCCCCAGCCTCTAGGGGCACTACTACTCTGGCTGTGACCCCTGCTCTGCCACCCAAGGACTAAGGACTGTCTGTAGACCTGAGTGAGCCTTCTACAGCTGTTGAAGATCAGCATGGAGAATCTTCTGATTCGCTAGAAGGTTTGCTCCTGGACTCAGATGTGCACTTATCCCTCATTGTGCTGGGAACACACCTGACACACCTTTACACGTCACCACAGAGTTACCTCAAGACTGAATGCCAAGCACTGTTCAGCTGCTCCACAACTTCACAAGTTGATGTAACACCAAACAAAGATGCAAACACCCACTGACTGCTCTTGCAGAGGACCTGGGTGGGAGTCCCAGCACCCACATGGTGGCTAACAACTATCCATCACTCCAGTTCCAAGGGATCAGACACTTTTTCTGAACTTTGCAGGCATGGCATGACCTGGGTACACTTATACACATGCAGGCTATACTCTCATAAACATAAAATAAAAATGATTAATAAAATATTTTTTAAAAAGAATAAGTATAGCCGGGCATGGTGGCACACACCTGTAGTCCCAGCACTTGGGAGGCAGAGGCAGGCAGATCTCTGTGAGTTCAAGGCCAGCCTGGTCTGCATAGTGAATTCCAGGTTAGCTGGGGCTACAGGGAGACCCTGCTTCAAAAAAAGAAAAAAACAAAACAAAAGTAAGTATAAGAAGAAGCACATGTAAACGCGCAGAATCATGGAAGAAAATGGTCCAAAATTAAAGAACGATATGACTGCTTGGGCCGAAGAAGCAAACAGAACGCTACATTCAGGCTGAGACAAAAACTCCCGGTGTCGTTTAATGATCACAACTCTAAATGTTCAGAACAAAGAAAGGATATTGAAAGATTTATAATATAAAGTATAATAAAAAATGCTAGAGTGTGGGAAAGGAAAGGGAATTTTGAGAATATAAGATTATAAGGTCATGTTAGTTGGCTTTCCAACTATGTGACAAATATCTACAAATCAGTAGCTTAAAAGGTGAAATTTTGTTGGCTCATGGGAAGGTCATTGGAGAGCGGCCCACATCATGATGAACAGGAAGAGGGAGAAACAGAGTACCTATTCTAACGGGGCTTTCTCTACTCTCCTCTTTTAGTCTGCATTTCCATTTTCCCCATTACAAAATCCTATGGAAAGACAAAACGATAGTATTCTCATAAACAAAAATATGTCCATACTGCCTAGAGATGTGCACAAAGGGATGGTCTCTACTCTGGTGATGATCGAAGCCATGCAATATTGGAAATCTGAATAAACTGGCCAAGAAAGTGAACTGGAGGACATTAAAGAAGAGGTTAGAAAATGAAAAAGAACGTTCATCTTTTCTCCCCTCACCCTTGCCATGTCGATGGTGCTTGAATCTTTTACATTGAGGTTCTAGTCTTTTATCCCTAAAGTAACTTTCAAAAGAAATAATGGAAAACAAACAAACAACAGCAACAAAAGGGGCAATGGTTCTTTGGACCTTCTCCAGGAAAAATCCAGATCCACTTCCACTTTTCAAAACAGAAATGAAAACAGCCCATTGTTAAACCGTAAAAGTTCAGGCAGCAGGTGGATAATTTAGTCATGGAACTGGCTGGTTAGTTATTTGGATAATTGAATTTAAGCCATCACAGATAATGTAATCTAGTTTAATTTGCAAAAATGTCAGGCCTGGAGACAGATCAGAAGGAAAGCATTTGGTGATGTCAGAAACGTCACTGGAGAGATTTACTTAGTGTTATGAGCTGTCTGCAAGAAGCGACCCTTTCACAACATCATGGCCTATACTGAAAAGATTTGATTAAGGGCCTTGGCAAGCTGGTGTGTGCCATCAATGTTAGTGTTACATAATGTGTTTTGCTAATTTATTTATGAAATGTTTATTTAGTAGCCCGCTTGCCCTTGTCAAAAGCATCTTGGAATGCCTTCATTTTCAGTTTGTTTACTTGAATAACGATTTGGGATTTCCTATTTGGCAAGTTAATTCTGGTCTCAACAGCATCTATAACAAAGCCTCGTGGGAGGTTGCTTTTGTTCTGGAAAGTTTGTACTTCTTGGTTTTGAAAGGTGGGCCATAAGTTAAAATAACATATCCTCACTTACTCTCTTGGATGTATGGCTGATCACCTTTTTGATTTTATTGCCTTTGCCTTAGTATTGTTTGTGCTCATGAGTGTATCTAGAAGATTTGACTGTGACTGGTAGATACATCAGAGAGCCCAACTGATATTTATTGTAGTGTCTTGGAGGAAAACATCATTCATATCATCATTCGATGATATGAGAGAGAAATAGACATTATGAATGTATGTGCTGGCTGGGACCCAAATTTACGATGTATCTGATAGATATACTGGTGCATGAGTTCTAGGTAGAGACTAAAATACTGGATCACACAGGGACAAAGCAGCTATTCCTGGGGACACCAATAAGTGTCAAGTAACCTGGTACCCATGTTCTACCAATGCTGTTGAACAAAAAGATCCTAGTGACTCAATGTCAGAGGAGAGGGGGACCCAGCAAGGCAACCTACTCGAGAGCCTTCCTTGAGAAGCACATAGAATAGAGTAGCTGAGATCTGAGTGCAAGCTGACAGTTGCTCCGATGTTATGAACCCCATCTACACTCACATACTGGTGATAATCTGTTAAGCCTGGCCTTCACAAAAATCTCTGGATCTGGACTTTGAATTGAAAGAATCCTTTTCCCAAGGTTCATTTCACAAATGCATGTGTTAATGAGGTGGAACATCGTGTCATGCAGTATAAAGTTTGCCTCGACAATAAGCCCTGGATCCAGTCTTCCTGACCCCTGAAGTGTTTGCTTGGTGTTTCCAGTGTCATCTTGGTATTAAATGGTATTTATAGATTATTCCCCAAAGATGATAGGCATGAGATGCAGACAAATGGAGGAAATGACCTTATATATGCAAGTTCAGCTGTAATGAAAATGTCTGCTAGGCACCAATAGATTCTAATGCCCTGTGATATAAACATAGTCTTTAGATTGGCTTGTACAAGCTCTTCAGTGGAGTATCATTTTCAATGCAAGGGAATAGGAGTGTTAACTTGACCAATGACTACTCTGCATCTAACATCTCTTTCTCTACCTGTGTGCTCAGCCAGATAGGATTTTCACGTGACTTTATTTTATTGTACTTACATTCTTTCCAACATAATTTGAAATCTTGATACTTAAACAGTGTCACAGGTTGGAGTGATAACCTAGGGTTCCCTAGCAATCACATGCTTCTCCGGAGGTCCTCAGGAGCATAACTTCTCAAGATTTCGTAAGGATTTTAGTGTGTTTGTGCTGTTCCACAGGGTGAAGAGAGACTATTACTTCCTCCTTACAATAAAGGCTTGGAACAACTCTTAATCCCCCCACCACTTTAGTCTGAGCCTTCTTTTCCAGAGAAAGCAGGAGTCTATAGATTCATCCTTGAGGTTTTGTGTGTAACATTTATATGAAATCAAAGATATAATACCCCAGAAACTCTCACATAGGACTTCTCAGCTTGTGTCCTACAGGACTCACTGACTCAAATGTGCTGACCCCAAGGTAAGTGATAAAGGGAGCTACCTCACAGGTTTACATTTATTTTAAGCAATAGGTGAAATTGTTAGAGATGTGCAATCTATTAAGGATTTTTATATAAAGTTTTCTAGGAAGAGAAGCTGTGGGAGCCACAGACCTTACCCTCTAGGAGCTCTGCCCTGGAATTGAATTGTTGGACAGCCCCTTCTTGCCTTAGATTACTGACTATTCTCCTAAACTGTAATTTGGGTTTATTTAGGGTGCTTTTATGTGCTAGTTAATTCTGCAGACCAATGAAATGAGAATCTATGGGGTGGGCCTGGACAACTGGAATATTTCCCAGCTCTCTGAAGAGTCATCAGTAGTGCCAAAGGCTTAGAACTGCTCCTCTCATCTCTGCATCACCAAATGTGGTACTTGAACCAGAAGCCTCTGAGTGCTTGGATTAAAGGTGTGCACCAACACATTGTGTGTGAGATGTGAAATATGTCTCCTATGCATAGAAAAATCTCTGGAAAAATTGAGTCTTGTGTGGTGGGACTCATACCTGTAGTCCTACTTAGGAGGCTGGGATAGAAGGACTGCCATGAATGTGGGGCCAGTCTCAGCTACAATGCAAGTTCCATGAAAGCTTGGGTATATAGAATGAGACTCTGTCTCACTGCATCTCCCTTGCACAAAAGGAAGTTTCTAGGATGTTCAGTGTCTATTGACAACAGGATTTAAAATCATAAGGATATGGTGAGACATACCTGTGGGTATGTCTGAGCGGGAAAGACCCACCCAAGAAAGGAGGGGTGCCATCACCTTGACTGGGGGGCCTTGACAAAATTAAAAAAGTAAAAAGGAGGAATCCAATTGAGTGCCAGCCTTCCCCTCTCTTTGCCTCCTGGCCAGCCATGATGTGAACTGAGTTATTCTGCCATGATGGATTGAACCCTCTGAAACCATGAGCCAAAATAAATCCTCCTTCCTTTAAGTTCCACTAGATATTTTGTCACAGAAATGCAAAAGTAGAGGTTGGAGAGTTGGCTTGATAGTTAAAAGCACTGGCTGTTTCTATAGAGAACCTGGGTTCAGTATCCACATGATGGCTAACAACAATCTGTAACTCAAGTTCTAGAGGATCCAATGCCCTATTCTGACCTCTGTAGGCATATAGTGCACTTGCATACATGTAGGCAAAACACTCATACACATAAAATAAAAATAAAGAATGAAAAGTAATTAAGATAGTTACTGAACACTCTAACACAAGTCTCTGAGATGGGAGAAGGCAATCTATATTTTTTTGTCTTAATATGACAAAGAAACTAAATGATTCCCATATTACCCATTTTTAAAATTTGTTTAAAACACTACTTACATATGTTTTCATCTTAAAGATGACTACCTAGTAATTTTGTAGACAAAATGTGGTTCAAAACTATAGTCAAGAAAATACTGAAGATAAATAAGAATGATTGGAGTTTGCCTTAGCAATGCCCTTGGAAGAATCTCACAAATAGGACACAAGGAACTAAAAGTGGTTGCTTGATTGCTTTTCTTCTGATAAAGGCCTGTATCTGTTGGGAGATACATTACTTTTCAAGAGGAATTTAGGATCAGAAAGGTTGAATATAGAATGGTGATAGAAAACAATGCAGGCTTTGCTACTTGTGGAAACACAGATACAGACAGAGGTAAAATGTATTTTCAAAGCAAGGGAAAATATTCACTTTTTTTGGTAGATGGAATTTACATAGATCTTGATCAAATACTCATTCCCATTCGAAGTTTAAGACTGCAGCACAGCCTTGTTATATGGAATGTTGTCCTTTGAAATAGCAGAAAAGAGAGGCCAGTGGTTGTTAAGAACAGGCACAAAAATTAAACACCCAGTTGCAAGGAGCTCTAGGCTGGAAAGAGAAATTCCCTTTGTTGAACTCTGACATGCCACCTCTGCCATTCACCAAAGCAGCAGGGACACCGAGTTCTGCAGAGGTAAGCTCTTGCCCAAGTAACAGAAGTGAATTTGAATCCAGACCTCCTGGATTTCCGTGTTATGCCAGGTTTTCTGCAAGTTCTTAAGGACTTTAGTGAATAAGGTCATATTATTCCTTAAGGCCTGGAATCTACTTGCTACATTTCAGTGCCCCCCCCACCAAACATTAGGATGATATTTTATTCATTTTCTTCCCTCTTTCCTGTTTTTTCTTCTTACTCTGCTTGCCACTTACTCACTCTCTAGATTCTTAAACTACAGTGAGTCTCCCTTTAGAAACAGCACCAGAAAAGCTGTTTTCCTTATTACATTGTCCCAGGATGCCCATTAATCCTTTAATCACTCATGGATAATTTCCCTTCATTTAATTGCTGTCAGCATGTCCAGGAACAAGAGAAACTACATTTCCAAGACTCTTCCTACAGTTCTGATTTTTATCAGAGCTGTGTAACATCCAGCATCCTAATGCTTACTTACAGTATAGTCACCTTTTTGCACTGCTGTGAAGGTTTTACAGGAGCTCTTTGACTTGAATGTCCTTGAATAAAGGTCAAAGTCAGCTTGTCCACAGAATGCCAATGTCTTCATGATACTTCAAGCTGGTTGGAATATGCCAGACCTACCCCAGACCTTTGTACCTCTGTCTCAGAGGGAAAGCAGCTGCCTGAATTCCATTCTGTGCTCTGGACTCCATGTGCACAGCTATAATGACTTCTGCTGTGTGTCAGCTCTGTCTTGTCCTAGAGTGTCAATCTCCCTTATTACCAACAGTGCTCTCAAGATCACATCACCAACTGGCTGCTAAATTTTGTTTTAATTGAATTAGCTTCCAACACTTGAAGATCAGAAGACATCACAGAAAAATAACGCAAGCCAGAATATCTAGCAAGTTGGGCTAAGCTGGCAGCAGTAATGGAGTCTAGGCTATCTCCTGTTCCCCACCCCCTAGACCTCTTCCTTTCTTCCCTTTGGCCCATCCTCTTCTACCTTTCAGTGTGATTGTGGATATTTTTATCATATCTTCTTCATTTATTCTCTTTACCAAGTTCATCATCATTTTGTTTAATTCATTTAAAAATGTGTTTGTTTTCATCTTTTTGAGACAGGGTCTCTCTGTAGCTCCAGTTGACCCAGAACTCACTACGTAGACCAGGCTGACCTCCATCTCACAGAGATCTGCCTGCCTCTGCCTCCTGAGTGCTGGGATTAAAAGTGTATGTTACCATGCTGGGCTTCACTAAAAAAAAACCTGAGTTGTTAAATAACTTGAGTATCTTTTTGCTAATGTGCTTGGAGCCAAGAGTGCTTCGTTTTTTAAATTTTGTTTCTGATTTTGGAATATTTTCTCATATACAATGAAATATCTTGGGGATAGGACCTTTATATAAATATGGAATTCATTTGTTCATGTATGCTTTATCTACACAGCTGGATGGTGTTTTACACAATGTTTTTAGTGGGCATGGTTTTGACTGGTTGTCAACATGAGGTCCGGTGTGGAATTTTCTTCTATATCATGCCAGTGCTCAGTGTGTTTCAGCTCTGCATGATTTTTATTTTAGATTTTCTGATTAGAGATCCTCAATGCATACTTCTCATTTTGAGAAATTTTAATTTGTCATTTTACAATAAGTTTGCGTGGTCCACTGAGTACCTGATTTCTTTTTTCAGGGAATTTTTGCTTAAACTTCTTGTTTTTCCAAATACAAATAATTATTATTTTATACTGTGAGCCACTTGTTTTGGACTGTGGATTATCCAAAGACTTTGTCAATATGTTCTTTCTGCTGATCCTGTAGAAGGTGTGACTGCCCTATTCTCTTTGGAAGTTGATCAGTGAGAGCTGTTTGAGGCTGTGAGGGAAGCTGGGTTTTCTACAAAGGATTTGCACCTCTGCCTTCTACTTACCTAGGGCACAGACACCATTGAGAACAAATTACCCCCTGAGGCTTCTTAGACCACAGAGGTACTCCTGGCACTGAGGAATCCAGACCGATGTGATGAGTCTGATGGGGTCACCTGACACACGCTCATCTCCCATGTTCCTGACTCTTGGCAAGGCTTTGGAATCTGTTCAGTAAAGATAAACAATGTTCTCCAATCATGGATGGTTTCAGTGGGTGGTTTTGTATAATAATATTTGGATTTATGGATTTTGGATTTATGATTTGTTCTTAGTTTTGATGGAGGCTGGGGAGTTGACTTGGGTTTCAGTGTTCAAGGCTGGTCATACAGTTAGACTGTGTCTATAAGTGACCCCTGCCACAAACCTGCTTTCTGGCACATGTACATGTACATACACATACACAGTCATGCATGCATATACCATACACACACACACACACACACAGACACACCAGTGATTGTCGGAAACCTGGGGACAAAACTGTCCTATGAGACCCAGCCTTGGATGGAGAAAACAGTTATGGTTTACAATCTTCTGATACCTCCTTTACTTACAGGTATGCACAGGCACATAAATTTTGCACATGGGTATGAATGAGAATACACATATACTCATTCATCTCTCTTCTGTGATCTGCTTTTACTCTGATGTTGCTGATTCGTTCTCTTCTTTATTCTGTTCTTTTTCTTTTACTATCTCAGTGTAATGCTTGGCTAATTGCTACATGCCAGGCACACACAGCCTATCATCTGTTATTTCTAAGTAAGCCCTTACAGGCACACAGCCACACCCATGCATTCTTTATCTGCGGCTGTTTTCCCGCTCTGATGGTACAGTAGAATAGCTTAGACACAGACATTCTGGCCTCCAAAGCATAAGCAGTTTAGTTTATTCCCCTTCGTAGAAGGAGTTTACTGACCCCTGTGCCGTCTTATCCACTCTTGACTCTCTGGTCGCCACATTGTACTGGAATAAAATATTCTCTAGTGTGCCCCAGCTTTGCTTTCCTAGAACAATCTTCTAATATATGATTTATTTGAAATCGCAGGGTTTCAAATGACAGCATGTCTAAGTTACTATAAAAACTTTAAGAATCTCATGGGTGGGGATATCTTGGGGTACCTCATATTAAATGGTGCATGTGACAGGGAAATAGTTGTACCTTGTAGGTCTCTACTGGGATCTATGATGGATGTGAGTAGGTTTGTAATTATGGATAGAATTACCAGCCTGCATGTGATAGTCCCTGGCTACTGATGTCATGAAGCAAGGGATGACAACCACAGTGTAACTGTAATATGCCAGAGGGTAGGGTAGACAATTCGTACTGAACATCCTCAGACACCTATAGGGACTGACATTGCTCTGCTGTCGTTCTACAATATAAATGATTGAACTGCAGCAAGTGGCCGTGGTTGCTTTCCCGCTTTCAGTTGAAGTACTCAGCCTTGTGCAGGGACTGTTTCTGTTCCTTGGGGACCACAGAGCAGAACACATGAGACATAAATCACATCACCCTGAAGTCCGAGGAACAGGAGTTGGAGAATGTACAGGGCACTAAAACTAGACTTCTGCTTTGACGGCTTGGATGTCCAAGCCTTAATTCAGTCACTTGCTGGGCAGATTAGCAGGGATATGCTTCCACAATTGACCCTCCCTTCAAGGTCACTAAGAACCTTCGTGAATAAGATGTTTCACCACCAGAGAAAATCAAAGCCAGGGGATTTTTGCTTTTTCTGACTTATTTTATTTTTAATTATGTATGTACATGTGAGTTTCTACACGTGAGTACAGGTGCCCACAGATGCCAGTAGAGGTCATCAGATTCCCTGGAGCTGGAGTTACAGGAGGTTATAAGCCACCCCACATGGATGCTAGGAATTGAACACAGTTCTTCTGAAAGATTAGTGTGCTGGATAGCTTTAGTGTTAATTTGACACACCTGGGTTGAGGGAGCCTCAATTGGGGAATTGCCTTCATTGGACTGGCCTGTGGCCATGTCTGTGAGGCAGCTTCTTGATTGTTGTGCGATGTGGGAGGGGCTCGCGGGAGGGCCCAGCCCACTGTGGGTGGTGCCATCCCTGGGCAGGTGGGCCTGTGTTGCATAAGAAAGCAGGTTGAGCAGGGGCCAGGAGAGCAAGCCAGTAAGCAGCGTTCCTCCATGGCCTGTGCTGCAGCTCCTGCTTCCAGGTTCCTGCCCTGAGTTCCTACCTTGGGCTCCCTGATGAACTGCGACCCGGGAGATGTAAGCTGAATAAACCCTTTCCTCTCCAAGTTGGTAGTGGTCAGAGTGTTTTGTCACAGCAATGGAGAAACAAACTGAGACAATTAGTAAGCTCTCTTAACCACTGAACCATCTTTCCTGCCTCAAGTTTTGAGTCATATGGGAAGTAAGGATTTGAAAACTATATTTGTGAAGTATTCTGAGAAGTAAATTAAGCTCTGTCACAGAGTGCAGGCTGCAAGCAATGAGCAGGTCTGATCATTGATGTGTCTACAGTTCGCAGGAGAAGGCTGGGTCTACTTTCTTCTGAGGCTATGTCATCTCATTCATTTAAATCCAGGGTCCTCCTCAACCTTGTGGCACCTGACCCAGGGTCACAACATATCACATACTGTTGATCCCACAAACTGATCTTTTAGTGATCTCTCCTGGAGACACAGCTGTGTTCAGGGTGTGGCTTCCCAAACATTCCAGTAGGCACTTAGAACAGACAATAAGTTTGGGCTGGTACCCTCTCCCTGCCACCCTCACTCACATGTGTTCATGATGTCATGTGAATTCCACTCACCCTAATTCAGAGCTTGTGGAAATTTGAAAACTTAGTTTCTTACTGGCTGCATTAAAATGGCCATAAAACACTGCTATTAGACCTTCACTTGTGGGGGTCTCATTATTTGTCACTTTGCATCATTCCAAAGTGGCCCCACAGGTCTCCTTTTCTGTTCCTGCCCTCTCTGAGCAGCTTACACCTCCTTTCTGCCTTTCATTCTGCTTTCTTCTCGCACTTCTCCCATGATTGTTTTGTCTCTAAGATGCAGGGAGATTTGTAGTATGACTGTGAACCTATGCATCCTCCTTTGAAATGTGCCTGTACTGCTTGCTCTTCCTCACAAGACATTGTATCCTCACTGATCTATGACCACAATTGCACTGTGCCCACACTGAACCATACATACAATTCACCGTTTCACTGTACCCACATTGAACCATACCCATGATGCACCGTACCCACAGTGATCCATACACAAAATGCACTGTAACCATATTTCATTGTGCCTATGTGACCATCACCTACACTGCATTGTATCCATACAGAGCTAAGTTCCACCCACAATGCACCATATCCATACTGTACTGTACTTTTACAATGACCCATGTTGCATTGTCCACATACTTCACCATACCCATAATGCACTATACTGTACTACATTACATTGTGCTCACATACATTGACCCATGCTACATGGTACTTGGATAACACCAACCCATAATGCACTCGACCTATAATTTATTGTACTCACTCTGGGATCAGGTAGTTGGCAGCTCACAATTACTCAAACTTCATTTATTTGTTGTCTCTTAGGCTGGAATATAAGCCCCACTTGGTTGGTTGGGAAGCTTAAATTTATTTATTTATTTATTTATTTATTTATTTATTTATTTATTTATATTTATTTATTCATTCATTCACTTTTGAGACAGGGTCTCCCTGTAGCCCCAACTGGCCTGGAACTCACAGAGATCTCCTTGCCTCTATCTCTTGAGTGCTGGAATTAAAGGCATGTGCTACTCCACCGGACCCAAGAGAATCTTAATTTTGCCCACTAATCAATTCCTTTAGCACAGAGTGGTGCTTATCACATAGTGAGTGCTCAATAAGCATTTGCTGAAGAACTAATTTGCAGATTTTTTTCTTCATAATCCACTGCAGTTTCTAATAGCCTTTCCTATCAGAAAATGGTTTCCTCTGTCCAAATTAAAACCTTTTTGCTCCTAAGCAAGTATATTTCCTCATCTGCAATTTCGAAAGAGCTGGCAAACCAGTTAGGTTCCATTTGCCAGAGAGAGCAGCAACCTGGGCTCAGTGGAGCTGTGAGTCCTTGCCCTAAATCATCCTTTTCTACTCTGAGTCATTTCAGTTTCATGACTGTTTCTTCTGAAGCATTTCACTATTTTCGAAGATCAACCAGGAAGGGGTCCACATTAAGGAAACAGTTTCTGATGTTTACAAAATAATACAGGGTTTGAGCTTTTCTTTCCGCAAACCCGCAGTGCTCTTAAAAGCACCTCGAAACAGTGCTGGCTCTCAAATGGCTCATGGTGTGCTTCTTTCAACTGGGAAAGACCAAGTGCCCATGGTTTGGGAACTTTTTGAATGGCTGTCATCAGGGAATAAAGTGGCCTGTCTCTATTGCCCATTGGTGGAAAGCAATTTGTTGGCAAATGCAGCCATTTAAGATTTGTCCTCATGCTCACTTCAGACAAGCAGCCCTCTCAGCTGAAGGAGGACTGCCTTTAGAGATGGTGGTGCTAGGACTGATGGTGATATTGTATTTCCTTTGTCCACATTGGCCATCCTCCTCTCACTGTGCCCATAGCCAAGAGAATGGGAAAGGACTGGGAAGAGAGGAGGAAGTCTCTATACTCGGCAACAATGTGCTCCCTCAGAGCATGGTGTCTGAGTCTTGAGATGGGGGAATTGACTACATTTTTGACCTTGCCTCAGGTGACCTTGAGATGGCAGAAGTGCTGATGTCAGACTGGCCTGCAGACCCAGGGAGCAGTGAAAGGGAGTCAAAATGGCCACAACTCAGGGCTTCCTAAGGTATCTTCAATCTAATGGTACCTTTTGTGTATCTTTCTCTATACCAAAGCTCAAATAATCTGTCCAAATCAGAAATCTGACCAAGACTCATCTTAAGACGGTTCAGTCATCCCCATGGTACAAAGCCTGAAGCAAAGCTCCATGGTCCTCCATGACCTGGTTGGTATCTCCCTACCTGGCTTTCTTCTGTCCTCAACCAACTACAGATGAAGTGCCCCAAGACCACTAGGGCATACAGCTTCCTGTCTCTCTTACCAATGCCTCTTTCCTGGTTGCTTCTGCTTAGGATGTCCTTCACCTATTTTCCACATTATAGGTCTTATTCCAAGAAAACAGCCACACTGTTGTGGTCAGAAGGTGTGTCCCCAAAGTTCATGCATTGGAAACTTAATCCCCAAATTCATGTTAACGATAATTGGAGGTGGCGATGTGGGGAAGTAATTGAGATCAGATGGGTCCATGTGGGCATTGGTAGCTTTGTAAGAAGAGGAGACAAACTGAGCTAGCACGCTTGTTCTGTCTTGCCATGTGAGGCTCTGAGCCATGATGTGATGCAGCAAGGCCTTTAATCACATGTACAGCAGACAGCAGCACTCTGTTGCTGGACTTCTCTGGCCCCAGAATTGTGGGTCACACAACTTCTTTATTAATTACCCAGTCTCTGGTATTTTTTTGTAGAAATAGAAAATAGACTAAAACACATACTTTATTGCCTCAGTAACAGCAAGTAGTATTTGTTAATTTCAAACATTCATGGAAGGTCTGCTGTATGCTAGGCATTGGCAAAAGAGCATTGACAAAGATCCAGGCTTCATTCTTCAAAAAGGCAAAGATTGGATATCGAAATGTCCTGGTCCTATTCCACAGATCTCAAAGAGCATGAATATCAGGAGATCCTCTCTTGTAGGCATTAAAGGTTTCATCATTTCATGATAAACTTTAAGGGCTGGAGAGATGGCTCGGTGGTTAAGAGCACTGGCTGCTTTTGCAGAGGATCCAGGTTCAGTTCCCAGCACCTACATGATGGCTAGCGACTATTCATAACTCCAGTTCCAGGTATCTGACACTCTCTTCTGGTCTTGGTACGCCTATGTACACGCAGGCAAAACAGTCATACACATAAAATTAAAATAAATAAATCATGATAAACTTTGTTTAAAATTTAAGAAGATGAGCTTTCAAAGCCACAGGTTATATATCACTGTGATCTTAAAATAGTCCCTCTTTCTTTCCTTTTTACAGTTAACATAGATGCTAGTATTATCAGATGTATTTATTAGAATGTGCTGGTTTACCAGCATTCTGGGTCCAGTGGGAACAAAACTGCATGCTTTTTCTTATATGAGCAGCTTACCGCACTCAGAAGATAGCTTCCTCTTCTAGGTTCTGTATAAACCTTGAAAGTTCAGAATTCCTATTTCACATTGCCCTGATGGTTTTCTGCAATTGCTATGGAGATCATGGCATTTTTTTTGTTACAAAATGACGAGCAACAGTGAACTCAGTAAAATGAACCTGCAATATTAACACGAAGCAATCTTGAATGCTATTCTTATGGTTTCTTTCCTCCTGTATTTGTCAGAAGCTGGTTGAAAAAAACCTTCCACTTAGTGGAAGGGCACAGTATATTTGTTTATCTGTTGACCCCATGGGGTAATTCATCTTTGATAATAAAAAGGAATATTATCTAATTCAAGCTTTTATTATGCAGGTGTATTGGGCAGTCATGAAATGAACCTGGGAACTTGATTTATTGATCAGTTGATAACGAGGAGACATACCTAATCTGCTGAAGCATTCTCCTAGGTCCTTGGAGACTGATGAGTGGAATTGATCAGAGTTAGGATGTAATGTGGTAACTGTTTAGGATTCAGGGTCTAGCTTCAGGGTCTACTGAATGCTTTCATTGTTGTTCAAAAAAAATGTTTTAGAGAGGTATACCTTGTAGGAGATCAAAATTCATATTTAATTTTTCCCTATTAACAGTCACTTGTCAAATTCTATAAGAGCAACAAAAAGTCTCCATTGTCAAAATGGCCTAGAATGGCTCCCAGGAAACAGAGTGTACTCACTGGACCCACAGGGGCCATTAGAAAGGTTTTCAAGTCTAAATAAAGTGGTTGGATCTGAATGACACTCGGTCCTATTCAACAGAAAACAACTCACTTAGTTAGGAGTTTGGTCTGCTCAGGAAAATGTTCTGTGTCCACTGAGAAAAATGTGCTCTGATCCTTGCAACAATCCAGCTTGTGACATCCCTTCCTGATTGCAGAATTCATCCAGAAGGAGCAAACAGATGATTTTAAAACAACACCACTCTTACTGCTCCTGCTCCTATAAGTAAGTCATTTGGGCAGGGCTCCCCAAGGGTTCCTAGGAGCCAGAGATGACTCCTCACTGATCCATAAGGTGCTGGCTTCAGATCTCAACTGTGACTTTTACCAGGATGGCCCCACCCACTGCCATTCCTTGGCCCTGTTCTTGGCTGGGCTTCCCAGTTCTCCATGCGATTCGTCTTCTCAATGGCTTCTCATTCCCTATGTTCCCCCTGTCCAGAAAAAAAATCCCTGCCTGGACTTGTTTATACAACAAGAAAACCAGATAGGATGCTGCTGAGTCTCCTAACACCCTGACTCAGAGGCCTCACAGTCTAATTTTTGCTATTTAAAAAAAAAATTTATCACCGGGCATGGTAGTGCACGCCTTTAATCCCAGCACTCAGGAGGCAGATGCAAGCGGAGCTCTGTGAGTTCAAGGCCAGCCTAGTCTTCATAGTGAGTTCCAGGACAGCTGGGGCTACAGGGATACCCTGTCTCAAAGAGACCAAAAAATTTTTTTAAATTTATTATTTTTATTTTATGTGTATGAGTGTAATGCATGTAGGTAGGCGCACCTGTGTTGTGCAATGCCTGTGGAGATCAGAAGAGGGCGTTGGGTCCTCTGGAGCTTGTGTTACAGATGGTTGTCAGCCACCATGTGGGTGTTGGGAATCGAACCCCGGTCCTCTGCAAGGGCAGTCAGTGCTCTTAACCACTGAGCCATCTCTGCAGCCCTTCTTTTTGCTATTTTATATGGACCAGAACCAGGCACATGTCCTCCTGAGAGGCTCAAGGAAAAGGGAGATCACCCCTCATCTCAGAGGGGAGATGGGAAAGTCACAGTGTCATAACATGATGGATGGGAGAGACTGGTGTGCCCACTTTAGGAAATAATCTACCTCAGATTAGAAGATGGAAGCCGATACTGTGCCCTTTGATCCTAAGCATCGCAGGTAAGGAAGTGGAGCTGAAACTTGTTTCATCTTTCCCAGAAGTACTACCACTGTCCAGAATTTAGAAGCTACTGTAATATTCTCACTGAGACAAGCTTCCTTGCTAACAGTAATGTGTAACGGAATAGCCGCTGTGTCACTGGCAGCCGAGGACACACACTGGCATATGTCATCAGCTTGTTTAAGACAGCTATCAAAAGAGGCATCTGATTAACTCTGTTTGGATGCTGTAACAAAATATAAAGCAGAAAGTTTAGGAACAATAGAAATTAATTTCTCACACCTCCAGCAGCTGAGAAGGTCAAGATGCCAGGCAATTTGGTGTTTGATGAACCCTCCCTTCATGGTTCAGAGATGGCTGTATTCTCATTGGGTCCTCATGTAGAGAAAGCCACAAAGAATCAATCCGGACATCTTGACAAATGAACTATTGTTATTCCTGAGAGGTTCCCCTAGCATAACCTAGTTCCCTCCCCAAAATTTCACCACCTACTACTATCCCTTGGGCGTTTAGAACTTTAATAAATGAATTTTGGGTGAGGTGCAAACATTCAGACCACAGTACTAATTAAAACCAAATTTACATATCGAGTCTGATACCACTTGCTGCATGCAGTCAGTCACTTCTGGAAAGACTCTATTGAGCTATCTACTTGGAGAGTTAATTTTGAGGCATTGTTTCATTGCCCTTGGTTGAACTGACCTGTTTCCCTTTATGAAACCTTGAAAAACTGTTTCTATGCTCCGTTAAGCTGCTGAAACCCTTACCACCTTTTCCCGGCATCATAGCCCCTCACTGCCCGTGGATGACCCTGAGACTTCTTTTGTAGTAGCCCATTCATGAGCTAGTTGGAGCCAGGGCAATCCCTCCCCCTAGAAATATCTAAAATGAACTTTTCGAAGGGTAAGAGGCTCTGTGAGATTTGAACAACTGGAATTGAAGGCTTGTTAACCATATCATTTCTTTGCCGATGAATTCTAGCCAGTACCAATGATGTCCTTAGATATTTACCATCCCTGGTAGATAGGAATGCTGTCTACCCAACAGCTGTGCCTCCCAAGGAAGATTACTGTGGCAAACAGAACTCATGAGAGTATGCGCAAAGTCTAGCATCATTTTAATTACTTTAGAGCCTTGGATTTTCATGACCAAACTTGTAAATGTACACAAATGTTTCAAGTTTTAAAAAATCTACTCTGTAGAGGCAGATAATCCTGATTCCTTGGCCAAATATTCAGCATGTGATGTCCATGTTAACCCAAGATGTGACCAAAGCATGGCCCAGCAGAGCTCTTCCATGAGCTGATATGTCAACAGTGGAAGCCAGGAGCTCTGTCTTAAAGAGTGGGTCTCTTGCTGGTTTTCGTCTCAGTACCATGAAGATTTTATGTCTAAGATAGGTGGCAACAAGGCTGAGAGAGAGAGAGAGAGACAGAGAGAGACAGAGAGAGAGAGACAGAGAGAGAGACAGAGAGAGACAGAGAGACAGAGAGAGACAGAGAGACAGAGAGAAACAGCAAGAGAGACAGAAAGAGAGAGACAGAGAGAGAGAGAAAGAAAGAGAGACAGAGAGACAGAGAGAGACAGAGAGACAGAGAGAGACAGAGAGAGAGAGGCAGAGAGAGAGACAGAGAGGCAGAGAGAGAGAGAAACAGCAAGAGAGACAGAGAGAGAGAGAAAAGAAGACAAAGACAAAGACGAAGGAGAAGAAGAAGAGGAAGAGGAAGAAGAAGAGGAGGAAGAGGAAGAGGAAGAAGAAGCAGAAGCAGAGATGGCAGAGCATGCAGAACAAGAGGAAGCTGGCAAGAATGACTCTGATTACTGTGTGAGAATCCAAAATCATAAAAGTTTTCCTTTCAGTTCTATAAGCTTCTTTCTTGAGCATAAAGGCCAATCTGTTTTTTTCCCCTACATGGAATTTTACTAACATTCAGTTTTGTCAACTTGTCACCTTGTAGAATTTATGCTTCAAAGAACATTACTTACTCATAAGCTGCTATTTCCATCTCATAATGACATGTGTAATATCATTATAATATTGGGATTGTCCTTTGCAATGCTGACATAAAGAAAAGAGAAAGCTTATGTAGGCAAAATAAATCATTTACTTATCTAAGTGGAAGTTTGCTATGGATCAATGTTGTCCCCTCAAACTCACAAGTTAAAGCTCTAGCCCCCAGTGTGCTTGTTTGAAGACAAGGCTTCTAAGAGAATAAGGGTAAATGAAGTCATGAGGGTAGGATCTTAATCTGGTACAATTAATGCCTCTTTTAGAAAAGAGCATGGCATCTCTTTTTCTCTCTCTCCCTCTCTCCTTCTCTTTTCCTATCCCTCTCAACACCCTTCCCAAAAAGAGAAGCCATGTGAGCACATCGCAGGAACGCGGCTACCTGTGAGCCAAGAAGTGAGCTTTTACCAGGCACTGTATTGGCCCTTCTTCTTTGACTTTCCAGTTGCCAAAACTCTGAGAAATAAATTTTTTATCGTTTAATAGATCTAGTTTGAGATATTTTGTCATAACTGCCTGAGCAGACTAATGAAATATTCTTACTGTGAAATGGGGTGCTGCTGTCAGAACGTTTGCTCATTAGCCAAAACCAAAAGGGTGGTTTGAAGAGTATGGGACCATGACAAAGAAATTCCTGTTGTTTATGTCATTCAGTCTGTATTTTGTTCTCATAGTCTTATAAGAACAATGAAAAGTTCAAATAAACTTAAACTTAAAAAATATTTATTATTTTTATTTTATGTGTATGAGTATATTGCCTCCGTGTATATAAGTGCACCCAAGTTGTACAATGCCCATGGAGGTCAGAAGAGAGTGTCAGATCCCTTTGGAACTGGACTTATGGATGGTTGTTAACCACCATGTAGGTGCTAGGAATTGAACCTGGGTCCTCCGCAAGAGTGGTCAGTACTCTTAACCACTGAGTCATCTCTCAGTCCCATAAATTTAAATTTAAAAGCTATTTATTTATATATTGTAAATATCTTCTGGCTTGGTAGCAGCTTTGGCTGATTGCATCTTGACTATAACAATTGCTCCCATATGCTCATCTGTAATATAATATTGAATTTTCATCAGTCAAGATGTGAAATCTATGTTCTTTTGATATTTTGCAAGCTTGTATCTTATTGGTAGTAATAGTTGTGGTAGAAATGATGGCGTGTCCTTCTGAGGCTAGATCATAAGGTAATGCTCTTTTCAACTTTCTGTTGGGTCTACTTGCTTTTACAACACTGATCTGGTAGGGATGGAATTTGAATACCCTGAAGCTAGCATGCTGTGAGGGAGCCCAGGGAGCCAGAGAGGTTATATGCATGAGCTCTGCTTTCAACCACAGTGAGCTGACAGTCCAAGCGGAGGTCCCAGATGGAAGTCAGCACCTCACCAGACATGAGAATGACGATGCCCCTTGATGATTCCACACTCCAACCATCAGTTTACCCCCATTATGTTATTTCCAGGTAGCCTGCTTGCTCTATGTACCAGCAAAATGATCTTTGCTATTGTCATAGAATTGGACTGCTACTATCTTTCTTCCGTCTGTGATGGTGCTTGGAGGTTTCCATCCTTACCTTTGATTTGTCCCACTCTCACTTCAAGGTCTCCGACAAAGAAGAACAATTTCAGAAGTTCTAGTATTTGGCCACTCAAGGCTGGTAGAATCTGTGTTGGAGCAGGAAAAAAAGAGCATGGTCATTTTTCATAAATACTTCATCAGTTAGGACCTAAAGAAGCCCAGAGCATAGCAAGGCTACTTCTGACAGTTTCATGCCAGTACTTGTAGCCACATTCAATAACAATTACTTCATCTAGGACAAGTGCAATTCTAAGGACTCAAAAACATTCATTTAACCTTCATAATAACCTTTGAATTTTGATGTTATTTTGTTTTAACAGATGAGGATAGTGAGATGTAACAACAGTAAGTCACTGGATCAGGATCATCCAGCTAGAAGTGATAGAGCCAGGATTGTTTATAATCCCCTTTTTCTTTTGACTGATGTCTGTCATGACTCTATGGGTTTACATCCCATGTAGCCAGAGACCACACATACTGTCCTCCCTATCACTACCAAATGAAGCTTTCTCTTTCTACTTGTAAAAGAAAAGTTACATGCTGGTGTGTGTGTGTGTGTATGTGTGTGTGTGTGTGTGTGTGTGTGTACTTTTGGTGTGCATGCATGTACCTACATGCTCATGTGTGAGTATACAATGTGTCTTTCTCTGCTGTGTAGTGGAAGGGGGCAGTGGCTTTCCTGAGTTATGACTGGAGGTAGGAGCAGCCATTGTTTGTTATAAGACATGAACACATCCTAATGTAGCCAAGCTTAAAGGCATCCAGGATTTTCAAGGCATTCTTGGCCTTTTAACAAAGACCATCAGGTCAAAGAAATGCTGCTGCAACTTGCCATTCATTCTCATAGGGTTCAGTGAAAATAAAGGGGCTCTCTTCACATATCCAGCTGGACTTAACAAGTTAACCAGGCAGCGGGAAGGGTGTGAGGGAACAGACCATTTGTCCTCATCATGATCATTAGGAGGGAGAAAGCTAACTACCCATTCTTTCTGCATTGATTTTCCCAGGGACCAGCAAAAGCTTCAGAGCTGGAAAATCCCCAATCCCCTTTCTGATGCATCTTTCCTAACTTCTCTTGTTATGATTATTTCACAGATGCTGTACAGAATCAGTATCATTCTGTTTTTAAAAAAATATTATGCTCTGTCATTCAGAGCTAACTATCCAAAACTAAATATTCTGTCCCCCATTTCAGGAATTGGCAGGTTACTAGGGAGTTGGGCCGGGTGAAGTTTGGTTCGTTTCCTTGTGGGTCCTGTTGGCTGCTCTGGTGAATAAAGGCTGCTGCTCCTAGTGTTGGCTTCAGGTTCATAGCATGACTATAAGTAACTTCTAATAACCATCTCAAAACAGGTCCCCAAATTCCTGCCTTCTGTATCAGTTACTTTCGTCACTGTTGTGACCAAATACCTGATAAGAAGCAACTGAGTGGAAGAAAGATGGCTCTTGTCTCACAGTTTAGGAGGGAACAGTTCATCATGGCGGCAGTGGTGGGACGAGAAGTGTTCATGGCAGCAGGATCTTGAGATAGAGACTCCTGGTGTCTCAATGAATCAGGAAGCAGAGTGAGGGAAATTCTGGCACTCAGCTGGCATTCTACTTTCCCCCTTTTTGTTTAGTCCACGGCCCTGAGCCCTGGGATGGTGTCACCCATATTCAGGGTGGGTCTTCCCTCTTTAGTTAATCCTCTCACAGACCTTCCCAGGAAAGTATTTCCTATCTGACTCTGGATCTAATCAAATTGACAATGAGGATTAGCTATCAAACTTCCTTTGAAACACACACACCTTTGCAGTATAACTATGTCATATTTCTCCTTATGAAGTGGAACCCCAATTCTCTACTTTGCATATGGACTTAGTCATGTAATTTGCTTTGTCCAATGGGATGCTACCTGAGCTTGAAAAGTAGGATTTTCTTTCTTGTGCTTCATCTAGAATCTGGAGACTCCTATGTGCTCTGAGCTGATATGGTAAGGGATGAGAGACCATAGAGAAGCAAGGTGAACAGTTGGTGGTCTCCTTGCTAGCTTAGCCAGCACTTTCAGAACTGACAGATAGATGAGAAAGACCATGTTAGATCATTCCATCATAAACCAACCTGCCAACTGACCACAGCCATGTGAGAAAGCCCAACAGACATAAAGCAAGCCAGTCTAGGCCAGAACAACTCAACTAGACTACAGAATTATCAACTAAAGGAAATTGCTATGTTTTTTAAGTCACTAACTTTGGAGATGATTTGTTACACAGCCAAATCTAACGAATGCATACTCAAGCACCTGCCTACTTCTTTGTGGTATATTTTATGCCAAGGAGTCTTTGAAAACTGTGAAAATCCATTTTTGGAGTTAGCTTCCATGAATTTAGTCTTCTGTATTTAAGAATTACATTCTTATCAACAACACCAGTAAGTCTTCTTTTAATATTAAACCCAAGTTCAGTATTTACCTAATCTGTTTTTTCACCTTCTATAAGAGACCAAGGCAAACTAAGTATGTTCAAGTAAGTAAGCCAAACCTGTGTTGTAAGGTCATACTAGTAAAATCTAAGATAATGCCTATTTGAAGGGATTGTATAGTACATTGCCATGCTCATGAATGTCTGGTAGAATAAATAAAAGTCATATCCTTTGTACACATCCAAGATCAATTGATGGTTTTGTTGGACTTACCTAGTTCAGACGTATTATATTTATTTTCTGAAATCAGTCTTGTAACACAAGCCTTTGAGAACTAATTTAATTATCTGAGAACTAAAATCATATGGTTGATGAAGCATATCTTTACAGAAATGTATTATACTATCACTGAAAATTAACAATTAGTATTTCATCCTTAATTTGAGTTTTTCCAGGCTTTGTGTGATATGGTTGGTGTTCTAGATATCAACTGCTGTCTAATAAATCATTCCAGAACTTAATGGCCTAAAACAACAATTATTTTACCATTTTTCATGTTTTCTGAGAATCAGGAATTTAGGCAAGGCCAGATGAGTGGAACTGGCCCAGGCGTCCTACGTGGCTGAGGTGAAAGGTCGTGGAGGCCCTAGCAGCAGAGCCTGTGGCAGTTGTTGATTGTCAGTTCTATGAAGTCTCAGAACTTCTGATGTGGTGTCCCTGCCTGGACTATTTTGGGCTCCCTCACAGTGTGGCTTTTTTTGACACTCAGACTGTTTATATGGAAGCTTAGGGTACCAAGCCAGTGCCCCATGTGAACACTGACTGGCCCTTTGTAACTTCAGAAGTCAGATATGCAAGCCCCAGCTCAAGAGGATAAGGTATATACCCCACCCGAACGGGAAGAATGTCACAGCATAGCAGAGGACAATCATAGTGGGAGATACTGTTATGGCTTCATTGCAAATAGTTTACCACTGATGGACAAAGGTAAAGTCTTTGACTTGATCCCACATTTCTTTTTGGAGCCACAATTCCATCCTGGCATGGATGGAACAGACACAAATGCTATCATTGGAGTCTTTTCCCTAACTACTTATCTCCATCAATATCTAGCCAGTTACAAAACAAAAACCAACCATGGCAATCAGGAGCAAAAGGGAGATGGGAAAAGTCTGATAGTGAAGAGGTTTTAGCTCATCATCTGTTTGATACACAAAGAAATCCAGAAGTCTGGGAGAAGGGGTCAACAGAACAAATTAAAAAGAACAGCAACATTAATTGGAACAGCCTTCATTCCAAATGAGATGCTGAGGAAGGACCCCGAGAAAGGCCACCTAACCTTGAACTAACCTTACCACATCATCTCACATATTCAGATCATTTACATGGAATTAATCTGATGCCTATAAAGCTTTCATAAACCCGGAGTTCATAGACACTAGTGAAATGCTGAACAACCAGCATAAAAAAGAAAATCCAAAGACAGCAGATGCTGCTCACACTTTAAATGCCTTCACTTTTAGGTTCCCGCTCACAGGGCATGAAGAAAATCAGAACAAGTTACAGCTTTGGATTCCTTTCCTCCTGTCATGAGCAAATTGCTCCCAAACTCTCCAATGACAACAAAAACAAAGGTGCTCTCTGTGGCTTTTTACAAATGTGCCTTTGGATTTTACAGTCATCACTTCAGTGTCCTAATTATCCCTGACTATTTCAATTTTTTAAAGATTCAGCTCATTTGGGAAATCCTATAAATTTTGAAGTTATTTCCAGATAAACCAAATTTAAATTTCCAACCTCATGAAAAACATCTAAATTGTTCTCTAATGCAAGGTTAGTTGAGAACCTATTGTGTACCCACTTTTGAGATGAGCACCAACTGATGATTAACATTTACAGGAACTTCAGAAGTCAGTCCCCTTTTGGGGCTGGCAGTAAGTGTAAACTGGCAGATATTCCTTGAGCTGTGGTTTTTCTTTTGATTCGCTGTCATAAATCTGTGTGAAATAAAGATTTGGTGTCAGCTTGAGTGGCTTTAAGTTTTCACAGTGTTATAAACCCAAAAGTGGTTCAAGGAGTTTTCTTTCTCCTAAGTGTCAGTTCTAAAAGAGCATCTTTTAATCCTTCCTGCTGCCTTCTGCCTTGATGTATTTTCCTCTGGAAACTGAATCCAAATGGGCTTTGCTTGAAGCTAGGTTTTGTTTTGCTTTGTTCTGGTTTGGGCTCTCTCAGGCATTTCAAAACATCTATATGAGCAATCTCAATGCCCTCCATGGATTTATAATGCATTAGAAATCCCTTCTCATCATCTCACTTATTATCTGAAATTACACAGCGCTGAAACAGTGGAAGATCTCTTCACCCTGATAGGCTAATTTTAATGATTAACTGAGGAACTGTTAAATTTTTACTTCAATGCTCCACTGTCATTATGGTATTAGTAATAACAGCCATGGTTGGGTAGAATTCTAATGAGACTGAGGGGGTGGGATGAGCGCTGGGCAGGAGTATCTTTGCTTCCAAAATAACTGAAGCTTAGAGCTCTTAAACATTGATCTTAAGATTTGGTGACTGAATGACTCTTCCAGAAAGGGAGTTTTCTTAATGAGACATATTCTCTTCAGCCTGTAATTATGTTGGAATGGAAAGTGAAGATAGGGGTCAATTTGCACAATACCCTGTTGTAGAATAATATAGCAGCTCGTGGAATAAGCCACATATGAGAATGGACCCAATAGGCCATGTGCCTTCTCAGAGCAAAGTATTTAAGTATATGGAGCTCTAAACAGATGGAAAGAGATACTGGCATTCCTAAGGCATCTCATTCAAGAATGCTCAGTGAATGAACAGTGTAAGGAAGAGATTTAAACATCAGAGTAGAGTGGTAGAGAGATGGCTCAGCAGTTAAGAGTGCTTGCTGCTCTTGCTCAGGATCCTAGCCTGGTTCCAAGCACTCACATCATGTGGCTCCCAACTGTAGGTAACTCCGGTGCCAGGGGTTATAATGCCCACCTCTTGCCTCCACAGGCACCCACACATAAATTCATACAGGCACACACACACGTACATAAATAAAAACAAATGTAAATCTTACAAAGCACCAACACCAGAATGGACAGGAGAGAGGATCTTAACGTTTCTTCCTACGAGATATGTACAGTGTTTATTTCTCACATCTGAACCCCATTTTCTCTCTCCAGCCTATAGTCATAGTTCACATTGATCATTGCAAGTAAACAATGTTTCCAAAGCATTTCCTTTATTTCGATTATATTTTATTACATTTTTGTAGATTTCATATAATACATTTTAATCATATTTAGACCTTCCCTATCTCCACCCACCCCATAGTCTGTCCATAGTGTTTCACTCATTCTGGAGTCAAGTTTGTGTACCAAGATGTCCCTCAGTATGAGTTCATCCTGGAACCTGTTCAGTATATCTGATTTAACTCCCTTAGAGAAGACCAACCCTCCCTCATCCAAGAGTCATCAGCTGCCAATAGCTCCTCATCAAAGTTGTGGCCTCCTGCCCATTTGCTCAGTTCCATGCTGGGTTTTTATCTGATTGAGTTCGCATGGGTCTTGTACATGCTAACACCATTGCTGTAAGTTCACAAGAACAAGATCCTAGAGGCTGGAAAGACTCTGTTTCCTTAGGGTCATGCACCACCCCTGGCTCTTACAATCTTTCTGTTCCCTCTTCTGCAGTGTTCCCTGCACCCTAGGTGGGTGAGGTTTAACCAAAAAGTATTTCTTTTTGAGAAAGAGCCTTACCATGTAGTCCAAGCTGGCTTGAGCTCCCTATGTAACCCAGGCTGATCTTGAACTCATGATCCTCTGAATTCAGCCTCCATAGTGCTGAGATTATAGGCACATGACACTATACCCAGCTTCTGATAAAGACTCTTTGTTGTCTTCTGAAATGGATACTATCTAAAGGAAGATTGTATAAAACTCCATCTATCTATAAATCCACCAACTCCTGCTGACAGGCCTTATTGGTGCATTGTTAGCCCTTGTTTCAAGATATAGTCCCAAAACATACCACCCCCAACCGTAAAGCAATTCCTTTTCTGCAAACAAGTCCTGCCAAAACTGACCCTTACTGAAACAATTCAGGCCCTAAGCCAACCCTACCCAAGCCCCATAATGCTATCTCTGTATATAAACAAACTTCTCTATCACTTGACGGGCATGGCTGCTGGGCTGATTCCCCCTGGTAGCTAGTCACCCCTCATTAGCTATACTAAAGGTCAGTCTGGATTGTTGAAGTCGGTTGCTTTCGTTTCTACCTGTGACTCCTATTCCTAACATGCTATCTTTTTCTAAGACACTCCCGTGGAAGCATTATTTTTCACTCTTCTGGGGCATATCAGCCTTCATTAAGGACAAATATAAACTGTAGGATTGTCCTCATACTTTGTGTGAGTTCGTTCTGAGGTTGACCTGGCTGGGTTTGGTCCTAGTAGACTATAGATGACATCACTCATTAACTCTTCCTTGCCTTACTTCCTCACCCCTATAGGTTCTTCCTAGAGCCGTATCCCTAATAATGGTCCTAGTGTCAGGGTCTGCTGCCAGAGGAATCCAACCAGACAGAGTTTACAAGAAAAGACCCTGAATTCTTTCTTTTTCTTTTTTTCTAAACTCCTATTTATGTGTATCTGTATGAGAGTATATACATATGTGTGGGTACCCATGGAGGCCAGAAGAGGGAACTGGAGCTCCTTGAGCTGGAGTTACACACAGTTGCATTTGTGAACCAACCAATATGGGTGGTAGGAACCAAACTTGGGTCCTTTGAAAGAGCAGGAAGTACTCTTACTGCTGAACCATCTATCTAGCCTGGAGACATTGAATTCTTTTCTTTCTTTCTTTTTTATTTTTTTGAGATACAGTCTCACTATGTACCCTGGCTAGCCTGGAATTCACTATAGACTAGATGGATCAAACTCTCAGAGATCTGCCTGCTTCTGTCTCCCAAGTGCTGGGATTAGAGGTGTGCACCACCACACCTGGCTACCATCACACCTGGCTACCACCACACCTGGCTGACCCTGAATTCTTTTATCCACCAGTTGTTAGCCATGCATTTATTCTGAACCCACCAAGAAATAAGGTGTATTGCTATGTGCTCTGGAAAGATGAGAAATATACACTCACTCTCCTTTTCTTAGACTCGACTTAAAACAAAGACCTCATGAAAGTGGAGTGCCAGTTCTCCCTCTCTAGAGACCTCTAGACTTAAGGTCCCCCAAGAACCCCTAGAATGAATACTTTGTGTCCCCTAAATGGATTATAAATGGGGAATTGTCACATACTTCCTTTGACTTTTGCCCTATTCAATGCTACATCCCTTAGTTCTGTGCATTTCTATTTGCTTTGGGAGTTTTCAAAATGTTTATTTCTAAATCTCTATACCAACTTTGTGCATTTTTATGGTAGTACCATGCCTATACAGAAAGGTGCACATACTATCCAGAACTCTCCCTGAGGCCTCTACCCCTTCCTTAAAAAGTGATTTGTCATCGTGACCTCTGACAGCATAGTTTCACTCCATTAATATTTACTTATTTACTATTTGTTACTCAGATAGGTCTCAAACTTAGGATTCAGTTTTCTTTTTACCTTAAATATTTATGTTTGTGTGGTTCATTCTGTAGTTTGTATATAGCTGCATACAGTCTGTCATCATTATTGTGTATTTTCCCGTGTATGAATATACCATGACTTATGTAGCCACACTACTTTGGATGGGCAGTTGGATGGTTCCCAGTTGGAGCCCACTGTGAATAGTGCTGTCATAGTGTTCTAATAAATCTCTTGAATACATGGGTGCAGTTCTGTTGGGTTGGTGCTCAGGAGTGACAATGTTGGGTCATAGGCTCTGTAGAAATGTTCAACTTCAGGAGGTGTCGAAGTGAGTTGGCACTTTACCGAAAGTGCTGTTGGAAGTATTCCTGCAGATGGAATAGTCCCATTGTTCTACAGCCTCACTAGTGTTTGTTTTTATTCATCTTCTCCCATTGCTGTTATTCTGGTGGGTGCAGGCTATGTCTTTCTGTTTTTTTCTACAGAAATGTGTGTATTTAGTCTCTACAGCAGAAAACTGGAAGTCTCATATGAGTTTTGAGATTAATAAGCATTGTCACTGCTATAAACCTTTCTATTTTGCCCAATTGTTGTCCATTGTGCTTTGAAGTTATAATTCATCTTGAGAGCTGCAGTTAGCTAAGCCAATTTGAACACACTGGCCACTTTTTCTTCTCCTCACCTGCTGGGAGATGGAGCCATCCCCCCCTTTTCTAATAAAACGTGGACCCACCCACTAGAGTCTGTTTTCAATCTTTCTGCCTCTTTACCTTCCTCTTTCATTTTTACTCCATTTTCTGCTTCATTGCTACATTCTTTTATATGTTTATTTACCAAACAGTTTTTCTTTCATTTATATTTTCTTTGACTATGTGCACATAGTCCTCAGCTTTTGTGAAGACACTCAAGTTAGTTTGCATTCTTAGGTACGCTCCTCTCATTTCTAAGCATGGATTTGTACTTCAAAGTGAGATGATGGCTAAGGCTGTAAGCTCTGATGACGATTTTTCTGAGTCAAATGCCAGCTTTTCCATGTGCTGTCTTTATCCTCAGGAAAATCGCTCAACTACTATAAACTTCAGTCTTCTCACCTATAAAATGGGGTAAATATTAACTTTGTCATGGGATTGTTGGGGATTAAGTGGCTCATACTGTTATACAATATGCATTATTATTACTCAAGTCATTCCTTGAATTTATAACCCTTATATCATGCAGAATTTCTTTGTCCTGCTCTGCCCTGCTCTGCCAGTCCCTTCCTCCCTTGAGCATTTATTGGGTCTATCATATGTCCACCTTATGTGTCTTGGCACAGGATTAATAATGAGCAAAACAGTTGTGGTCCTTGTCTTCAAAGAGTACAGAATTAGTTTAAGTGATAAAAAATCAGCCATTGAGAGTACTTTATAATCACCTATAGTGGTGTGTATGTAGGACAAAAGGCATGGTGCTATTAGTATCTAACAGGAAAGTGTGATGTCATCAGAGAAAATTGCCCTGAGAGAACTTTGTCATGGACTGTGAATGATGGGAAAGATTAAGTTCCAATCCACTGTAGAGTCCAGACAGATATTGATTACTGTTATTTCAGCTGCTCCCTCTTTTATTCATGAACTTATCTTGTAGACTGCTTAACTGGTGGCCTCAAGAAGCCACACATCCTGGCATTCATACCTGTGTAGTCTTACAAGTCCAGCTTGCTCCTGAGAGTTCTGGTCACAGGCACAAGGAATGTGAATGGCTCTATCTCAGCTCATCAGTTTCTAAGTCAAGCCCTTACCACACAGTAGCACACAGGGCAGAGCCATTGTGCCAGTGTCCTGCCTGAACTGTAGAATCCTGGCTGCTCCTCTTTTAAGCTACTAAGTTCTAGGGATTATTTTATCTAACAATAGACTCCTGAAGCATGTGGCTTATTCATCTTATCTGATTTGGGTTTATATTGTATATAAAAGGTGCAGAGACCCCATCAAACTGAGGGGTCTTAATCTCATGTCCACGAACTCCTTGAACTCCTATCCCTTTCTGTGTGTGTGTGTGTGTGTGTGTGTGTGTATATGTGTAAGTGTGTGTACTTTCTCCTGGAGCTAGGACTTAATAGCTCTCAAAAGGATCTGTGGTTCCTAAAAATAAAAAAAAAAATGTACGTTAGAAGAAAATATACACACTTAATATAGTCTCAA
>NW_008342011.1:456160-481710 GCF_000622305.1 Nannospalax galili
TTGTGATAAAAAAAAAAAAACCACTTAAAAAATATTCAAAAAAAAAAAAAAAAAAAAAGAGTTTCGGTGACATCCTGTGTCTGAAGAAAAAGAACTATGGTACCTCATCACACTGGTTGGAGTTGAGGCGGTCTCCACAGTGGAGGAGACAATGTAACTTTATCTTGATCGTTGTCAGGAGAAATGGAAGCTCACAAGTGATATATAGATATTTTAAAGTTATAAATTAGATTACCAAATTCTTCAAATGAAATATGTCATGTTGTCCCTGCCTTGTCACACCTAGCTTCATGTTTGGAATTCTTAGATACCTGAGTTCTATATTGGTATGAGGCAGTGTGAAGAGAGATGGTCCATGGCCCCATCCCAGTGAGCAAATTTTCCTTCTCTTTCTCAGCCCAGTTCTGTCCTGCATAGGAATCAGACCACAAGATCCGAGCTCCGTTCACACTTTCCCATCATCAGCCATCTCTTTGGACCTTCTCATGTCAAGTGCATCATAATACAGCAACACAGCTCACTCTCACAAGGAAAGGATATACAATTTCTCTGATGGGTCTGGAAAAGGGTCTATGATCCACTTCCCCCATAAAGTGTGTCCCACACTGCAATGACCAGAGTCATTAAATGGCCCTTTGTATTAGAGATGGAATAATGTACTCTGTATTATGCTTTCTCTTTTTCTAATCTAAATATGGCGGAAAAACTATAGTAATAGCAAGATCAGGAACTCTAGCAGTTGACCAAGGACTGTTTTATTCTGGGCACTGTGGTGAGAATACTACATTCATTAATCTTCGCAGCAATCTGGTAAGTGAGCTTTCCTTCCTGTTTTAGAGATGAGGGAATTCAGATTTCCAGATCTGGTAAAGTAATATTTCAAACCCAGGCCAATCTGATCTCAAAGATCTCTTGTCTGAATTACTTTACATTGCCCTTTTGGAGCAAGCCTTGATTCTCTATTGTGACAGGTTTTTTTTTGTTGTTTGTTTGTTTGTTTTTTTTGTCCTTTTTTGAGGCAGGGTCTCCCTGTAGCTCCAGCTATCCTGGAACTCACTATGTGGACCAGGCTGGCCTCGAACTCAAAGAGATCTGCCTGCCTCTGCCTCCCAAGTGCTGGGATTAAAAGCATGCACCACCACGCCCAGCTAAGACTTTTTTTTTCTAAGAACCCTAGTCATGTTTTAAGCATCCGTGATTGACATTCAAACATAAAAGATGCTACGACTAGAACCCTCTGAGAGTTGCTGCCCTTATAAATGCAATATCTTGGGGAGGAGTTGTTTTCCTTGCAGATTAAGTTCATTTAGCCTTTTTTCTTCACTAACTCTGTCCTTTAAAATGTGCTCAGTGGATAAAGGTGCTTGCAACCGAGACTGCTAACCCGAATTTGATCCCTGGAACACACATGGTGAAGGAAAGAACTGACTCCTGCAAGTTGTCTCTGACCTCCACACATGTGTTGTGGCACACACACACACACACACACACACATACATACACACACACACACACATTCACACACTAAATAAATAATTTTTTTTCAAATGATACAAAAGATAAGGAACTATGTGTCAATGCACTCTAATGTTGGAAAGTGTTTTAAAAAGTATGAAGATAGTCAATGTACACAGTTTAAAAGACTCTGGCATTATGGATCAATCACCTTTTCTCCTTATTTATCATGTAACAAGAATATGCTGCTTTTTAAATAAGGAAAGTATCCGGTAGAAGAATAGAGGAATTGGAAAAGATGAAAAAGCTCACATTAATTTCAAAAGACTGGAATGATCTGGGGTCAACATGTTATTTTCATACATGTGCCAGCAAGCTAGAGCCTGGTGACCTCCTGTGGTTTGGAGAGGACAGTCTCTCAGGGTTGAGCAAACTGAGGCACACTGTGGAGCTGGAGGGGAACTTTAATGGTCATGCAAAGCTGTGTTTTGGGAAGCGGGAAACTGGACAGGGAGTGGCTTGTACACAGCCATATCACTAGTTAGTGGAAGGGTCCAGCCTGGGGCAAAGGCCTCAAGACCCTGACTAGGATGATTTCTTCTCTACAAGCTGCCGTCATCTCTGAACTGACAGGCTTCAGCTGCCTGTGCTTTGCTGAAGGACTGATATATTTCCCCATTGAGTAGGCGTCTTGTCTGCAGTGCTGTCTCTACTGACGACTCTTGGATGCTTCTGGCTTGGGAAGGAAAAGTGTGATTTATGGAAATTGATCTAGTGTTGTGATAAACTTAGCAGTTGTTGGTCACATCCAATGACAGGTGACAATTTTATTCTGAAAGAAGTTAACTCCACAGTGGAGAAGGGAAAGATGTTAACGACAAAGAACTTCCTCCTTTAAGGGGAAAATGAAAAGGATTACATTTTAAGAGTGACTGGGGAGGAGTTCCACAGTTTGGGTATTTTTCTCTATAGACTTTTTTGGGGGTGGAGCAGGTGGCATTGGTACATATATAGGTATCTCAAAATAAACATATCTCCTCTTCCCTAACACATTTTTCTTCTGTATTGTTAGACACATGATCTATAGAACCTGGAAAGCAGAGTATAAAATTCACATATTTTGAATAGTTTCTGTTTTTACTTTCAATTTCCATCTTATGTGGGCCATTTCATACAGAGACTAGACACACAGTTTTAAATTATTTATTAATTTTCTAATGAACAGGGGTTGCCCATGGCACATGAAGATAGATAATAGAAGGTAGTGGCATTGAGTGAAGGAATCAGGAAAGAGGAAACACAAATAACCTGGACTTAGAAATTTCAGGGGGATCCTGGGCAAAATCATTGCCAAAATATTTGCAAGCTCTGGAGTAAATAATTCTATTACTATATTGGGCAGTGCTAAAAATTAATACACACACACACACACAATAACTCAGTTAAATGGAACATTTAACATTTAACAGATTGCTTTCATTCTTTTGCCTATGCTCTCCAGAGAAGTTTCCCCCGACATGAGGTCAGAGGGTCAGTTTTTATGAGCATTTTCCCTAACTCAATGTACTTCTGATTGTTCTGCTGTTTAGAAGTTGTCTTCTGTAGAATAATAATGATCTCCCCCCCCTCCTCCTCCTCCTCCTCCTCCTCCTCCTCCTCTTCATCTTGCTCCTTTTCTGTAGAATGCTTCCCAGGCATTTGTATGTTATGTAGATTTTTTTCATCCTTACAAGAATTTATGATGGTAATTATGATTATTCCCATGGAAGATTATGTTAAGAAAGGTTAAGTACTTACCCAAATGTACCCAGCTACTAAGTAGGAATCAAATTTGTGGTGTATAATGTATTGGCTTCATGCCACACTGATGAAATGCCTATGATAACTTATAAAGAATAAAAGCTTATTTTAGCTCATGGTTTTGAAAGTTCTAGTTAAAAAACAGGGAAAGAACTGCTATAGTCATAGCACAAATGTCATGGGGATAACCAATCACTTTCTGAATGGATTTAAGGCCCACATTCTGTGGCCGGACAGGTTGTAGGCCCCAGGGGAAAACCTAGAATTATTATTCTGCTAAATGGACATATTATTAATCCAACTCCTAATGACTTCATGCCCACAGAAATTTCTTTTGGCAGTAGACAGTAATTAACACAGAGACTTACAATTGGTCATTGTGTAGAGCGTAAGAGACTATGGAGAGTTCAACCCTAAATAAGACATCTGTATCACACCTCCCTCTTTCTAAGGCTCAGGGATCATCACAGAAGAGAGGTAGAAAGATTGCAAGAGCCAGAAATGGTGGAAGACTAAAACATAACGGTTTTCTGAATATAACAGGACAGTTGCACATATGAACTAACAGTGGTTGTAACAATGCGCAAGACCTGTTCAAGTTCAAGCCAGACAGAATTACAGCACGGAATGGGAAGATAGGCATGAAATTCTACCCCTAGCTGAAGATAGCTACTGGGAGAAGGAGAGTTAGTTTTCTTTAAGAGTGTAGCCCTTGATAGGCTGACCATACTCCAGTGGCTGTCCATACACTGAAGAGTATGTGGACAGCACAAATTGAACTCAGTGGGTTTAAAAAGAAAACAGTGATACAAAGTGGATGGGTAAGGAAGTGGGATAGATCTGGAAGGAGCTGGGGTAGAGAATATGATCAAAATAAAATGTATAAAATCATCAAAGAATTAATAGAAATATTTTGTAAAACGGGGAGAGGTACAGCATAGGGCCTCTCACAAGGCAGCTCATCATGGCGGGGTGGGGCATGTGGTAAAGCAAACTGTTCACTTTATCAGCCAGGAACCAAAGAGGAAGAGGAAAAGACCAGAGTTCCACAGACCCCCTCACTGTCTTTAAGGTCCTGAAGATGTTCCAGTAAGCATTACACCTTCCAAAGGTTTCACTTTTTAAAGATACCTCCCTAGGGAGCAAGATTTTAACACATGGACCCTTGGAAGATATGTACCCAAAACAAATTAGCATGTTTCATATGCTGGGAACAGGGACTTGGCTGCTTGCGTTAGTTAAGATTAAGCTTCCCATACAAATGAAAAATGTGTAATGAATGAAAATTACAGGGCTAAGATCCTCTCTGTCAGAGACAAGGCATTTCCTCCACTGGAAAGAAACTCACAGATGCCCACAACCAAAGTAGCCAGTCTGAGAGAGCATTAGTGAGCAGAGCTGGTGTGGGGAGAGGACACACACAACACACAGGGGCCATGTCCCTGGCAGTTTACAAAGTTCCAATAAGTCACAGAGATCAGCCAGAATCCAACCCTTTTAAAAAATATATTTTACTTATTATTTTTATTTTGTGTGTATGCATGCATTGCCTGCATGTATGTAAGCACACCCGTGTTGTGCAATGTCTGTGGAAGACAGAAGATGTTGTCTCAGATCCCCTGGAACTGGAGTTTCAGACGGTTGTTAGCTGCCATGTGGGTGTTGGGATTTGAACCTGGTCTTCTGCAAGAACAGTCGGTGTTCTTAACTGCCAAGCCATCTCTCCAGCCCCAGAATCCAACCCTTTTATCTTAAATTTGTACTGAAAGTATCAATCGACTAAAACAACTTTTTAAGGCAAGTGAGATTTCATTAAATGGCTGAAATGCACATAAGACATTCAAAAGATGTCCACAAAGACACATTTCCAAAATTTGTTATCACAAATTAGTATTAAAAGAAAAATAATTGAGGCTGGAGAGATGGCTCAGTGGTTAAGACCACTGGTTACCCTTGCAGAGGACTCAGAGTCAGTTCCCAGCACCCACATGGCTACCAACAACCCTCTGTAACTCCAGTTCTAGGTAATTTGATACCCTCTTCTGGCCTCTGTGGGCATTGCATGCATGGGTACACTGACATATGTGCAGGCCAAGCACTCCTATATAAAACAAAATGAATAAATCAAGAAAGAAAGAAAAATAATCCGTAAGTGACTGTAAGAAAATTAAAAAGATGAAAAGACTTAAGCAACAACAATGACAAAAGGAAATAATGGAAAACATTCTAAGAGGGATTAAATATTATATAACTAGATCATCAGACATTATCATTAGGCAAACTAACTTCAGGAATTAATTCAAAATGTTCAGTGTTGTGACACATCCAGTAATCCTTGTGCTTAGGAGGGCTGAGGCAGGAAGAACATGAATTTAAGTTCAGCTTGGACTATGAAGCACGTATGAGCCATCTTGAGCTATCTCACGTGATCCTGCTTTAACAGGTAAATAAGTATATAAGTAAATAAAGCAAAGATGTTCAGGGTGCTGTAAGCAATCATATGACTTTTGAATGCTATAGGACAATGCGATACGATGGATAACAGTCTTTAGAAATCATGCTAAGGGGCACATCAGAACACCTGAAAAGACGTTATGAGGATAACGCCTATTTCTAGGTGGATGATTTTTCTCTAGCACATTCCAAGACAGAAAGGCTGATTTGTGTAACAAAAAAATCAGTGCATCCTCTCCCAAATGGTGGAGTTACGTGCTGAGTAGAGGTGTGCACTAGGGGAGGATAACGGCAGTCTGGGATTATACAGCAGCAGGGATAGAGCCAAGAAGGTCTTTGGCAGCAATGATTGAAAGACTCTGGGTAGAAAGTGTTATCTAAAAGGTGGTTCTTAAGCATAATACATGCCCCTTCTACCATTCAAAGAAGTCTAGTAATAAAAACAGGAATTATCCTTCAGGTGGACCTTCGTTGTGTTGTCAGATACTTGACAAAGACTGCTCTTAAGGCTGCCCAGCGGTGTTTGGGTTACAATCTGGTGGAAGGTGGAGAGTGAGACGTTTGCTAGCATTTTATACTTCAAATTGCTCTTTCTTTCCTTGTCCAGAGCACTTGTGAGTAAGAAGTCACAGCTGAGAAAACACGGTGAGTTTCCAACTGCCCAGGGGATATGCTTGTGCTTGTGTGATGCTTCCCAGTGAGAGAATTTCAAACCAGAGCTCCTGAATCCCTGGTCTGGAAAGGAGCTGTTGGAGCTCATCACTAAAGACAGAGATCTGTAAATTTGATTTCTAATATCTATGAAAACAAAACTGAAAAATATTAAGATAACTTGGCACATGACATAATTGGCTAGATCCCAGAGGTGGCTGTCCTCTCTCCATGGGCCATGTGTTGCTCTCCAGCAATTACCACCCTCCAGGCTTCCTTACAGCATCTCCAGGTCCATGCCATTCTTGATGCTCAGCCTCCACAGGCTCTACACTCTCAGAAGTTAGGTGCCATGCATCTGGGGGTGTTTGATAGTCCATGTCCAGGCAAAGCAAATACTGAGTACTGAGCACAAAATCACATTCTTCTGAGGATAGTATCAAGTAAGGGAGACGCCTTAATTAAACCTGAGAGTGGCAGTTTCATACAGTGCCCATGAATGGCACTGGGTATGCCTGGGGACTGAGGGAGGAGACAGCTTTCATGAAGGAAATGATGGAGTGACCCAGCTAGGAAATGTACATATCGGGATATCTGATACAGCAATTGGAAGCAGCAAATAGGATGCAAGAGGACAATAAATAAAGGAAAGAAAAGATAAAGATGCACTTGAAATGAACGCAAATCAAGCCAGCCATCTTTGGAACCATTACACCGTGTGAGGATGGGAAATGAATGGCAGACTAGGCTGAGAATGCTGTGCATTGAATTAAAGTTTTTCATTGGGCATTTAAGAGAAAGTTAAGACACCTCTGGAAGCTCCTCCAAGCGTCAACTCTTTTGTTTTTTGTTTTTTTGTGAGTCACAGCAGAAAGCTGGAGAGGAGAAAAAGGAGAGCAGGTTTAGTAAAGCAAGAAAGTTCTGGTAGTATCATAAGCCAGCATGGCACAGGAAGCTGAAGAGAATCAATGGTTCCCTGGAAGCACCAGCTCCTTCCAAGGGGACGGGCATCCCTCCGCAGCTGAGGAGCTGAGCAATTAACCCAGCAGGACCTTGAAGTCCCTCTGAAGTCAAGAAGCATTCCAAGCATGCCACCAGGAGGCAAGCAAGCCTCTTTCTGAAGGCAGTGTCAGGGAAAGCGCCTTCTCCTGCAGGCCTGTTGGTCTCTCAGGCTTGGGGTACTGCTCCAAGAGTAGGAGGAAGAGAGTTCTGTGCACTTGGGAACGGGAGAAATTGTTCTGAGAAGAGTGTGTGATGGTCATGCCACTTAAGTAAAGTAAGAAACTGCTCAGATGGCTTCACCAAACGCAGAAGAAAAGCAGATGAAATGACTTGGTGATGATTGTAGCTGCTATCCCTTCTATGATTTTAGCTTCGTGGGGAAACAGCAGAGAAAGGTTAAAGGATATTTGGGTTAAAAAGCAACTTTCAACTACCTTCAAGGGAACAAGAATAACGGTCTTTGGGTTCTCTGAAATCACAGACCACTAACACTATGCTGAATACTGCTATTCTGGAATATTTGTTGGGGCAGTGACCGAAGTCATTCATTAATTCATTTACTTACTCTCCGAGCTTTCTCCCTACTGGTGGTCTACCACTCCCCCTCCCATTTCCGGTTCATGGACCCTGCAGAGCCTGCTTTCCAATAACTCCAAACCTGTTTCCTCCTCTTTCCAGCACTGTCAGCATTCTGCTCTTTTCATGTCCCAGCCATTGTCCTCTTTTCCAAATGAAAATCTGTCCCTTGAAATCCCTCAAGAACTTCTAATGACTTGTTGGATAAAAATAAAATAACAGTTCAAACAACCTTGAGACTTAAAGTGTGGTCCCTATATCCAAACGTGGGCTGCTCCTGGGAGCTAGTTAGAAGTGGTGCATTAAAGTTTGTGAAGCCCTAACTGCAAAGCTTTGCATTCTTTAGATTACCTACCTATTTAAGAAATCTGCCTAACATTTATGCATCCCTGGGAAGAGTAGAAATGGAAACCCTTGTGCCTTAGGCCTAAATATTTTTAAAAAGTAGATCAGCCCAGCTGTTAAATAAAACATGTTCTGTCTTTCCCTCTTGACAAATACAACTTCATAGTGGTAGAGAAAGCCAGGTTTCCTTTAGAGTTCCTGAACTCCCAGGTTTGGGTTTCTACACCATAACCTTCCAAAGAAGCCTTTAGGTGAATAAACACTGTATTCAGAGATCAAACATGTGCTACAAGTCTCCATTGTGGGTAGGCTTCAGAGGTATACCCAGCAGCATGGTCAACCCTTAGATTGACCCAGGCAAGAGGTCACTCAGGCCTTAGAAGCAGTATAGGAGTCCTTAGAAGAAGGAATTTTGTGAATTTTGTATCTGAAGAATGACCTAGAAACAGGGCAGCATGGGCTCTGGGAGGGCATCATCCCCTTTGCCCCGGAACATCTCTCACCATGGAGAAGGGCACTACCGAAACAACGCTGAGTAGGACGTCTAAAGTCAGTGCCTTCTTGTCCTAGTTTGATGGCCAGGATTACCATCTACCTTCTTCAGTGCTGTGGCCTTCATCACTTGGTGACACCAACAGCCTAGTCTCTTTCAGTCCCTCAACCTTGCTCTCTTCCTCTCAGTTTTTGCATTCTTTGATCTATGGCCCCATGGAAGTGTATCTTCGTCAGATTCTACACTTATGACAGATCCTTGAGATACCAACTCAACCATTTTTCTTAAAGAGAAGACTTCAACAACCTCCTGATGAAGCCAACTTCTCTAACTTGAGATTTTTTTTTTTTGACAACATGTATGATGCTACTTGCTCCATGCATTTCTTATTTATTTATTGAAGTCCATTTCCCCATGAGAATATGAGCTCTGTACCTACTGATCAGTGCATCTCTCAACTCTTACCAGAGAAGGTTCTTCTTGCAGGAGATGGTGATTACCACAGAGAGGCACAGCTGTTCAGCATGCAGAGAATAAGAGACCGTGGAGTGTTCTTCCCTAAATGGGACATCTATATCATAGTCTGTTCTCCCAAGGCTCAGGGATCATTGCAGAAGAGCAGGTAGAAAGGTGGTAAGAGCCAGAGGTCGTGGATAATTACAAGGAAACTGTGTTGTCTAGACATTTACAGGGTAGTTCACATATGAATCTATGGCACTTGTAACCATCTGTAAGGCCTATGCAAAACCAAGCCAGACAAAAACCCAGCATGAATGAGACAGGTGGGCAGGGAGCCCCAGGCCTAAGCAAGGATCCATTGGCGATTGACAGATGATGGGAGAAGGAGAGTTAGTTTTTCTTACTGGTGTTTAACCTAGTAGGTTGAGCGGACACACAGGCATAGACCCGCACCTAAGAATATTATAGAAACACAGAATAGGGGCTGGAGAGATGGCTCAGTGGTTAAGAGCACTGACTGCTCTTGTAGAAGACTCGGGTTCGATTCCCAGCACCCACATGGAAGCTACAAACTGTCCTTACTCCAGTTTCAGGGGAATCTGAAGCCCTCTTCTGATCTCCATGGCATTGCATGACATAGGTGCACGCATATACATGCAGGCAATACACTCATGCACATAAAATAAAAATAATAAATAAAATATTAAAAAAAGAAATACAGATTAGACTAAACGGGCCTTTAAAAAAAGACTTAATAACAGAGGACATGAAGTAGGGTCTGGGGTGGGTAGTAAGGTGAGAGTGGAGGGGGAAGGGGTCTGAATGCAATAAAATACATTTTATGAAATTCTTGAATTAATAAAAATAGTTTTTAAAAACAATATAAATTAAGGGGGGAACCATGAGTGGCTGTGCTCCAGCATCAAGGCTAAGCCCTCACATGCAGTATATGTTGATGCATACTGTGGAATGATTTAACGAATGAAGGGAATCCTTTTGATATTCAAAACAACTCAACAGACTATAGAAGGCTTCAATGACGAAGCAAAAAGCTTCTTTTCTATTCTTTATATGGACAAGGTCTAAGGGGTCAAATAATTTTGTGTAATATTATCTAGACTATCTTAAGTGACATTTTTGACAATCTTCAGGATATATATGAAGTCTTGTTCTATTTATTTCAGGAAAGACCATTTGTTCTTTTGTAGAAAGCCATATTTTGTGAAATTTCTCATTATTTCATCATTGTGCTTTGGGAAATATAATACCTGCACTTTTACCAGAACAAAGTATAAAGAGCATAATTTCCTACACTTTCATTTAAAAAATTTTTTAAAATTTTATTTAATGTGTATGAGTCTTTTGCTTGCATGTATGCAAGTGTACCATGTCTGTGCAATGTCCACAGAGACCAAAAAAGGATATCAAATCCCCTGGGACTGGAGTTACAGATGGTTGTTAGCCCCATGTAGGTGTTAGGAACTGAACCTAGGTCTTCTGCAAAAGCAGCCAGTGCTCTTAACCACTGAGCCACATCTCCAGCCCCTACATAATCTTTTTTTTGTAAGGCTTTTTTTTTCTGGTTCTGGGAATTGAACCAAGAGCTACATATATGTTAGTCAAATGGTCTACCATTGAGCCCCAGCTTAAGTCCTGTAAGACTTTTAAATTGATGTGATTTTAACTGTCCACATTTTTGAATAAAAATATTTTTAGAGTACTTGTGGATATGCAGCAAATTTAAGAGCAAGGTATAGAGATTGCCCATAGGACGTTTGCCCACACCCATTTAAAGCTTCCTTCATTATCCATATCCCCCACAAGAGTAGTACATTTGTTATAACCAATGAACCCATGTTGACACATTAACAAAGTCTATAGTTTATACAAAGATTCATCCTTCGTGCAGTACATTATATAAATGTACAATGACTTGGACACACAGTTTCAGTTTTAAAACTCCTATAGGGGTCTGGGGAGCTAACTCAGTCAGTAAAGTGTTTGATATGCAAACTAAGTTTGATTCCCAGAACCTATACCAGGTATGGTGGCACAGGCTTGTGACCCCAGTACTGGGGAGGCAGAGATAGATGTATCCTTGGGACTTGCTGGCCAGCCAGTCTAGCCTAATGAGCTCTAGGTTCAGCAGTGACCCCTTCTCAGAAATGAAGGTGGCACCCGATGAATGAGACCTCTGGCATTCACATATGCATACGTACCCCCCAGCACACACCCCACACTAAAACCCTTATGATCCCCCTGTTCATCTTCACTCCAGTCTCTGCCAGCTGCTGGTTTTTGAGGACAAATCTGGTGGAATTCTTACTTGTATTTCTCTGAAAGTCAAATATTGCTTCTCATTCTTCTCATTTGTGCATGTTCATTTGTGTGTGTATGTGTGTGGGTGTGGTGATGTGGGTGTACACACCTGTGCATGCACCTGCAGAGGCCAAAGGTGAATGTTGGTGTCTTCTATCATTCTCCAGCTAATTTTTTTCGAGACAGGGGCGCTCACTGAATTCAGCGGGATTGGCTGGCCAGCAAGCCCCTGGGATCTTCCTCTTTCTATTTGCCCAGTGCTGGGTTTGAAAATGTGCACCTCTGGAACCCATCTCCCCAACACATCCACTCCTACTGTCGAGTCTTTAAAAAAATAATCTACTGAATTTAATTAAGGTTGCTTACATGTACATGGGTATGAGGTGTTACTACATCATGGGCAACCTTCTAGTGGTTTGCTGGTAACTACTAGTGGCTCCTCAGCTGGGGCGGGGGAGAGGCTCATGAGTCCAGCTCTTATACATGCTGCATTGGTGATTGGCTCAGTCTTATGCAGCTCTTCTGCTGGTAACCACAGCTTCTGTGAGTTCATGGATGCAGTGGTCATGTCATGTCTAGGAGACAGTTTCACAGTGCTCCTCCCATCATCTGGCTCTTACATTCTTTCTGACCCCTCTTCTCTAATGTTCCCTGACAAGGGGGGATGATATAGATGCTCCATTTAGGGCTGAACATTCATCAGTCACTTATTCTCAGCATTTTTGACAGTTATGAGACTGCATTAACCACTGCTCATTGCAAACAGAAGCTTCTCTGACACAGGCTGAGAGGAACACTAATCTATGGGCATAAATATAACTATTTAGAAGACAGATTGACATGTCCATTTAGCAAAACAATGGTATGAGGTTACCTCTTAGTATCTATGACTTCCCTAGCCATGGGTTTTCAGTTCCAGACATGAATTCCCTTCTGTGGAGCAGGCCTCAAATCCAATCAGAAAGTGGTTGCTTACCCCTATTAACAGTGGGCACATCTTACCCAGCAGGTTGGTACTGTTGCATGTATGGTCAGCCGCTGGGTAAGAACATTAACTCTTCTCCCCCAGCAGCCTGCATAGAACCTTCTGGCACTGTGGAAGATCTCTAGCTGGGCAGAAGTTTCTACATCAGTTCTACTTGCTTAGGGTGTTCTTTGTTTTGTTATGTTTGTTTTTGTTTTTAATCAATTATCTTGCTAACTGTTCTTTCAGATTTGGGGGATTATGGTTTGGTTTCAGACATTAAAAATTTTTTAGCATTTAAAAATTTCCTTCCTTTTCTTTTTTCTCCTTCTGAAATTCTCATTATGTGCCTGTTAAATATTTTTTAAGAATATTTTTATTATTACAAGGAGAGACAAGTTTTAACACCTTTTTCCAGAAATAACTTGAAGCAGATTACATAAAAATATATATACAATGAAGTTTAAGGATGGGAAAGTAAGGATAAGAAACCAAAGACCAAAGTTGTGTGTGGTGGCGTAAGTCATCAATCTCAGTACTTGGGAGGCAGAGCCTGGCGGATCTCTGTGAGCCCGGTCTGTTCAGGGAGCTCCAGGCCAGCTGGGGCCACAGGGAGACCCTGTTTCAAAAAGACAAAAAAAAAAAAAAAAAATCAAAGACCAAAGGATTTGCCAATATGGGGTCAACTTTGGTGGAATAATGAAAGTTTCCATTAGCTCTGCTTTTTTGTTTTGGTTTTGCCTTTAAAAAAAAAAAATCCTAACTAGTATGTTGAATTTGCTAACAGAGCATAGGATGGGGGTTTATTTACAGAAAAGTGGGTGCCCCCCTCATTTATGGCTGTGCTGGAAAGTGCACAATCAAATATAGATCCTGTGACTTCCCGACAGTCACACAAAATCATGGCATTCTCAACTTATACATCCTTAGCCCCTCCCCCACATGTGGCTAAGGTCTACTGGTTGGGTGGAAGGGGTAACTGACTCCCCCCCTTGACTCCTTGATGAGCATGGGAAGGAAGTATGACTATAGCTTGCCAGCATAATGGTCAGAGGGCACTTCCAGTTAACACTCCACCCCTTCCTCCTGCTCCTGCATTCTTTCCACCAACCTCTTCTGCAAAATCCCTGAGCCTTGGAAGGGGTGGTAGGTGTGGGACGATCTTCCTCCTATTGTGGCAAGGCACTGAACTTTCAGGTCTCTGCATCATCTGTTTTCCATGGGCTGTTGACCCATTGCAGTGAGATTCCATCTACTATAAAAACACAATGTCTGTTAAATATTTTATCCTGGGGCTGGAGAGATGGCTCAACAGTTAAGAGCACTAGCTACCCTTGAGGAGGGACAGGGTTTAGTTCCCAGCACCTGCATGGCAGCTAACAACCATCTTTAACTCCAGTTCCAGGAGATATGACCTCCATAGATACTGCATGCACATGGTGCACTTACATACACACAAAGCGCTCACACACATAAAAACAAGTTTTAAAAATTTGTCCTTAGGGGGTTGGAGAGATGGCTCAGCTATCAGAGTACTGGCTGCTTCTGCAGAGGACCAGGGTTTGGTTCCCAGCACCCACATGGTGACTAACAACTGTCCATAACTCCAGTTCCAGAGGATCTGATGCCCTCTTTTGAGCTCCATGGGTATTACACCATATGGGTGCACTTATGTACATGCAGGCAATACCCTTATACATATAGAATAAAAATAATAAAGAAATAAAGAAATAAATTGTCCTTAGATATTCCTTTAAATTTTTTTGTTTTTCACTTTTGGAGGTTTTTATTGAGTATCCTTAAGTTCAGCAATTCTTTAACCACATCTATTATTCTAATAAGTCCATTGAAGACATTTTAAAAGTTGCAGTGTTTTTTATTTCTAATATTGCTTTTTAGTTTCTTCTTAGGATTTCCATCTGTATTTGTATATTTATTTTCTTAACACCTGTCTCCTACTAGTCCCTCTCTCGAGCTTCTTCTTGCCTTTTATCCTCATGATTCCTTTCCATTTTCCTGGCTCCTGAAGTCACATCAGGATATATACTTAATCTAAGGATTATGAGCTAAGATGCACAAATGAGAGAGAATACATGTTGTCACTTGAGTTCCTGAGTTCGTGTTACTTTGCTTAGTATAACAATTTCTAGTGCCATCTATTTACCTGCAAATTTCATGATTTCATTTTTCTTTATTGTTGAGTAGCACTCCCTTGTGCAAATGTATCACATTTTCATTATCCACTCATCAGTTGAGGGATGTTTAGGTTATTTCCTTTTCTCAGCTATTGTGAAAAGAGCAGCATCAGGTATGTCTTGTACTATCTTTTTACTTCATCTTTTAAAGTCCTTAGGAAAGTAATCATAATTGTTTTAAATTTCCAGTCTGCTAATTCCACTATCCTTACCATATGGGGGAGGGGAGAGAGAGAGAGAGAGAGAGAGAGAGAGAGAGACAGAGAGACAGAGACAGAGAGACAGAGACTTGTAGTATGCTCTCTATTCTTTACTTGATAGTTAGGAATTGAAATACTGGAGAAAAGTAACTGTTGTAAAGAAGCCTTTCTTAATGTGGTAGTAATATGTAGGAAGGCTGAAAGCACCTTGGTCTTTTAATGAGTCAGCCTCGGGCTATAAACTTAAATGTTTCTTTTTTGTTTTTAATTTCCCTCCTTAAATTGAACATAATGTCTAGTGGTTAGAGTTGAATGCTTCCCTTCTCTCAGCTGGCTGGGCTCTAATAACATCTCAGTATTTCAGACTTTGTCACATGGTTTCTTCTGGGACTAGGTGTTGCTGAGAATGTCAGAATTCTGGTGAATCATTCCTTTCCACTCCCCTTGCTAGAACTACGAAGAAACTTTTCTATGACGTTTTCTATGACTCTGGCCAAACTCCAAGAGGTGAAATTCACACAAATGTGAGATTCTACTTATAATTGGATCGACCTGTGTGCTGGATAGCTTTAGTGTCAACTTGACACACCTGGGTTGAGGGAGCCTCAATTGGGGAATTGCCTCCATTGGACTGGCCAGTGGCCATGTCTGTGGAGCATTTTCTTGATTGTGAGTGATGGGTAGGGCCCAGCCCACTGTGTGTGGTGCCACCCCTGGGCAGGTGGGCCTGTGTTGGACGAGAGAGCAAGCTGAGCAGGGGCCGGGGGAGGAAGCCAGTAAGCAGTGTTCCTCCATGTCCTGTGCTCCAGCTCCTGCTTCCAGGTTCCTGCCCTGAGTTCCTACCTTGGGCTCCTTGATGAACTGCAACCTGGGAGATGTAAGCTGAATAAACCCTTTCCTCTCCAAGTTGGTAGTGGTCAGAGTATTTGGTCACAGCAATGGAGAAACAAACTAAGACAGTAATTGGTACCAGAGAGGAGGATATTACTGTGATAGACCTGACCTTGCTGTTTTTGGGAGGACTGTGGAAGTGTTTGGAACTTTGGGCTGGAAAAGGCATTGCATGCTCAGAGTTTGTTGCTGTGGAGCTTAGAAGAGTTGTAGACGGTGGAGGCCTGGCTTGTGAAGCTTCAAAGGTAATTGGAGACTGTCAGGGCTGTTCGTGTGAGATTTTGGATTGAGAATCTGGGTTCTGGTCGGCTGGGGCGGAAGAATCAGCTGTGATTAAGACCAGAGCCTGAAGCAAAACCTTTCCTTTACTGGGACAATTGATGCTGGTTAACTGGGGCTGAAAAATCAGCTGTAAGTAACAAGAGACCAGCATTACTATGGTGGAGTCTTCTGGGAGGTATTTCCTCAGGGTCAGCTCACAGAGGGGACCCGCACCTCTATCTCAAGCTGCAAGCAGGACTTGGTAATGTGTAAGAGTCTCCTGCATGGTTCTGGTGTTGAAAGCATGAAGGGGTCACAGAGAGCAGCTGAGGCTTAGCACTCTGAGAGGCCAGGAAAGGCCATAGGTGAAAGTGTAGCTTCAGTTGCAGTGAAGACCCCAGAATTGAAGGGGTCATGGAGAGAATCTGAGGCTTTGCACCCCGAGAGGCAAGAAGAGGCCATTGGTGAAGGTGTAGCCTCAGTTTCAGTGGATACCCCAGGATTTTGGAGATGCCAGGACCATGGGACAACCACCAAGGACAGCAATAAGTATGGAATGGAGCTGGCCCAGGCCTACGAGATGAGCTGAGTGTGTTGCGGACTGCAGAGTCAGAGCAGTGGAGCTGCCAGTACCCTTTGGAGCCCAGAAGATCGTGAGTGAATCCCAGATGTCCAGCCTCAAGCTACTTTGCTGTACTTTGGTTTTGGTTAGGTGTGCCCTATTCTTCCCTTTGAAATAAGACAGTACTTGTTTTGGATTTTACAGAAGCCCACCCACAGTTGAGACTTATAAAAGAGACTATGGACTTTAAAGTATTTGAATTTTTTTTTTAAGGATTGTGGGGTTTTTAAGGTTGTACTGTCTTAGGTTGTGATATTAACATCATATCTTGGTGACAGAAATTGGAAAGTTATTGTTTAATAGTGATGTGTTTGTGTGTCAAGTTGACAAGGGGTCAATTGTGCTGGATAGCTTTGGTGTCAACTTGACACACCTGGGTTGAGGGAGCCTCAATTGGGGAATTGCCTCCATTGGACTGGCCTGTGGCCATGTCTGTGGGCCATTTTCTTGATTGTGAGTGATGGGGGGGGCCCAGCCCACTGTGGGTGGTGCCACCCTTGGCCAGGTGGGCCTGTGTTGGACAAGAGAGCAAGCTGAGCAGGGGCCAGGGGAGGAAGCCAGTAAGCAGCATTCCTCCGTGGCCTGTGCTCCAGCTCCTGCTTCCAGGTTCCTGCCCTGAGTTCCTACCTTGGGCTCCCTGATGAACTGCAACCTGGGAGATGTAAGCTGAATAAACCCTTTCCTCTCCAAGTTGGTAGTGGTCAGAGTGTTTTGTCACAGCAATGAAGAAACAAACCAGGATATCCTGGAATTTTTAATCTCCAGATATTTTCACGTTTAGCTATCAGCAATTCATCAATTAAAGTTCCTATTTAACTTCCTGCACTAGATTCAGGGTTTCTACCCCACAAGCTAAAGTTTCCTGTTTTCCTGTCTTTCCAAACTCAGGGGCAATGATTTGTTTTCTATCCTTTCCCCCCCTCTCTCCTACATCTAAGAAGAGTAGGTGAATCAATTATGCTCAGTTTTTACTTCACATTAGGATAGAGTGGTGACTTCCATTCTCTTGATATGTGGAACCTCAAACCAGCAGTCCCATTTTTTCAAACTAACTTATTGGCATGCCTGACAGTTTTTGCTGTGTAACAAACTAACCTGAAGCTTAGTGGCTTAAAATAACAATCAAGACTTGTTTCCCTTGATCGTAACTGCGTGTTGGTTGGGATCTTCTGGATTGGGCCAGCTGATCCTGTCACTGTGGGCCTCTGTCATGTACATGTGGGCAGCTAGTGAATCACACAACAGTTGGCTGCTCGAAGGTGAACTCCTTCCAGACAGTTTGGGGGCTGCTGGTTGGAATAGGTACGTTTTCTTCCCTGTGGCTCCCCATTGTCATCAGGCTAGCAAGGATTTCACTGCATGGTGATGTCAAAGTTTCAAGTATTATTAGAATAGACAAGCCTCTATATATACTCTTTAATCTTCAGTTTGTGTCTTATTTGTTAATATCCTATTGCTTCAAAATATGATGCATGAACAAGCAATGAAAGAAATGGAGAAATGAAGTGGATCCCTTTGCTGGAATAACTGAAAAATCGTGTCGATTTTTACATTTTACTACCCCACACCTAGGCCATGGTGTCTCAAGAGAATACCTGCCATATTCTATAGGCTTGCCTTTGGGGGAAGGTATCGTTTGTCACCTTGGTTTAGTTGCCAAGAGCTATATTTGACAAATAATAACAGAACTAACTCTGGATCCAACAGTAAAGCTTAAAATGGCAGGAAATGAGTGGTGGACAGGCTTGTGTGATGACATCTGGAGCTGATTCTGAAAGAGAAAGACAACCCAGTCATCGCTCAAGCTAGAGAAGATCATGAAACAAGATGGCACCCACTGAATGTAGTCCAAGTGGGCAGTGAGAGAAGGGTGGGGACATCTGCGGTTCTTATCTTGTTCTTCAGGAAACCTGTTAGAGACTATATTTCTGGAAGGCAGTGCAATCTGCTCTGTCAAATGGAAGTCACTATGATTCATGCCTGAATGGTATGAAACTTTGGAAATGTCATATTCCATTGTATTTCTAGCACAGCATACTTCCTAGGGAAACAACATATCTTAGCTCCCAAAGTGTATCTGGCCAGACCTTATTTATATGGCCAGTGACACATGAAGCATGAACTGCTGAGGATACCACTCTGGACCCAGCCTGAGGTTGAAGCCAGATTCCATCATAAATTTTCAGCATTACTCTTATGAAGCCAATTAAAAAACCCATGCAACACTTTAAAATTTATATGTATGGAATTGTGATTGCATCCAGCTCATTGGTTATTTTGAGGTAAAATTAGTATACACATCTAGAATACTTGCAATTGTGTTAGCACATGTCAGACATTCATAGGGGTTTTTAAAAAATAACTAGTGAAATACAAGAAGAAATAAAGAGCTCCATGGTGAAACTCCTAGATAAAATGAATTATTTCTGTAAAACATTTGATATTATCTTCTACTCAAACTGTATGATTGATTGAGCATCCTTTTATCCTTCATGCAAGAGAAACAACTGTCTGATATCCAATATCTTCACACACTTTGGAGAGTTTAGAGTTAATATTCTTTTAGACTAGAAAGGGAGATAGCCACTGAATCTACCATGTATGTCATCCTCCTGATTTTGAATATTCCACACCTTCTAAGTGATCATCAAAAGCAATTATGGGGGTTGGGGAGAAGGCTGAGCAGGTAAGAACACTTGCTACTCAAACTTGAGGATCTGATTTCAAATCCCTCGACGCATGTAAAAAGCCAGGTGTGATTTTCATGTGCATGTAACCCCAGCACTACAGTGGAATGTACATAGGGCTGGGGCTAGCTGTCTACTAGCAGAGCTCCAGGTTCAGTCAGAGACCCTGTCTCAAAGGAGTAAGGCCTCCAGAGAGTGATAGAGCAGAATGCCTGAAGTCCTCCTCTGACCTACACATGTATATACACAGGGGCACCCCTGCCCACATGTGCACATATACCACACACATACACGTTGCTCATATCACACACTTACACTCACATAAATATCACATAAAATAGTAAAAAATAAACTAGTTACAATATTGCCCAGGTAATTTTTGGATCAGGTGTGAAAACACCATTGTGTTTTGTTTCAGAGAGGGTCTTGCTACACTGGCCTTGAACTTCAGTCGGCCTGCCTCAGTCTCCTGAGTTCTGTTATTATAGACATGTGTCACCATGGTCAGTGAGATAAAAAACCACATTTTTAAATTTGATCCTTTCACAGACTAACAAGTTCACAGCATGGGGAAATCGTAACATTTTTGAACTTTTTATTTGGAAAAGATGAAACATCCAAGAATGGTATAGTTGGCTTTGGTTGGGAAAATGAAGAGGAAGGAGACAAGAGGATGTAGGACACTGTGAGTAATATAGCCAAAAAGAATCTAAAATGTGGTTTCCAGGTTCTCTGTAAAGACAGAATGGTGACATTATACTGGATTCTGAAAAAGTTTTGGGGAAGTTGGTAGCTCACAGTCTGAAGTAATCCAGTAAAATGTGAAGGATAAAGCCTGAGATCTCTACATGGGAACAATTAATTCTATAATTCGACCAAGTATTTTGTACCTCTGCAGTATTCAGAGCTTTGATTATTGTAATGCAGTTTTGGCATGTGAAGAGCTGTGTGTCACGTGACAGGATGGCACATGGAGCAGACACTCCCATTTGAGTTCTGTTGTCCATGATGCTGTGTACTGCTGACATTTCAGGCATTACGCAGGTTATAGAGTACCAGATAGAGATTTTTTCTTTCTCTCTCTCTCTCTCTCTCTCTCTCTCTCTCTCTCTCTGTGTGTGTGTGTGTGTGTGTGTGTGTGTGTATGTATGTGTTACATAAACATGTGTATGCATGTTAGCACTGGGAGCGCGCACATGTGTGTGTGTGCGTGCATTTGCTGTATGTGTTACATAAACATGTGTATGCATGTTTGCACTGTGTGGGTGCACATGAATGTGTGTGTGTGCATGTGCATTTGTGTGCTTGATCGTGTCAAGGACCAAGATTGATGTCAAGAATCTTCCTCCATTGCTCTTCGACTTTCTCCTTTGTGGAAGAATCTCTCAATAGAACCCAGAGCTTGTTGATTGGTTAATCTGACTAGCTGCTTGCTTGGGAATTCTCTCTCTTCTGCCTTCTAAGGTTGAAATTACAGACAAGCCTCCACACTCACCTGGCATTTGCGTGGTTTCTGATTATTACACCTGTCCTCTTGCTTATATAGCAAGCACTTTTACTGCAGCCTACTAGGTGGATGTTCTTAAACATAGAAATGACTGTACATAAATAGGTCTTGACTGGATCTTCACTAACCCTTATTCAGAGCTTAGGAGTTTACATGATGAATAAAGATGTATAGAATATATGAATGCCCTATTATGTACTGGTGCTTGTGCAAATGTGAGGCTATGGGGATGACCAAATGCAGGAGATGCAGTGGTTTGAAGCAAAAATATTCTGAAGGTTGTAGGAGATGGAATTTGTCCAGTTTTATTCCCAGAGTTCATGCCTAAGGAAATTGCACATCTTCCAGGACATAGCATGTTTAAAAATACTGACATATTTCTAGCACATTTTTTTTAACCACAAAAGGTAGAACTTATTACCAAAGGTGAATTCTCTAGTAATGGACGACCAATCCATATACTCATTGTGACCCAGGATGCAGCTGTGAGTAGAAAGTTGAACAGGTTAATTAAGAATGATGAGGAATGACTCTTTTGAACCCTTGGCAAGTCTCATGGTCAGCCAAAATTAAAAGTCACTGTCCTGGAAGATGAGCCTCTCCAGTCTTTAAAAGTCAAGGCCCAAGGACAGTCAACCCTGTGTCCTTGGTGGATTTAAGTCTCATCTTGGAGAATGGGTCTCCTGTGAGTTTACAGATTGAATTTATGAGAGGCCCATTTTTCATGTTCCAGCCTCTGTCTCTCAAGCTAGGTCAGGAGCATGAGAGACAGACATTCACCAACAGCCTGTGTGTGTGATAAAGCAAAGGTGTGGCGGGATACTCTGTCAGCTTGGGAATCAGTTTAACAGAGATAGGCCTAAAACTCAGAATTTGCGTGAAACTAAAGTAAGTTAAAAAGCCAGCTCAGGTCAAGTTGTAGGGAAATAGACTACCATTTAGTAAAAAGAACTGTGAACCATTGTGACCATTTTAACCCAATGTAGGACAAGAAGAAAGAAAAATGCAGGAAAGTCAGATGAGTACCAATACACATCACATCAGACATTTCCCCATTTCCCCATGTAATAGCATTTATTGTGGAATTGCCAATATAATATACCCTCAAAGTGAATAATAAAATAAACACTATCCTTGCAAATTTCCTTCATTTACATCACTTGGTAGTTGTATTTTGAAGGGCTCATACTAGACCTGTGTTTCCATTTCTTTCTTGGAGAAAACCAAGAGTGAAATGTCAGGTTAATTGCTGCTAGGGTTGGTGGCAATGCCTGCAGAATGTACATCTCCTTCCTTAAATTTGTAGAGCTTATCCATGTACTTAGTTGGGGTTATCATATTGAGTTGGTTCTATGTTGTCTTAGTATATAGAATTTTATCAGTTGTATTTTTTCAATCTCTCTTCATGGTGATGTGGGTATGGGAGTTCCATGAGCCTCTGCTGACAAAGTGTACCTTCTGGCAATTATGGGACTTGCTATACAGTGGACATTTCTGTGTACATACTGCCTGTTAACTTTATAAGTAAATGCGACATGCAGGTTTATCTGGGGTACTTCCATGTTCTTTTCTATTAGCCTGTAAACATAAATTTCATATTCTATTCCAAGTGTACATTCAACAGTCATAACAGAGGCTATGAAGGCAGTGCACTCCCCACAATACAAATCGTGTCTTACATCTATATTCTCTGCCTGCATTAGGAATTTTCGAGAAACCACATAGGCACAGAATTTAGTTAAGCTTTGGCCCAAAGAAGTTAACTGAAATTAAAGGCAGAAGAGAATTGATTTGTGATGACAAGATAATTTAAATATACCACTTAATTAAGGAAGAGTGCTTCTTTGAATTGTCAAGACTTATCCAATTGGATCTGAACAAGAGCCAGGTACTGTTGCCTTGAATTATCACTTGTATATAGACAGAGGTAATTCCTACTCAGGGTAGTCCTCTACCATTTACAAAAAAAGGTATTCTTGGGTAACACCAGTGTTTTCCTAATTTGGTGACACATCAGAAGTATTTGTGATTTAAGAAAAAAAACTTTTTTTTACATTTATTTATTTATGAGTGTGAGTGTGAATATGTATGGTTACTTTTTTGTCAACTTGATACAAACTAGAATCATCTGGGAAGAGGGAACCTTAGTTGAAGGACTGTCTCCACCAGATTTGCCTGAGGGCATGTTTTGGGGCATTGTTCTCATTGTACATTGATGTAGGTGGGCCCAGCCCACTGTGGGCAGTGCCATCCCTGGGCATGTGGGCCGTATAAGAAAAGTAGCTGAGCAAGCCGGGAGCTCAAGTTAGTAAGCAGTGTTTCTCCATGGTGTCTGCTTTAGACTCTGCCTCCAGGTTTGTGCTTTGAGTTCCTTTTCCCTCAGTGATAGACTGTGACCTGGGACTTGCAAGATGAAATAAATTCTTTCTTCCCCAAGTGCCTTTTGTCAGTGTTTCATCACAGCAACAGAAAGCAGATCAGAACAGTGTGTGTGTGTGTGTGTGTGTGTGTGTGAGTGTGTGTGTGTGTGTAAACATATGCACATGCGTGAGAGACACAGTGTGTATGTAGAGATCAGAGGACAATTTATAAGAGTTGGTTCTCTCTTTCTTTTATGTGGGTTGTGGGTATTAAACTTAGGTCATGGGGCTTGGTAGAAATGTCTTTACCTGCTGATCCATCTCTTTGGCCCTAAAGTAACTTAAAATATAACACTTTGGTTTTGAGGTATGAATCACATTAAAAATGTGTTAGACTCCAAGTGTTCAGCTGAGCTTCCATTTTTCTATGCAATCACATTACCATTACCCCAAATAAGATAAAACATTTTGTATTCACTCCAGAAAGTTCTTTATTCCTCCTATCATTCAATTTTCTTCTCCTCAAGAGATAGCCTCTTTTGACTAGTGTGGCCTGTTAGGCAGTGTGTATTGTTTGATGCAGCTTCTTTCGATTAACATGATGTTGATGAAATTTAATCTCATTGTTGTAACTACTTCATTTCTTATTGATCCGTAGTATTCTAATGCGTAAATATACCACAAGTTTGGAATTGTTTTCTCCCAAGGCTTTCATGAGTAATTTTATACAAGTCTTTTTGCATCTTTATTCTTTTTCAGTGGTTTCCATTGTGACTTTCACATAGGTGTGAAATGCGTTTTCACTATTCACCCACATTACCCTCTTTTAATTCCCCCTTCCCTTGCACAGCTCTCCTTCTCTTCCTTTAGGGTCCCTCTTCTACTTTCACGTCTGTTTTCCACATATGAGACATTCCATATATGTAATAATACATGCAATACTTCTTTTTCTGTGATGGGTTAAGTTTTAGTTTTGCTTAATATGACTATTTCCCATTCCATCCAATTTCCTGAAAATTATATAATTTTGCTCTTTTTTAAGGCTGAATAATTCCATCTCTCTCTCTCTCTCTCTCTCTCTCTCTCTCTCTCTCTCACACACACACACACATTTTGTTTTTCCAAAGAAAAACAAAAGGCACCTAGACTGATCCCATAACCTGAGTATTGGGAATAGTGTTATAGTAAATATGGATGTCCATGTGTCTCTGTTGTGCTGACTTAGATTCCTTCAGTTGTAGAATAGCTGGATCATGCAGTATTATTTTTGCGAGGAATTTTCATACTGATTTCCACAGTGGCTTACTAATTTATATTCTTTTTAATAGTATATGAGAACTCTTATCCCCCACATTCCTGCCAAACTTGTTGTCTTTTGTTTCCTTAATGATAGACATTCTGGTTGGGTTAAGATGCAATCTAAGATGCAATATAGTTTTGACTGATATTTCACTGGCATATAAAAATGTTGAGCAATTTTCCATGTATTTATTGACCATTGTATTTATTCTTTTGAAAAATATCTCTTCAAGCCAGGCGTGGTGGTGCACGCCTTTAATCCCAGCACTGGGGAGGCAGAGGCAAGCAGATCTCTGTGAGTTCAAGGCCAGCCTGGTCTACATAGTGAGTTCCAGGACAGCTGGGGCTACAGGGAGACCCTGTCTTAAAAAGACCAAAAAAAAAAAAAAAAAAAAAAAAAAGACTAATATCTTTTCAGTTCATGCCCATTTGCTTATTGGAATACTTGCTATTTTGATACTCAGTTTTTCAAGCTTTTTATATATTGTGGATAATAATCTGCTCTGTTGGGTGAATAGCTGCCAAAGATTTTCTCCCATTCTGTAGCTGTTTATTATTAGCCTGGTAATTATTTCCCTTTGTATTAGCTGCTTTTCTTATTACTGTGATCAAATATCTGATAAGAATGAACTTAGGGGTTTATTTTGGCTCACAGTTTGAGAGGACACAGTCCAATATGGTGAAGAAGGCTTGGTGAGGTTCATGGTTGTGGGAACATTTGGCTGGAACTCTGCCCATCTCTACAGAGATGCAAGCAAAGAATGTGGGCCAGAACCAGGGCAGGCTCCATCCCCATGACCCTATGCCTGACACCCAGACCTCAAGTTCAAAAGGTCTCACAATCTACCAAAGCAACATCATTTGGTGGAAGCCAGTTTTTAAACACATGAGTCTGAAAAGAACTTTTCTTTTTTCTTTTTTTTTTTTTTTTTTTTTTTGAACATGGTCTCCCTGTAGCCCCAGCTGTCCTAGAACTCACTATGTAGACCAGGCTGGCCTTGAACTCATAT
>NW_008342011.1:482305-495212 GCF_000622305.1 Nannospalax galili
CCCTGCCTCTGCCTCCTGAGTGCTGGGATTAAAGGCGTGTGCCACCACACCTGGCTGAAGAGAACATTTTACACTCAAATTATAATACCTTTTAGCTTGATGCAATTTAAATTTTTCAGATCTTTCTACTGTTTCTTGAGCTTGGTGTTCTAGTATGTAAGCTGTTGCCTATGTCCACATGTCTAAGTGTTTCTCTTATGCTTTCTTATAGTAGTTTCAGACCTGCAGGTCTTACATTTGTCTTACATTAGTGTCTTAGATCTATTCTGATACAGATTTTTGTACAGCATGAGAGATACAGGACTAGTTTCAATCATCTGCATAAGGTTGTCTGGCTTTCCTAGCACAATTTGTTGAAGAAAATTATTACTCTCACATAAGCTTTTGATTCCTTTGTTGAGAATTGGATGGCTGTAGCTGTGTAGCTGTGCATCGTCTACTGTGTCCCATTTGTCTACATATCTGCTTTCATGTTAATACAATGTTGTGCTTGTTACTATGGCTCTATAGTATATTTTGAAATTAGATATTGTGATACCCTCAAAATTGCTCTTTATGCTGAGGACTACTTTGCCTATTTGGAGTACTTTGTGCTTCTATATGTATTTTAGGATTTTTTTCCCTAGTGCATAGAAAATGTCTTTGGTATTTAGGTGGGACTTACATTGAATCTATTGTCGTGAGGTTTCCCATCTGAGAAGACTGCTCATACATGGAGTATTGCCAAAAGAAAGTCTTTACAGCCATCCGGCAATTACAGTGGGCATTTGATCTTGAGTGCAGTGCTGAGTTTTTCTCAGGGTAGGTTTTATACAAGCAGAACACAAGGGTGGAAAGTCTGCAACAGTTTTTCCCTGCAGGTGCAATCCAAGTGGAACAGAAAGTACAAAAACCAGAAACAAGCAGTTAGCAAGAGTGGTACATGCTGACCTTTATCTCAAACCCACATCCCCATGTAGCTGGGCCAAACTTCTCTATTCCTATACTTTGAGTCAACTGCCTCTAGTTTCAGTTGCTGAGATCTGCTAGGGCTGTAACATGACATAGCTATGGTCAGCCCTGAGAGTGTCCCATCACACTATGGGTTGATTTTGGTAATATTGTCATTTTCATAATACCAATTCTGCTGATGTGAATATTGGAGGCCTTCATATTCTGATGTCTTCTTCAGTTTCTTCAGTGTTGTATAGTTTTTATTTTAGAGGTCTTTTACCTCCTTTGTCAGTATTATTTCTAGGTGTTTTGTTCTTTTCGAGGCTGTTAAAATGGAATTGTTTTTCTGATTTTTTTTCCAGTGGGTTCATTATTGTTATATTAAAAGGTAATAGCTTCTTTTGTTGATTCTGTATTCTATTGCTTTGTTGACTTTATCAGTTCAAAAAGTCTTTTGGAGGAGTTACTAGGGGTTCCTGAGAACATGATCATATTGTCTATAAATAGGTATAATTTGATACCTTTTCCCCCATTTGTGCCTGTTTATTTTATTTTTTATTGCCTTGATTAAAATTTCAAGTACTATATTGAATAACAACAGTAAAAGTAGACATCCTTGTTTCATTCCTTATTTTAGACATCCTTGTTTCATTTCCTTATTCAGTATAATATAAGGTATGAATTCATATATGTAATAGTTAAACCATGCCCAGAAAATAGAATTTCACAGCACTCCCCTCCATCCTTGGTTCTTACATTCTTTTTACTTCCTCTTCTAGAATTGTCCTGCAAATTGGTGGAGGGTGTTGACAAAGATGTCCCATCCAGGGCTGAGTGCTCATAGTCACATATTCACAACATTTTGCCCAGTTATGCATTTCTCCTCCACAAAAACAAGCTTCTCTGACCAAGGTAGAGACTGTGAGTATCAATATTTAGAAGGCAGTTTGACAGAAAGACCATTTTGCAAAACAACAGTAGTAGGGTCCACCCTAGGGCCTGTGACTTTCCAAGCAATGGACTTTTGATAAAGCTTACAGTACTAGATGTGAATTCCTTCATATGGAGCAGGTCTCAAACCAAATCATAAAGAAGTTAGTTAACTCATAACAGTCAGGCTACTATCATTCCACTAACGACAACTTGTTTACCAGGTTGGTATTGTAACATACAGAGTCCAACAGTGGGTTAAAGCATTGATGTCTTCTTTTCCCCCAGCAATCTACACAGCCTCTTCCAGCACTATAAAAGCTAGTCAGCAGAGAGGAGGTTTCTTGATCAGTGTGAGATTGATATCTCTATGGCCTACGGCCAACATGTGTGTTATCTTTATCATTAGGGTCTTACCATATAGTTATGGTGAGTAACCAGCAACAGCAATAGACTGTGTTGTTCTGGACACTTCTGTGGTCTCCCTGATCATTAGCTTGTAAGAAGGCATTCCTATACCTAGCACTGAAAATTTCACTTAATAACCCATATCTTCTGTGAGCAGCATTGTCCACATAAGTAGGTTCCTCAGTTCAAAATCCATTAAAAGCATTTTGACATTATCTTAACAACTAGTGGGTTTCTATGAAGCTTTTTCCTATATCCTTAGTTTTGGCTAACCCACTTCCTTCCTCCCCTCTGCCCATCCCCCACCCTATTCCCGTTTAAATCTTTAACTTTCAGTCCCCCCCCCCTTCTTTCATATCATCTGTGTCCTTTTATTCCTTCCGATTATATCTTTAATTGGGCTGTGAGATAGTAGGTCTCCATATGGATTTTTCACACACACTTTCTTAAGGTCAGCTTTTTTCCTTTACCCCCTACTTTCCCCATCCTCCCCTGTCCACCCCAAATAAGACTTTCTACCCCCAGTATTCCACCTCTCTATTTTTCTTTTACCTATTAGCTATTATCATCCCTTCATTAATGCATTCTCTTCCAAAGGCCCCTTTCTACTTTTTCACCTTTCACTTGTGCTCCAAGTTAAATACACAAAACCAAAGATCTGAAGCTAGGATCATATATGAGAGAGAATGTGGCACTCATCTTTTGGGGCCTGAGTTACCTTACTCAGTATAACTTTTTTTCTAATTCTGTTCATTTACCTGTACACTTCATGATTTTATTTTTCATTAGAGCTAAGTAATATTCCATTGTGTGCATGTACCATGTTTTCCTTATGTATTCATCTATTGATGGACATTTAGGTTGATTCTATATCCTAGCTATTGTGAATAAAGCAGCAATGAATGTGCAAATACCTCTATAGTAGGATATAAAGTCCTTTGGGCACACTCTTCAGTGTTTTTATCATGAAGGGATGTTCAATTTTGTCAAAGGTTTTTCCAGCATTTATTCAGATGCTCATATGGATTTAGGTCTTGATTCTATCTTGGTGCTTCATCGACTTCATTGACTTACATATGGACAGTCATCCTTGCACTCCTGGAATGAAACCAACTTGATCATAGTGTATTATCTTTTAAAATTCATTGCTGAATTTGGTTTGCATATATTTTATTGGGTATTTTTTATTCATCTATTTAGTTATTTAATGATTTATGTTTTGTTGTTATTTATGCTGTTTTCTTTTTTTGAGTAAATGAAACACTTGCTCATAAGAATGAGCTTAGAAACATTACTTGCTTATCCAGTCTAGAAACATTAATTACCTACCATAATTATTATGGTTTAGTTTTAGAAGCATTGAATTTTAATTCTTCTTTAAAATTTTGGCAGAATTCTGCATCGAATTAATCTAGTTCTGAGATTTTCCTTGTGACTGTATACTGTATGAGTCTCATGTTTAGATTTTTAAAAATATCATTTTGCTTTGATTTTGATGGGTCATGTGAATCTAATATTTTAACCATTTCTTCTTTTCCAGTTTGTTGGAAAATTAAATTTCAAAGTAATTCTTTATGGCCTGTTGGAATTCAGCTCTTATGGCGTCTTCTTTTACACATGTAAGTCTATTAATTTAAGTAGTCTCTTTCTTTTGGCTAGTCTGGCTAAGTCAATTTTTTAAATCATTTCAAAGAATGAGATCTATATTTCATCAACCCTTTACATTCTTCTTTCAGAATCAATTTTATTAATTTCAGCACTGATCTTTATTATTTCTTTTCTTTTTCTGGTTTTGGTTTGGATTCTTTTTGTTTTTATAAAACCTCGAGTTACATTTACTTGATGCCTCCGTGGGTTTTTAATGTGCACGTTCATAACTATAAACTCCCTCTTGGACCTGCCTCTGATGTAGCCTATTGATTCTAATATGCCATGCATCTGTTTTCACTTTCTTCTAGGAGTTTTCAAGTTCTTCCTTGTTATCTTTAATAACTCTTTGATTGTTCAAAGTATATATGTAATTTCCACGTGTTTATATGTGTTCTCTTCTTGTTGATTTCTAGTTTTATTCCATTATGATCACATAAGTTACAAGAAATTATTTCAATGTCTTATGCTTGTTGAGTGTTATTTTATGGCCTAAAATATGATCTATTTTGCAGAAAGTTCCATGAGCTCTCAAAAAAATATTTATTTTACAAGTGACTGATGAAATACTTTGTAGATATCTGCTATGTCCAGTTGGTCTGCAGGATACTTTAATTATGAAGTTTTGTTGATTTTTCTTTTGTTTGGATGACCTATGCATTGGTGACAGTGAAATATTAATGTCACCTGTTGCTATTGTATTGGAGTCTACCTGTCCTTTTATGTTCAATAGTGTTTTATGATTAGGTGCACTAAAGTTTGGTGCATATATGGTTACAGTCATTATGAAATATTTATGCACCGATCCCTTTACTGACGTGTCTTGAACTTTCTGTCTCTTCTGGCTAGTTTTGGCTTGAAATCTGCTTTGACAGGTAGAATCGTAGCTATTCCTGCTTGCTTCCAGAATCTGTTTAGTTGGAACACTAGTTCTGTGCTGTAAATTTTAGTCTGTGTAAGTCTTTGTCAGTGAAGTGCATCTCTTTTAAGCAGCAAATGGCTAGAAACTGATTTTTATCCAATCTGTCAGAAATGTGTTTTAATTGGAGATTTAAGTCCATTGATTGAAAGATATGAATTCATTATTGTCATTTTGATGTTTCTCTAATGTCTGATTCTGTTCTAATTCTCATTGACTTTTCTGGTGGGATTTCTTCTTCCCTAGAATCTCATAGCTGTTTTACTTTACTTTTCTAAGAATAAGATTGCTCTAAATACCCACTGCAATGCTGGCTTAGTGGCTATAAATGCCTTTAGTTTATTTAGTTATGAAAGTGTTTTTCTTTCACTTCTGCAGGATAACTTTGCTGAATATAGTAATCTAGCTTGGCAGTTATTTTCTTGCAGGACTTCACATATATTATTACATACTGCCTGGACTTTAGAGTCTGTTGAGGAATCTGCTCTTACTCTAAGTGGTTGTTTTTTGGTAAGTGAGTTGCTACTTTTATAAATTACAATACTATTTCTTTGATATGTACTATTGGTGTTTTTATTATAATATGGCTTTGGGAGAGCCTTTCTTGGCCTGTCTTTTTGAAGTCTTAAATGTCTCTTTCACCTGGCTGTCCATATGTTTTTCAAGACTTTGGAAATTTTCTGCTATTATTTCACTACTTGATAGTCCTTTAGCTTGTGACTTGATGTGCTATTCCATATCCAAAGTAAATAGGTTTGGTTTTTTAGTTGTGTCCTAGAAGCCTTGTAGTTCTGTTCATAATTCCTTATTTTTATTATTGCATATTTTAATTCATTAATCTTATCTTTAATCCCTGAAATTTCTTTTTTGCTTTATCTAGTCTTTTGAGGTTTTAAACTGAGCTTTTCATTTCCAAGTCGTTTGTTTGGTTCTTTTATCCAAATCTCTAACTCCTTGTTTAATTCTTTTTTATTGAACTAGTCATATCCTATATTGTCTTCTTTCATTTATTCAGTTTTCTTCTTTTCCTTCTCAGAACTCATTGGTTATTTTTCACAATTATTCTTTTGAATTTTTATCTTAGCTTTCATCGACTTCAGTATATTTGGCTTCAGCTTTTAGAAAATTATGGACTTTAGAGGAATTTTGTTACTTTTTTCACACTTCTTGTACTTCTATGTTGATATTTGCATATCAATAAGAATATGTGGCTCTTCCACTTATATGTAAGAGCTTTTATTGCAAAACTCACTCCTAACAGTGTCTCCTTGGGATAACACATTGTTTTTCAAGTGTTGACTATATTTTCAAATGTATTTTGTAGTACAGTTTCCCAGTTGCTTCTTTAGTGGCGATTAATATATTTTGATATCATGTATACTATGTCAATACCCAAGAGTCTTGCGTTCTCTTTAGGTTTCACAAACATGGGGTACTTATATGTTAGAATGTCAGGTGTGTTCTACACAGTGGTGTATATGCAGTAAACCCTCTTTGATTATTCCTCTATTGTCAGAAAGTATGCTGGGAGCAACCTATGCTATAGGCTTTCATGGATGTAGGATCTGTGATCTTTGTGTTGTTTCTCTCTGTTGTTACTATGGGAAGGATGCTCAGGAATGAATCTTCAGGTTCTACTTGATTTCTGGTAATCAGCTAGAATTTTTAATTTTCCCTCTGCTTTGAATGAAGCATCAACTGAAGTAGGCCAGAAGTACATATGTAGAGCAAGGTGTGTTGACTGTTAGAAAGGCTGGGAGTGTAGTTCACAGTAGAACTTTCAGACAACATACTAAAGTGTTGTGCTTTATCCCTACCACCATGTAGACGGCAGAGTGAGGCTTAATCTTCATAGTTAACTTGGCTGGATTTGGAATCACTTAGGAGACACACTTTAGGGCATGTCAGTAAGATGTTTCCAGGAAGAAGGACTGACGGTGGAAGGCTCACCATAAATGTGGATACTGCCATCATGTGAGTTGGAGTGCTAGACTGAAAAATAGAGGGGAAAGAGGACAAAAACAATTTAGTATCAGTATTCATCTTTTTCTGCTTCCTGGCAGCAGCCACAATGTGACCAACCACCTCGTCCTACACAATGAGATCAGACACCTCTACTACACAGTGCAACCAACCACCTCTTACTACACAATGTGACCAGCTACCTCATACAATACCCATAATCTTTTCCAGCGATGATCAACTCTATCCCATAAGTGAGTCCAAATATACCTTTTAACCCTTTAAGCTTCTGTCAGAGAATAGAAAGAAAGAATGGAGGAAGGGAAGCAAGGCCAGAACGAGGGAGAAAGAGAGGGAGAAAAGAAAGGGAGGGGGAAGGAAAGGAGGGAGGGAGACAGAATAAAAAACTATTAAAAGTAAAGAAGTAACAAAATCCCCCAAAGTTTAGAGTAAAATGAAAATAAAAGACAAAAAGAATACACAGCACGTACACACACCCCAGTCAGCAAATTCAATGTATATCTATATATCTATCTATATCTATATCTATATCTTTATATTTATACCCATATCCATATCTATCTATATCTATATCTATACCTATATCTATATCTATCTATATCTATTCTATATCTATTATATATAATGGACTTTTTAAAAAAATTGGATACATTGTGTTATACAAAAGCTTCACAATGTAATATGGCACGGATTTCCTGTATTGAAAGACGTCCATAAAATCAGTGTTAGCACTTTTCTGTATTGCTGGTCAGTCAGTCAGTTGGAGAATTTTGGGATCTGGTTGTAATAGCTTTGTTACCCTTCTCACTAGTACAAGGTACACTGTACTCACAGTCCCCGCCCCCCCACTGATGTTTACTCATTAGCTTCATGTACCACCAGAGCTGGGCCTGGCACTGAATTCTTCTCTGTGTCTCAGGCATTTGTGAAAATTACATGCAGAGCAGGTCAACAAACTACATGGGTGGAGGTTTATAGCAGGCCCACGCTTTCCAGTGCTGCAGTTATGACTTCCAAAGCTCATCCTACCACTACAATTTGTCTCTTGACCCTCTGTAGCTGACCACCCAAGCAGTCAGCCAGCCTTAGAGAAAGTGAGCTCTGTCCCCTCCCTGAGTCCTACTGTGTATGTTTTTCAATAAGCTTGCTTCAGTGATGTTCTGCTGGGGTCCCATTAGACCTCAAGACAGATGCTAATGACAACAACATGACAATATTCACTGTGCATTCCACAGGAAAGAAAAAGATAGGAATTTATGATTTCCAAAGCAGTGAGCTTGGGCATGACAGTCTCAGTAAGGCTTCCTGCTACAGTATCATGCTTTAGAACGAGAAGCAGAAACTTCTCAGGTGCTAGCCTGACACGCAGGTCCCAGATTCACCATGGCTTTAACATTTATATGCTCTTTCTTGTCCTCTGATGTGATAGCCAGAATCTCTGGGCATCTGAGTCACTTTCTGCCTCATGTTGGACTTCAACACATTCCCTCAGTTGTGTACGTACGTGGCTGAGAGGCCATTTTCTGGCTGCTTCACTTATGAGTTCCGTAGAAGCTAAAAGACTGCTGGTTTCTAATCTGCCATCTTGGCTCTTGCTTTCTGTCTGTGTACCAGTCTTTTGTGAACATATTTTTCAGTTCCTTTGGGTAAATATTTGAGTGAAATTTCTGGATTATAGGGTAAATATATGTTGTTTAATTTTACATGAAGCTACTAACCAGTGCTTGCATTGAATAGTTCAAGCAGAAATGTATGTTTCCTGAGTAGCCTTTTAAATTGGAGATGTTTGCCCTTCTATCCCACTCAAACATACTGTTTGAAATACTTTAAGCATTTATGAGTAGAAATTTCATACTTATGGTTTCTGCAGGCAAATATTTTATTTGAAATTTCAAGAAAGGATCCTGATACTGATAATAAGCATGTATATTTATGATTGCATTTTTTTCATTCCTCCAAGTTTTTTCTTGTTTATAAATTCACCAACATTTTAAAATTGAGATACGATTCACACTTTTGTTGGAGATTGTATCATGAATGTCCCCCAAAGGCTCATGCATTGAAGACTTGGTCCCCATCACATAATGCTATTGGGAGGTAGTGGAAATCTTAGCACATAAGGCCTCATAGAAGTGAGTAATTTAAAAATATCCTTATGGGGAATATTGAGTTCCCCCCCCTTCCAGAATCACCCTCACTTTCTAGTTGCCCTGCTCTATACAACTTCCTCTGCTACGCACTTCCACCATGGCATAATGCCTTTCCATAGGCCTCCAAGCTACAAGCCAATCAACCATAGATGGAAACCTCCAAAGCCATGAGTCAAAATAAGCCTTCCCTCTTGTTATCTTGGCTTTTTTTGTTATAGTTTTTTTTTTTTTTTTTTTTTTTTTTTTTTTTTTTTAATGTAGACTCTTACAATGTCTATGTGAAATGGATGCCACAGCTCATGTGCTTGAACATTTGGTCCACCCTTAGCTTCACTGTTTTGGGATGTGTGGAATCTTTAGGGAAAGGGGTATAGGCAGAGGAAGTAGATCTCTGGGGACAGGTCTTGAAGTTTATATCCCAGCCTTGCTTTTGCTCCTCTCTCTACTTTTTGTTCTGTCCAAATGTGAGCAAGCTTCTGTTGCCATGGCTACAAGCCACTTCTACCACTGGAGTCTTCCCTACATGATGAATTACATCCTCTCAAACCATGAGCCTAAATAAGTCTTTCTTCCTTTAAATTGTTTCTTTAGGGCATTTTATCACAGTGATAGGAAAAATAGTGAATACAGAAAATCAGTGATGCAAAGTGAGGCTGTGATAAACCTGAGCGTATCTACCATAGGCCTTCAGAATGGGATTCATGAGAGGAAGATGGGAGAGTTTGGATCTGAGTACTAGAGAAGTCCTAGAATGCTGTAAGGAGAGCATAACAGCTGATTCTGATAGGAGTGTGGAAGACCAGAATGCCCAAAGAAGTGTGGGTACTATGGGCTGACTCATAAAGCTGCAGAATGACAGAGTCTATCGGGAGTTGAATGTAGCCATTTGTCATGTCTGACGAGGAATCTGGCTTCATTGGGTCATATGGTATCTGTACCATTAGCCTTGTGAAACTGTCAGAACTTCTTCCATGCAGCTGTGATATTTTTCATCACACCAGAAGTGCATGATGGTTTTAATTTCTCTACATTTTTGTCAGTATTTTTGATTATTTGACTTTTTCCTTAAAGCTACCATAATGAATGTGGAGTGGTATCACATCAGATTTTGACTTGCATTTCTTTCAAGACTAATAATATAGAACATCTGTTATGTACTTTCTAATCATTTATTTCTGTTTGCTCAAATTTTTGCCTCATTTAAAACATTAGGCTCTCTTTTGTCATTGGGCTCAGAATGTTGTTTAGTGTGGTACAAGTCTCTTTCAGAAGTATGTTTTAGGATATTTTTCTCCCTTTATGTGGCTTGCCTTCTTGTCATCTCACTTTATTTTTTTATTTTATTTTTTTAATATGATCTTGCTATATAGTTCAGGCTGGATTGGAACTATCTATGTAGCCCAAGAAAACATTGAACACATTATTCTCTTGTCTTATCATCCCAAGTGCTGAGATTTTTGATGTGTGTTATTATGCCTCTTTACTTTCTTTTTTTTTTTTAAAAAAAAAACTATTTTATTTATTATTTTTATTTTATGTGTATGAGTGTATTGCCTTCATGTAGGTAGGTGCACCCATGTCATGCAATGCCTGTGGAGGTCAGAAAAGGGTGTCAGATCCCCTAGAAATGGAGTTACAGATGTTGTTAGCTACCATGTGGTGCTGGAAACCAAGCCAGAGTCCTCTGCAAGAGCAGCCAGTGCTCTTAACTACTGTGCCATCCCTTTAGCACCCATGTCTCCTAACTTTCTTAATAGAATTGTTTTAAGTTCAAAACTTTTTATTTTTGATGAAGTCTAACTAATCTTATTTTGGTGTTGCTACTTAAACTTGTTTTTGTCACACCTAAAAACATACTGGGTCCTCTAAAAACATGAGATTTATATTTAAAGATAGTTTCCAATTGGAGATGTTACATTTAGGTCTTTGATCCATTTTCAGTTAATTTTTATAAATGATATGAGGTAAATGTGGTGGTTTGAATAAGGAGAATTTCCCATAGCTTCATGTTTTTGAACATGTGGCCCCCAATTGGTGGCACTGTTTGAGGAGGTTATGGAACTTTTAGGAGGTGGAGCCTCTCTGGAGGAGGTGTGTCATTGGGGCAGGCTTTTCGAGTTTACATCTTTACTACACTTCTAGTTCATGCTCTGATTTGTGTTTACTGTTGAAGATACACTCTCATAGCTTTCTGCTATGAATATCAGGTCCCATGCCTCCCTTACCCTTATGGACTCTCCCTCTGAAACCCTAAGCCAAAATAAACTCTTTCATCTATAAGTCACATTTGGTCATGGTATTTTGTCACAGCAATAAAAACTAAGTAGCATAGAAATTGGTACCAGAAATGGGGTTGTTGCTCTGAAGAACCTGGTCATGTTTTTTGGATGAGTATGGAAGGCTTTGGAACTTTGGACAAGAAAAGAAGTTGAGTGTTGTAAATAGAACTTAAAGGGGCCATTTAAGTAGAACCCTAGAAGACATTAGACTCAAGAGTAATGTAGATTGTAGAAGGTTAGCTCATGAGGTTTCAGAGGAAAGCAAGGACTTTAACAGCAACTGGACTACAGGCCATTTGAGTGATGTTTTGGTAAAGAATCTTACTGCCTTCTACCCTTGTCCTAAAAAGTTGCATGAGGCTAAATTAGAAAGTAATGGACAAATTTCTTTGGCAGAGGAAGTTTCAAAATAGCATAATGTTGAGTCTGTGGAGTGGTTATTACTGGTAACTTTTGTGCAGGTATGAAATGAAAAAGAGTAAGTAGGGCAGAAAAATACAAAATGTACAATTTGGAAAGAAAAAGAGCACTGGGAAGCTAAATGTTACAATGAAGTCATGTACTGAAAGAAAGGCTGTAATTGTTAAAAACATTAGGGCCATAAAAGAGAGGTCTCCTGATCTTCATTGGAATAATAGGAAGGTGTCCTCAGAGCAAGACTCCACCCGGCTAAGCTTTTAACTTCTAAAAGGAAAAAGCAATTGCTTCAACATAGAAAAACTGAAGCTAACATGATTGAAGGGGACAAGGGTCCATTCCAAGCTGGCAGCCAAACTTGGCAGTGTCATCCATATGGGTACTGGCTTTGGAGGCATTAAAGATGCAAGAGTGAGCGTGCCATGGATTCTTCCTCTGGGGTTTGAACAAGCTTACTTCCTGCAGCCAGACAAGGTATGGTAGGGGAATCCTTGCAAGGCCACGAGAAGCCACTGTATAAAGCTGTGAAAGTCAAGTCTGAGTAGAGACCATAAGATATTGGAGATGCCACACACATGAGACATCTTCCAAGGAGAGTTTTATACTGGGAGTGGAACCCACTATAGAGAGAGATAAAAGTTGTAGACAGAAAGCATGGAGGAGCAGAACCATTTAAACCCTATGAAACTAATGCCCCAGGCAGTGGATATGGAAATACAGGCTTTGGTGTTTGCCCTGCTGGTTTTTAGTCTTGCTTTGGTCTAGTATTTCCTAATGATGCCCCCATCTCTCTCTCTTGGAATGATAATGTATATTCTGTACCATATTGAAGTATTGAATTTGTTTTACATTTTACAGGGGGTCACAGTTAAGAGATTTCCTTGAGTCTAAGAAGAGACTTTGGATGTTGGGCTTTTGAACTGTATTGACACTATTAAAGACCATGGGGACTTTAGAAGTTGGACAGATGCATTTTTTGTTATGATATGGCTATGAGCCTGTGTGGGTCAGGGAGTGGAATGTGGTGGTTTGAATGAGAAATGTCCCTCATAGGCTCATGAGTGTGAACACTTGTTCCCTAGTTCGTGGCAATGTTTGAGGACTGAAGACTTTAGGAAGTGGAGTTTTGCTGGAGGAAGTATTTTACTGGGGGCAGGCTTAAATTGTTTATAGGCTTGCCCCACTTCCAGTTCTCTCTCTCTCTCTCTCTCTCTCTCTCTCTCTCTCTCTCTCTGTCCTTT
>NW_008342011.1:495687-501911 GCF_000622305.1 Nannospalax galili
GTGTTTGTGGTTGAATATGTAATCTGTTAGCTTCCTACTCCAACTACCTGCTAGCCTGCCTTCCCTGCCATTATGGATTCTTCCTCTAGAGACTTAAGCCAAAATACACTCTTTTTTTTATGTCACTTTTGGTCATGGTATTTTATCATAGCAGCAATAAGTAACTAATACACTAAGGATCCAATTTTATTCTTTTCTTTGTGGATATGCAAGTTGTTGAAAAGATTGCTCTTTATTAAATTCTTCTAGCATCCCTGTCAAAAACAAGTTGATTATGAACGGGATGGTTATTTTTGGAGGGTTATTTTGGGAGTCTCAGTTTTATTTTTATACTAGTACTGCAGTCTTGATTACTACAATAATAATCTTCATAGTAAATTTTGAAATTGGAAAGTGAAAGTTCTCCAATTTTGGTCTTTTTCAAAATTCTTCTGATTGTTGTTTGATTATTTTGAGTCTCTTACATTTCCATAAAAGTTTTAGTCAAGTTGTTAATTTCAGTAGAAACAGCCAGCTGTGATTTTAGTAGTGATTACATTGAATCTGTAAATTAATTTAGAGGATATTTCTATCTGAGCAATAACAAGACTTGTACACAATGAATAAAAGCTATCTTTTTATTTAAGTGTTCTTTATTAATTTTTATTTTTTAAAATATTTTATTTATTATTTTTATTTTATGTGTATGAGTGTTATGCCTGCATGTAGGTAAGTGCGCCCATGTCATGCAATGCCCGTGGAGGACAGAAGAGGCTGTCGGATCCCCTGGAACTGTTCTTTATTTTATTTCAATGAAATTTTATAATTTTGAGTGTGCAATCCTGCAATTTCTTTAGTAAATTTATTTATTAGTATTTTTCCTTTTTATTTATTATTATTGTGTGTGTGTGTGTGTGTGTGTGTGTGTTCACATATACCTATGCCACAGCATAAGTGTGTAGGTTAGAGAACAATTTTTAGGTCTGCTTGCTTCTAGCATGGATTCCAGAGCTCAAGCTCAGTCATCAGGTTCTTATAGCAAACACTTACTTGCTAAGCTTCTTATGGAGCCTATTTTATTATTGTTATGTTAACATCAATTAAATTGTTCTTGGTTTTGATTTGCTACTATTTAGAAACATAGCTGTACTTGGTATATTGATTTAGCATCCTGAAATTTTGCATTCCTGGGCTGATGTAGTGTAATCTTATTTGTATTCTACTGGATTCTGTTTCCTAGGATTTTATTAAGGGCTTTTGCATCTATATTACCAAGTCCTAGTTGTCTGGAACTTACAAAGTCATATGTCTTTGTCTGAGTCAGTGTAATACCAGTGTTATATAATGTATTCAGAGGTAATTCTTCCTCTTTAAGTTTTTGGAAGAGGCTTTCCAAGAATGATATCAATTCTATTTAATTGTTGGATAGAATTCACTAACAAGGTCATTGATTCTTTTGGGGGGTGGTCAATTTAGTTTCTTTGTTGATTATAGGTCTATTAAATTTTTCTATGTATTCTTTTAAATTAAAAAAAAACCCTGCTTTTATCTTTTATTTCTTTTTAACTACTCAGATTGTGATTTTTATCTCCAGATGTTCAACTAGGCAAGTTACATTTTTTGTAGGGCACAGGTGAAGGTATACTGGGGCTGTAGAAAAGTAACTAAAAAATGATGGCAACCCCTTGGTGCCTGGGAACGAGAAAGGTCTAACATCAAGGTCTAGTCAGAACCGTAGCTGGCCATGGGAGCACTACCAAGGGAGGCAGGAAGCCCATTTCTGAGGCTCTGTCCTCTCAAGGCTAGAATCTGAAAATGATAGAAACCTCCCCTATCCCTAGCATAAGCCCAACACAGGTGCAATGCCTCTGCTATGCACAAGCTGGATGCTTGGGGGAGGGGATTGTGGGGAGTGTAGCTACTTAGAGAAGGGTGACACTGCTGCCCAATATCAGGGGGTCCTCCATCCTCCAATCTTCTCTGCCATCAGCCCACCACCAGAGGGATTTGGAACTGTGGCTCACAGTTGGGGACAACAGCTGAAGCTCACAGGAGGGAACCACAGCTCCAGGTTCATGGGGCCTGTGGGGGGCAGGGAACCACAGCTCCAGCTCATGGGAGACAACCACAGCTTCAGGCTCGTGGGAGGGGACCACAGCTCATGGGAAGAGTCATAATTTCAGTTACACTGGATCCTACTTTTTCTTGTCTCCATCACTCTGTCCACATGATTATACTTGTGTTTAAGAAAGAGTGTTTTGACTTCTGTGCAGCAGACAGGTAACAGTTACTTGTTGGCTTGAATTTATTGCTAGAGGGATATCAGTACTGGAGAGAGCAATTATTCACTTTAGTTCAAGGAGACAGATGGATCTAGTGTTTTCTTTTTCATGGTCGAGGATCTGGTTGGCTTTTTTCATGTTTTCTGTTTTCATATCTTCCTCCAGGGTTAGGGGAACAAGTGATGAGACATATTTTCTGTCTTCTGATTGAAACACAAAGGTCATTTCCCATATAAATCTCCCCGCTTTCACTGCTGTGCCCTTGGGGAGCTCAGCCCCAGGTCTGAGGGGCTTGAAACACTCCTTGCCATTCTTGTCATTGTCATCACTGTCTACCACCTTGGGCCATTTACCTCACAGCCCATAGTGCCCATGCCTCAGCATTCCGAGAGCCACCACCACCACCATTGCTCTGGTGCCTATGGCTGTGACTCTGCCATCTTGGCTCTCCAGTTGTTTTCTTTCTTCCTTGCTAAGTCCTGAGTTCCTAATTATGAGATCAAGATAAAAGTACCCAAGGTCAGGAAAATATTTGTCTTGTGTGATAAGTTTCCTCACATGGTCCAGCACATGTACTCGGGCTCTCAGGAGTTGGCTGACCTTATTTTTCTCATTAATTATGTGTATATGTGTGTGTGTGTGTATGTGTGTGTGTGTGTGTATGTGTGGTGGGGGAGTGTTGTCATATGAGTGCAGTGCCCACACAGGCCAGAAGAGGACATCAGATCCCCTGCAGCTGGAGTTACAAGTGGTTGTAAGACACCAGATAGGGATTCTGAGTACCAAACTCAGGTCCTCATAGCAGTACATGTTGTTAACTGCTGAGCCATCTCTCCAGCTTTTGTTTTTATATTTTTAATTAGTGTACATAATAATGGGCTTCATTTTGATATTTTTACATATGAACATCATGTATGTTCACATTCCTATCTATATATCTGTCTATATGTCTATCTGGGCTCCACATCTGAGAGAAAACATGTGATATATGTTTTTCTGAATCTAGTTTATTTTGCCTAACATGATGATTTCTTCTTTCATCCATTTCTTCCAAATGCCATAGTTCTGTTCTTTATGACTAAATAAAACTCAATCGTGTGTAGATATTCCATATTTTCTTTATTTATCTTTCTGTGAATTCTTCAGTTTTGGTAATTAATGGCTTTCCAGGAAGTTTCCTAGTCTATTTCATTGTTTGTTCTCTAATTTATTGACATATAAGCTTTTTTATTTTGTTTTTGAGACAGAGTCTTAGTGTGTAGCACAGACTAGTGTGGAACTTATTATATAGACCAGGCTGGTCTCAACCTTGAACTCACAGAGATCTGCCTGCCTCTGGCTCTGGATTGCTGGGATTAAAGGTGTGTGCCACCACCCCCTGCCCACAATTTTGCTTTTTAATGTTGCTGGATAAAAGTTTCTCATCAGTTTTTGTCATCACAAAGGAAAGAATTCAGTTGAGAGACACAGTATGTGTGGAGGACTGAGGACACCCTCAGGTGTCAGTCCTTAGGCCGCACATCATTTGAGACATTGTCTTTATATTAATCTTCATATGCCAGGCTGGATGGCCTGTGAGCTTCTGGGGATTCTTCTGTCTCTGCCTCGCATATTGGGCACTGGTACTATAGATGCTTGTGTTTATGTGGTATGTCTGGCTTTTATGTGGGTTCTAGGGACTTAAACCGAACTTTAGTTCTCACACTTGCATGGCAAACACTTTTGCCCATGGAGCTATCTCTTTAGTCTCATAATTGTTTTTTTTCTTTGATAGTTTGGAGAGGCTAGCTTACATGTTGTATAGCATGACCTTTGGAGCCCCCCCTCCGACATACATGGATCTGCAAGAGGCATCTAGAAGGTGGATGGCCTTTGCTGACAGACATGTTTTATGGCTTTAAGGAAATGAATTTGTCAACAACTTGAAGAACTTGGAGACAGATACATGAGAAACCGAGTAGAACAAGAATGGTAACCTTTATTTAGAAAAAAAAAAGATTCACGGTGGCAAGTTTTGTTTGATCTCTATTTCTCAATATAAAGAAGATTTTAGGAAAGAGTAAAGAATCTAGCTTGTCTTCCTGGTGGTAACACAGTAATAAGAAAAGAGGCTATTATGTCCTTCACAGGCAGGTAGAAAGCTCCTCCCAGTCCCTCCTACAGTTGGGCAGCAGTTCCCCTGATTCCCAGCCCTTCCACAGCATCTGATGCAGGGTCCTTGGCCAGATTTCTATGCAGTCTGCTGTGGGGAGTGCCATATGTCCCTATCTTGAACTCATGACTCCCCCAGTTCCAGGGAGCATTAACATACACATCTCCTGGCATTGCAGGCATCAACAGGCATCTGCTCATGTCTTTTCCATACCAGGTGTGGAATAAGTTTACATCACTACAGGAATACATCACTACACCTGCCTAGTGGAGCCTTGGCTGATGTCTCCCCAGCTGTTTGATGGTATCACACACAGTAACTTCCAGGGAAGGCAGCTGTGCTCCAGAAAATGATAAAGAGTCCCTGAAGGCAGTAGACATTGCTGAACTGAGGACACTCTATTCCAGCTTCTCTAGTCTCAGCCTTCTGCTGTGGGCTCTACTGTCTACATCTCTTGTACTAGGGGAGTAGCTGCCTCACGTGGACACAGCTGGAGGTAGAAGGCTGGTTCCATCCCACAGCAGGTGTCCTTCAGTGCTGTCCCTACATTACTCCCTCCATCCCATCATCTGGCAAGTTAGCATGGAAGCCTGCACAATTAGATGTCAATTTGTCAGCCGGGTGGCAGAGGACCCCTCAGGGCTGTTGATTGTTGTCTGAGAGGTAAGGATGTTGTTCTGTGCTAGCCTTGAGCATTCCTGGGGCTTTGGAAGTAGCTGAGGGCCTGCCATGCCTTTGTGGTACCTTCACAGCAGGAACTGTGGCTGACTGTGGGCTTAAGGGAAAGCTCATCAGGCCTCTTATGACTCTGTTTAAAATCTGTGAATGTGAATCTGTTTATATTTTTGACAAGAACATCCATGGTTTTTTGTTTAGTTTTCTAATTAATAGCTACTGAGATTTTTTTTTCTCCCAAGTACTGCGTTAAGTACTTTACATGTATTTATGAGATTTAATTTTTTTATGAAAAAATTAAAAGTTTTTATGAAACTTTAAAAAGAGTTTTATTGATTCAAGAATTTCATACAGTGTATTCTGATTATATTCAGGCCGTCTCCCCACTTTCCACCCCTACCTACTACCCCACCTGACTTCAAATCCTCTATTATTATTTGTGTTTTTAATTGAATTTTTGCAAATTTCATACAATACATTTTGATCATATTTAGACCCACTGCCCTATCTGTACCCCTTTACAGCCCCCTTAATAGATTTTATGTTCTCATATATATTAAGGCCTATCAAGTTTGTGTCCCCAAGTGTCCTTTGGTATGCATTCAATCCACCTGAGCCTGGTTAACCTATGTAGCCTTACATTCTTAAAGAAAAACCACCTCCTCCTCTCCCAGTAGTGATCAGTTGCCAATAGCTAGTTCCTTAGCTAAGTTCAGGGCTTCTCATCCACCTCCCCAACGTCTATGCTAGGATTTTGTTAGGCTTGAGTTTGTGTGCATGTTATTTGTGTGTGTGTGTGTGTGTGTGTGTGTGTGTGTGTTTGTGTGTATGTGTATGCTATTACTATTGCCGTGAGTTCATATGAATAACTTCCCAGCTGACTGGAAAGCTCTGTTTCCTTGTGGTTATCTACCACCTCAGGCTCTTACAACCTTTTTGCCCCCTCTTCTGCAACGGCCCCTGAACTTTGGGTGACAGAGGTTTGATATAGGTGTCCCATTCAGGAATAAACATTCTACAGTCTCTTTTTTTTAATTTTAATTTTAATTTTTAATTTTTAAAAATGATTTATTTAATAACAACATACTTAGAAGAAGCATATCATTACAACACAATTGACATATTCAATAACGTTT
>NW_008342011.1:508134-529228 GCF_000622305.1 Nannospalax galili
GGTGGTGCAGGCCCAGGGAAGCAGAGAGAGGTGAGGGCGGGGCCAGGACCAGAAGTGGTGCTCCTGGAGCCCAAGAAATGGACTGAGTTGCTCTGGGTGAGAAGGGTCAGGAAGCAGTATTGGTTCCCCAGGTGTCTGGGGCCCCAAGACTAGGAGTGGCGCAGGGCTCAAACTAGGAGTATAGAACGGCGAGGGGGGGGATGGAAGGGTGAATGTGGCTTAGGGAGTCCCAGCGCAGAGAGCTGCGCTGTAGACTTACCCCAAGAGGCCTGAGGATAGTAGTCTACAGTCTCTTATTCTGTGCACTTTGGCCAGTTGTGGCTTTCTGGGTTAATCACAATCTGTTGCGTGAAGAAGCTTTGCTGGTGAGAGTTGAGAGACGCATTAATATTCTTTCTGCCCCCTCCTCTGCTATGTTACCTGAGCCTTAGGTGTAGAGGTTGCATTGCAGATGTGTCACTTATGACTGGGCACCTCAGACACTTATTCTCTGCATTTGACCAGTTGCGGAACTCTGTGTTAGTCTTTGTTGCAAAAAAGAAGCTTATTTGATGAGTGATGAGAGGTATACCTGTCTATAAATATAAGGATATGTATTTAGTCTACAGTAAGAAATTACATTGGTCTGTGGATGTGACAGATATAGGGTTTTCTCTAAGATCTATGACCTCTCCAGCTACATATATTTGACTATGTTTATAGTACCACCTGAGTTCCCTCCCATTGAGCAGGTCTTTAGTACAATTAGACAGCTGTTTATCACCCCGAAATAGAAGTGGCCCTATTATGCCAATAGAGATTATTTGATGGGCTGGTCATTGTTATGGTTCATAGGCTTAATGTCTGACATTTAATTTTTATAATAACCTACCAGGATACCATTATTATATTAGTTTTAGAGATAGGAAATTGAGGCCAAGAGATAGTAAGTAATTTGTTTAGGTTGCATGTTGAGAAAATAAGAAAACAAGACTGTAAATTCAAATTTGTCTATGATTCAGAAAATCTTCAAATGGCCGATATAAATGAAACCGTCTGTAAAATAACACTACTCTCGCCTCTCATCCTTGTAGTTTGAGGCACAGTCTCAAAAGCTGTCCCTTTCCATCACCTGCATAGTACGTGGTATGATCACTATTCTGAACTTTAAGGATCTCATTCATTCTTTTCCACATCGCTTCCTTCTTTCTTTTCTTCCTCTGTCTCTAGTTCTGCCCCCTAAGTATCAGTATTTAGTGTAGTAATTGGAAGTACATGGATGGATGAAAATTTCTGCATATATAAACGTGGGTATGACTAGTCAGATCATGGTATAGAACAAAGACCAGCAAAGTTTTCCTGTTGTGGATCAGGGATTTGATAATTCAAATTAGAGCATATGCTAATGAATGGGAATATATGAGTTCTAATCAAATCTGATTTATAGAATCAGGTGGTGGCTCCCATTTGCCTCTTGGCTATACTTTGCTGAGACTCAATACATAATATTCCTAATACTTTGAGGTATTCCTTGTGCTCTTCATAATTGATACTCATCTTCTCCATCTATCCAGAGATAACCACTGTTCTGTTATTAATCACAGTATTTTTCTTTTTCCTTTTGTGTTTCATTTACTTGATATCATCTATGTGGAATTTATTCATGTTGCTTCATGTATCAGGTATTTATTTATATGTATTATTGTTGCTTTGCAGAATTCCACAGTGTGATTATACCACAATTTATGTCTCAGTTTCCTTCTTGATAGGAATGTATATCGGTTTCAGTATGAGGCAATTATGAAATATAGTGGAGGAAAAAGCAAGATTTTCTCCATCTCTTTTTGACAGCAAACAAAACCCTGGAGAATATCTTCCCTGGTCACCACACTAATTAAGTTAATACACTGCCACGTTGCCTTGCTGCTCCATTTGAGAGTATATACCTGAGTAGATGCAAGGTAAAAATTGACCTTCATTATGGACACTTCCAGACTTCAGCACACTCTTGTCTGGAAAGGGTAAAAGCACATTTTCAGCAATGAGTGACTGTTGGGCATAAAAAACGAATGTGAAACCCCAAGATCTGGCATCTACAGCTGTGCCTGTGTCAAGTAACAGTTCTGAACCTCTCTCCTCATCTATGAGAGGGTGAAGGACAATATGTGAGAATATGCTTGTAAACAAAAGTATCTTTCGCACATGAAGTGGTGACATTGCTGTACAATGATATTTAACTGATGATCTTTGTCTTTAAGGAGTATCCAGTACAGAATATACACCAAGGAGCCCTTCCTCAACATGCTCCAGACCAGAAGGATTTCAATTGTTTTCAGATTTTTGAACATTTGCATATATTAATAAGATGTCTTGGGGATGGAACCAAAGTCCAAATTTGAACTTCACTTGTGTCTAATAGTACTTTGAAAACAGCTGGAAGGTAAGTTTTCACAGTGTCCTTAACATGCATGTGTTCTGACCAGTCACATGAGATCAAGTGTGTTCGACACCACACTTTTCAGATTGTGAAATGTTTCTTATTTTAGATTTTTCAGGTTATTGATGCTTATGCTAGATTACAAACTATAGCATGTGATTATTTCAAAAAATAAACACTGGCTCTGCTTTTCCACATCATAGGGACCGTTCCATCTTTGAGTGTAGTGCCAGCCTCTCCCCTGAGATACAACAGTGAAGGCTGATATGAATGGATTTGACCATATTGGGTGCCCGATCACCAAGGCTGTCTTCAACTCTGGAAAAATGCATATTGTTGCTGTCGGTGACCCCTTAATTAATCTTAACTACATGGTCTACATGTTCAAATATCAGTCCATTCAAGGCAAGTTTCAAGGCACAGTCAAAGCTGAGAACAGGAACCTCGTCATCAATGGGAAGTCCATCTCGATCTTCTAGAAGCGAGATCCCGTCAGCATCAAATGGGGTGATGCTGGTGCTTAGTATGTTGTGGAGTCTACTGGTGTCTCTACTACCACAGAGAAGGCCTGAGACCATTTGAAGGTTGGAGCCAAAAGGGTCATCATCTCTGCCCCTTCTGTGATTCTCCATGTTTGTAATGGGTATGAACCACAAGAAATATGACAACTCACTCAGGATTGTCAACAATGCCTCCTGCACCATCAGCTGCTTAGCCTCCCTGGCCAAGTTCATCTATGACAACTTGTTGAGGGACTCATGATGACAGTCTGTGCCATCACTGCCACCTGGCAGACTGTTTCTGGCCCTTCTGGGAAACTGTGGCATGATTTTTATAAGGATTCACAGAACATTATCACTGCATCCACTGGTACTGCCAAGGCTGTGGGCAAGGTTATTCCAAGCTGAATGGCAAACTCACTGACCTGGCATTCCATGTTCCTACCTCCAATGTGTTCATCCTGGATCTGACCTGTGTCTGAAGAAAGCTGCAAACACAATGGCATTCAGAAGATAGGAAGCAGGCATGGAGGGTCCCCTAAAGGGGCATACTGGGCTACACTCAGGATCAAGTCATCTCCTTCAACTTGAATAATAATACCCACTCTTCTACCTTCGATGCTGAGGCTGGCATTGCCCTCAACGGCTACTTTGTCAAGCTCACTTCCTGGTATGACAATGAATTTGGCTACAGCAACAGGGTGGTAGACCTCAAGGAGCAAGAAACCCTGACCACCCACCTCAGCAAGAATACCCCATCAAGAGGAAAAAAGAGGCCCATGGACAGGGGAGGCCCTGCCCCAACTCAGTCTCCAATACACTGAATAGCTCCCTTCACAGTTTCCATCCCAGAACCACAGGAGAAGGGGAGGGGCTTAGGGAGCCCTATTCTCTTGAATCCCATCAATAAAGTTCACTGTACCCATCAAAATGAATAAGTAAATAAATAAATAAACATTATCGGGGCTTTAAGCCTTGACTGACCAGACACTACTGCAGGGTACTGAAATGACTGAGTCACCAGCTATGTTGCTGCAGAGTTTGCTGATGGATTGAATGTAGGTTGTGAGAGAAGAGTCAGAGATGAGTCTGGGGATATTTGCTTGAGATGTGAGATCAATAGAATTTCATTGACTACCTTAGGAAGACAGAAGAGGTTTGAGGTTCTTTTTCTCCCTATCCCCTACGTCCCTCAGCTGAATTGTAAGAATGGACAAGATTTCTCTAAGAGAAAGAAAAAGAGAATTTCAAATAAATACATCTCAAAGAGGAGCTGGAGGACTTTGGGGAGGACTCAATGGTAAAAGCTGAGAATGTTGGATAAATGAGATCATGAGAAATGGCAGCATTCCTTGGACTTTGACAAGAAATGTGCAGTTTTCTAACTTGCACAGGAAGACAGTTGCATGTCTTTGAGTGGCAGGGCTTGACAGTCAATGAAAGCCTAAATGTGTCTTACTGAATCTCTCCTTCAAGCCAATTTGCCAATAATTAATTATTTGAGAGGTGTCAACATTATTGGTGAAAATACAAGCAAGATGTTATTACTATGCTGATTCTCCTATGTCCCATGTCAAGCACAGTAGGTGTCATTTTTGAAGACCTTTTTATAGCTGCAGGGACTGACGTGAGGAGGTAGATAATGCAGTGCTTAGAAACACACATTGCTTCTAATATGTAAGAATTCAGGGTATCTAAGTAAGATCAGACACAGGAGAAAATTTAAAGGGAAATAAAACAGAAACTGTCCCAGGAGAGATAAGAATGTTTCTTTTTTTAAAATGTTTTATTTATTATTTTTATTTTATGTGTATGAGTGTATTGCCTGCATGTAGGTAAGTGCACCCATGTTGTCCAATGCCTGCGGAGGACAGAAGAGGCTGTCGGATGCCCTAGAACTGGAGTAACAGACAGTTGTTAGCTGCCATGTGGGTGCTGGGATTCGATCCCGGGTCTTCTGCAAGAACAACCAGTGTTCTTAACCACTGAGCAATCTCTCCAGCCTCCTAAGAATGTTTCTTATTCAAGTCTCTTATCATTATAGTATTTTGGAGAAGTTGTCCATTGAGCTTAGTGTTTTCTCTTAGCAAACAAAGGTGGCTGTCCCTTCCTGACTTTCCTTCTAGGACTGTAATAAAAGCATAATAAGATGCCGAGGTGAAAGACCTTATAGGCTGCATTGTGCTAATCAAAGTCTCCTTGTCAGTGCAGTGAATTAAGCCGGTAAACTTGTTCTGCTTCTTGGCCCAGATTCTTGGTAAAACTCTGTGGTTTGCAATTCTTTAGTTCACTACTGAGGGAAGGCTGGGAGATGTCAAGGGCTTACCTCTGGGAGAGGCCCTGTTTGGCGGGCCTATAGCTTCCTTGCTACAGGCACAGGATGGTCATTGAGAAACAAAGGCTTTTGTCTTTAGGGTTTTCCTCCATGTACTCCCAGTGTTCCCATGGCACTCTTACCTTCCAAGCTCTTTGACTGTCAGGGCGTCTTAGTTTACTTTCTGTTGCTATAAGAAAATATCGTAGATGGTATTGTTTATAAGGAAAGGAGGTTCTAGAGGCTAAGTCAAAGAGCATGAATCCATCAGCTTGTCAGCTTTTGGCATGGTTTTCTTGGTGTATCATAGCAGAAAGCATCACATGGCAGAACAGCATGATTAGCCACTGAGAGCTGGCTTTTCTTTAAAACAAAGCCATATCCATGGCAACCCATCAGATTAATTACTTTTTAGTTGCTGTGAAAAAAATACTATCACCAAATGCAACTTGTAGAAAGTTTATTGAGGTTTATGGTTGTAGAAGGCTAAAGGTCCAAAACGACGTGGAAGGCATGGCACAGAAGCAGGTGCAGGAAGCTGGCGCATCACATCTTTCTCCATATATAAGGGGGAGAGAGAGAGAGAGAGAGAGAGAGAGAGAGAGAGAGAGAGAATATAAAACTTAAAGCTTAGCCCAGTGACATTCTTCCTCCAGCAAGGCTGCACCTCCTAAGATTTCCATAACCTCCCCAAACAGCACCATCATCTCGGAACCAAGTATTTAGATACATGAGCCTATGGCAGACATTTCTCTTCCAAACCACCACACCCACTAATCCATTAACCCATTTATGAATTAACCATGACTCCCAGACCTCTCAAAGTTCTCACCTCTGAAATATCATTAATATGATTAAGGCAATTACATTTTACACTGGTAAAATATAAAATTTAAAGAACATATTTAACCCAAGGTATATGGTTAGGCCTTTTCAACTGTCTGAAACTTGGATATTCTGAACAGTAAAGACAAAAACCCCTCACTTTTCACTGAGGGCCTGCTGTACCCTCAGGCAGGCCCACAGCAGTGCTGCATCCCAACAGAGGACCCTCACAGCTGTCCCGGCTTCCTTATTCCCCAAGTTCCCTGCTCCGTTTCGGAAGATGCCTAAGGGCATAGCAAGTCAGGGTGCTGTCTTCACTGCTGCCTCTCGGGGAAGAAACTTCTTTTGGAAGGAAACACAACTGCCAGGAACAATGTCTGTATGGCAATTATTCTTTTTAAAGAATTAGCTAATTTAAAAATAGTCAAATCATTTTTTACAGTTATTGGGTTATGGAAAGGGGAATTGTATAAAAGATTACTAAGAACCTGAAGTTTGGTCTCAGATGAAGTGGGCTCAGACCTCAGCTCTATCATTTATTGAATTGCTGCAACTTGGATGATTGTCTGAATCATGTGACTCATATAAAATATTTTCAACGATGCTTGGTAGCGGTCAAAAGCACTATTTTTACAATGAAAGATGAATAGGAACTCAGTCCGTGTTTCACAAAAGTTAGATAAAATGATGGAGGGTGGTTTGAGTCAAACTATGCTCAAAAATCATAGTTACCAATTATGGTAAGCTTCTGAAGCTATTGGCCCTAATCTGTCCTGGCCTTTTGTATTCAGGTCTCTGACACAAACTTGGACTGTGTGATCTACTCTAACCAAGAGGACAAGACTGAATATGATATAAGTATGATTCAAAACGTGATTGGAAGAGTGCTTTGCTTTTAGTATTTGCTTTCTGTAGTGGTTCTTGGAGCTTATCAAGCAGCCTGCTGAATAAATCATTAGCCTGCTCCAAATTAGAAACATAAGGAAAAATGATGTGTTGTTTTGGCAAAGGGCAGCATAAACCAATCAACTCCCAGGTAACCACATGCTACCTGACTTCAAATTTATAAATGAGCCCAGTTGAAAAAGCAGTTCTAAGAATCAGCTGGCTGTGCCCAGCCACATTGCTAGCCTCTTAAATTACAGGCTAAATAAATTGTTGTGTTAAGCCACTTAGTTTTAGGTAGTTTTTGGTGCAGTTATAGATAATCTACCAAGTCTTCAGAGTGGTCAAATAACCTGGGTCTCAATGGAACACAAATGAATCCATCAAAGACCTCTGATAACAGACTTCTACTTCATAGAACTCCTAGCTTCCATTCTCTCCATTCATGTATATCCCACGAAGCCTTATGAGGCCTGGTCCATCATCTCCAGCCTGTCACACAGATCCTAGTTGGAATGACCAATTAGCACTGAGCTGAGTGCAATCAATCGAGTGCTACCCACAGGAGATCATCATTCTAGTCTTAATTGAAGGTGGCTTGGTTGTTACACAAAGGCAGTAAATAAGTTCAATTTGCTTTTTTATTTGTAGCCTAGAAGATTGGTCTCTGTCCTTTTTCATCCCCCCAACACTATTAAGTATGACTGAATTTATATACTAAGAGATAATCCTGTGGAAATTTAAAGAACAAGAGGGGCTAGAGAATGAGGTGAGATTGTTACCTCTGGTGGTACTCAGATGGTGTGACTAGAAATTATCCAAGATTTCCCACCTGTCAGTCAGAGCGTGCCTCTGTCCCGGGTCATTTTCCAAGCATAGGATGCAGCACAATTACGGCAGGAGAGAGAATTTTGTGTATACCAGGGGAGAATTTTTCCTGCCCAGGCTTCTCAAGATTAAAGGGTTAGCAAGAACATTAGAGATGCATTGCTCATCATGGGGTATGTCCAAATGAGTGTAGTATAAGTGGAAAGTGGGTGGACTTATTCTGCTGAACAGTCTAGCTTAGACACACAACACACTGAAAACTGACAATTGGTTCACAACTGACTGGGACTCCTGCTCTGCCATTGCCCAGCTTTGCAAGGAAGTTATGTTGCTGCATACTGCAAAACCAAGAAAAGACCAAGAAAAAGTCACAGTTCTAAGCTGAAAGCAAGTTTTGTACAGAATGCATAAGGTGGAGAAATCATTAAGATGAGCCATCATAACTTAAAGACTGTCTATAGGAACAGTCTCCCTCCATCAACTATTAGTTGGGTCCAGCACTTTCTGTGAGTTGTTTCTACTTATTATAGCACTGTAAGTGTGTTTGTCATTTGCCCCTTACAGAGGTGGAGACTACTGCCCAGAGTTGTTAAATAATTCATTCAAGATTATGCAAATGGTAGAGGTTGGAACCAGGAAACTTATGGCCCTTCTACTGACTGCTGGTTCCAATTAGCCAAGTAGGCCTAGCATATGTCTCCAAAAGTCATGAGATTCAACTATTGATTGCCTCTAGGTAAATCGAGAGCATCTATATACATAATGCATGCTGCCTTTTGTATGACAAACAGAGGAAACCCAGAGATTCCTAGAGAGCATTAAAAGTAATTCGTTTTCTGGAATACAATTTTTCTTGCACTGTTATCCCAGATGTCTAAGCCCATTTTCTCTAATTTTTCCCTCAGTGTGGATGGAAACAGTACGAACCCATTCATCCTGACCTTATGGGAAAACAGAGAAGATGGCAGCTTAGGCACTATGACTAGGAGCTCATTAATGGTCCTTCTTTGAGACATTCTCTCATTTGTTCCATGAGCACTTATATGCCATTTCTAATTTTGCATTTCTCCTTAAAATGATTGTCATCTTAAACTCTCAATTCCTTGTATATAGTCTGTAAAATGGGTTTAATAACACTGTAGCTGAGTCCCCCCAAAATTCACAATTCTTGGAAACCAGCATTCTGTCTGTAACCTGGGGAATGCCTATGAATGAATAAAGGCCAAGCCAGTCACATCTGGAGCAGGTGAGATTTCTGCCTCTCATGAGGGTTACAGAGTTGTAGGGCTTTTGCAGATGCCAGCATATAGCAGGTGTGCAATAAAGTAAACTGTTCCTATCGTTGTTTAAAGTTGTCTGAGCCAACTCAATATGAATTCACTAATTCTTGAGAAATCTAAAACTAAATTTGGGGCTTTATATGGGAGAAAATCCTCAGAGCCTTGTGAGTTAAAGAATGGGTTTAAATTCTGGCTTGAGCTTTATTAAATTCCTGCCCATAGGCAGGCAGACCTTTTGACATTTATCACCTTTGGTATTTTCATGTCCCTAGTGTAACAGAGCATTTCTGGTGAACTCAACTTTTTGCAAGGTTCTAAGGAATATAAAAATATTGTTATATTAAGATCTGGTTCTTGCCCAAGGATTCTTTTAGCATAGCTGAAAAACTGATGGGGAATGACCACAGGTGAAATTTCGGGAGGAAAATGAGTATGTGAGATGGGATGATACCTGCAGGAGGAAAATAAAAGGAAGGATCCATAAGCCCTGGGATTTCAACTGAGCTTCAGAGGTGAGACAGACCTTAGCCACATCTAGCTCAGAAAAAGCACATTTCCAAACAAAAGATGGAGAGGGAACAGTGCGAACTCTAACTGGAATTGCAGGGTGTATTTTGGGAAGTCTGAGAGGACTGGCTTAGGTAGGGCCAAGTTCCCTAGCTGGCGGCAGGGAGTGACAGACACACCGGGGGAGCTGGGTCACTTTACAAGGCCTTAGAAATGTAAGCTCATGAACTATACCTTTTCACTGTCTCTGTTCAGATAACTTTCAATGTGATGAACCAGTAGCAGCTTTGTTTTGTTTGCTTTGATAAAATCTTCAGAAAGGAAGCAAGGAGGAAGTTGTTCCAACTCAAAGTGTTTTCCTTTCTTGGGGAATTAATGGAAAGCAGCGGAGCTGGCCAGAAGCATGCTGCCCACTGTGCACTGCAGGAGAGTGTCCATGGGAACAAGAAACCATCCTCAAAGACTGAGTTTCAGCTCAGACAAGTTGCAGTTTCTCATTTTCATTTCTGATGACTCAAATTCCGGCCTTGTGCAAATTTTAAGGTAGTTTTTAAGCATGTGCTACCTGAAGTTTCTGAAGCAATGTCAACACCAGCATGCTGGCCCCTTCATTCAAGTTTTTGTGGCTGTATTCTTTGTGTAGGGAGGAGGGGAGTGGTCCCGTTTATTTCTTTTCCTAATGTGGGGTGTACCTCTGTTTTATCTCTTTGGAAATGTACCAGGAGAGAAGAAATGACACATCAGATTCAAGACTTCCTCAAAACAACCCAAAACAGCTTTCTTAGCTTCCATGTGGCAAATGTAGCAGTCACTGTGGGAAGGGTGTTGCCGGGGAATTCTCTTGCTTAATACTTCCTTTAACACATCCTTCCAGCTCTGGCGTCTTGTGTCCATCAATGCATATAAATGTAATTTGGAGCGCAGGAGTCATTTCAGATATGAGATTAGTGATGATTGAAGGAGGCTCTTAGCCTCCAGGACTGAAAGGCCACATTGCTAGACCTGACTGCCAGGATTAGAGGACAAGGTACGGAAGACAGCTGAGAGCTGTGGGGTCACTCACTTGCATTCCCCAAACATCCCTGTAATGGTCCAAGAACAGATTTCTCATAGGTTTAAAAACTAGGAAAAAGCAAGAAATAAGTTAAATCACTAGAGTGAAAGCTTAAGTCCAAGAACCTGATTTCTTTTTTTTTTTTTTTTTTTTTTTTTAACAAAAATATGAGAGGAATGTTGGGTATTTGTTTGAGACAAGAACATTGTCCTTTTCTATTAGCGTTATCCAAACAGCTGTTAATGCACACCAGTAACTTCTCCTGGCCTCCTCGTGTTCTTGTTCTCCCTGTACCTGTTGAAAAAATGGAAGGTATAGAGACCCTCCCCCACCCCCCAAAAATGCAGGCAAAAATCCATGAACAATCCAAAAGGTAGAGGCAGGTGTGGGGACTGTGTCATCCTGCTTCTCCACCACAAAGCTGTATTCTAAAGTCACTTGCACTTGCATGTGCAGCTGACAAAAAACAAAACAAGACAATGTTAAATGCATTTTGTGCCACAAGTTTTGGGTATCTATTTGAAACAGTAGCTAACAGCCAAATTGTAGCATGGCCATATAGGTGACACTTATCAATAAGTCAAAAGGAATTGGCAAGAGGAAGGTCTGGATCATTTTCCATAGGTAATCCCACCACTGGTCTGAAAGCTCTGAGTATATACTTTTTCTGGACAGCACAACAGGCTGACCGACCTCTGCCTACGCAGTGACCATGAGGAAAAAGGAAATTTTTTAAAAAGGAGGTAGTACTCAGGCAACCAACAGTCACATTTTCTTTCACTTACAGACAAATCCCAGTATATTTAGTGATGTGAGCCAGAACAAACTGGCTAACAAACAATATCTCAATGTTAAATTTTAAGAAATGCTGTGAGCTGTTAGTATGCTGGAATTGGTCATGGAAGAAGCATTTACATCTCAGACACTGGCAGATGATACAAATCAGGACCCCCTTCAGCCCTACCACAGAAAATTGTTGTTTGCCAACACATAAATATGCACTGGAATATTCACTGAAATAACAATCCTTATTAAGAATGTCCCAAGAGCCAGGCATGGTAGTGCACGCCCTTAATCCTAGCACTAGAGAGGATGGGCAGACAGATCTTTGTGAGATCAAGGTCAGCCTGGTCTGTACAGCAAGTTCCAGGCCGGTTGGGGCTACAGGGAGACCCTGTCTGAAAAAACTAAAACAAAAACTAAACAAAGAAAACAACAAAAGAATGTCCCAGGGTCATTGATGGCTCAGTAGGTAAAAGTCATTGTTCTTAAGCCTGATGACCTGAGTTTGAGCCCTTTCTATCCACATGATGGAAAGAAAGACAACTTTCACAAGTTGTCCTCTGACTTCCACATTTGGGCCCTGGCACACAGGCATATACACATACACATACACACATACTAAGTAAATCAGTAGATTAAAAAAAAAAATACTAATTCTCTAGTGTTCAGCAGTTCTGTTGGAAAAGTGACATGTTTTGCCCAGATATCAGTGAAACTTGTGTGCATGTGTCCTTTTGGTCTGCTCTGTTCCAGGTCAGTTTGGAGGTCTTTTTATCACAGTGAAATACATCTTCAAGACATTAAGAAAGAGTTACAGGCTAAAAGTATGACCATGTACTATCAAACAGAAAGGACAAAGAACACACCAGTGCCAGTCATAATGCCTCCAGCTTATTTATCTGAACTGTCCTGAGCCCCAGAGGAAGTATGATCACTCAACTTCTGGCACTAAGAAGAGCAAGGGCATATTCATAGTCTGTGTCGAACTAACGATGCATCTAAAGATATCCCCCCTCTCTGCCCCTCTCTCTTTATTTCCCTTGGGTCAAAGTCACAGTTCCAGTCCTATAGTGAAATAGAAGTTGCTTTTTCTTTTTGAGATGAAAAAGGACAAACGTGTCCTTATGTGCCTGTGAACATAGATACAGCAAAAAGAGTAAGTAGGGTTCTTAAGTATAGCTATTTTAATCAGAGTATTTCCCATTTTCCCTCAAGGTGAATGTAATAACAATGTTATATGATATTTATTGAGCATTTGCAGTGTTCTAAGCCTAGAATTTCACACACACATGCGACTTGGTATGCAAGCAGTAGATAGCACCCTATGTGTCATTGAAAAGTGCCGTATCATGGCTTAAGAAAACTGTTCTTCAAGAGGAACTGGGTTAGGAAGCTCACTGGGAGATTTTTCCTCTCCAGGTATCCTAGAAGGTTCTCTCAGCTTTGATTCTCTCACTGAAGAGATTTTCATGGATTTTTAAACAGTATGCTGTTGGCCAGGCCCAGTAATTTGATTGCCTTTAGCATCCATCTATCTCTTCGCCTGCCATAGCTATTTGATGGAAATAGCTCATACACTTGGAAACTGGACCAGCAAAGTCCGCATCCAGCTGTGGGGTCCTCAGTTTCACTTCAAGGTGCTGTTTTCTCAAACTGGCTTCATTGTGTGCCTGTGTGTCAGTGTTCCAGCCACAAGAGTGTTCCAGCTTAGAGCCCCAAGATCAGAATCTTTGCAGCTACTCTCTCACACTTGAGTCTCTTTGGAGATGCAGCACATTCTCTAGACTCAGACTATCTGAGATGCCTTCTAGGCTTATGTTTTTCAATCTTCATAGTGTCAGAGGTGTGTCACTTCACCTCAAAAGCAGTGACCTCTTTGATCAAAGTTTAGAAATATCACTGGGCCATCCACCGTGTCTGGTATACCGGATACTGTCTTCCTGTCATTAAACCAATCATTCTTCTACCAGTGGATCTAGTTCCATCCTTTGAAGCTTTGCAGAACCAGATTTACGTACAGAACTCTGCCCACACAGAACACAGCCATTCTCCTGGGTGCCATCACATCAGTTTCCAAGGAAAACCAAATGGTAGGTGGTAGCCTGCATGCAATATAGAGAGCCGAATTCATTTCTTTCTTCATTGCTCTGACAGAATACCTAACAGAAGCAACTTAAAAGAAAGGATTTGTTTGTTTGTTTTTCCACTAGCAGTTTGAGGGTATAGTCCATAGTGATAGGAAAGGCAGAGTTGCAGGAATGGTGGCTGGGTTGTGCAGCTGGGATTTCTCCCCTCCTCAGGAGCAGGGCTGAGCTACAACTCTCAAGGCCCACTCTCCAGAGACACACTTCCTGCAGCAACCCCATCTCCTAGGGATTTCACAACCTTTCGAAGCAGCACCACCAGTTGGGAGACAAGTGTTGAAACACACAAGACTGAGGAGGACATTTCACACTGAAACCGTAACAAGAAGCTTACTGTTTAACCAGGTAGGAATGAAGTTGCGGGATAGGACCACTCTAACCAGGGACTTTTCCATTCTCGGGATGGCGGATCATTCCACTTTTAGATACTTGTATAAGGACTTGTCTTGTGTTCTCCCATTGCTTATCTAATTATTCTAGATGCTTCCTAATCACTCTTTTTTTTTTTTCTCATTGAAATGCTTTATAAACCCGATTGAAAACTAGTCTTTTTATTGTAGTATATCAAATTTAAAATAACTTATGGCTTTTAAATATGATGGGACTTTTGTTACCAAGAAGTCTGAGATGTAGGGAAGAAATTTCAACATTCCATTTGTCAAGTAATGTTAAAAAGAGTATAAAGCTTTGGGGATAACAGACTCTTCACAAACTAGGAATAAGGTTCCTGTGACCTGCAGAAATCCATACCAATACTGTGGTGGGTCCAATGAGAAATGTCCCTCATAAACTCAAGTATTTAATTACTTAGTCCCCAGGTGGTGGTGCTGTTTGGAGAGGTCATGGAGTCTTTAGGAGTTGTCCTGGCTGGAGGAAGTGTGTCACTGCCGGTGGCATTGAGAATTCAGTCACACCCCACTCCCAGTTCAGTGTTTCTGCTTCACGTTTGCCTTTGAGGATGTGATCTCTGGGCTTCCTGCTATGGCTGTCATGCCTGCCATTGGCTACCGTACCTCCCCACCATTGTGAATGCTTATCCCCCTGGAAACATAAGCCATCAAATCCCTCTTTCTTCCAGAAGTTACTTGTGGTCATGGTGTTTTATCATAGCAACATAAAGGTACCAGAAGTGGAGTGTTGCTGTAAAGAACCTTATTGTGGTTTGTTTGTTTGTTTGTTTGTTTGTTTGTTTTCTTTTTGGAGGAATGTGGAAGATTTGGGACTAGAAAAGCAGTTGAGTGCTGCAAGCAGGGTTTACAGAACCTTTTTAGTAGGAGCCTGGAAGACAGTGAGGACTGTAGAAACACAGCTAAACTTTCAACTTGTGAAAAGCAAAGGTCTAAGGAGTTTTCTGCTCCTAGAAAACACCAATATATAAAATCTACTTTCATTGTGGTTGAAGGGGAGTGAGGGTCTCTCCCAAGTTGGCAGCTGAACTTGGAAGCATCATTCACATGGCACTCGCTTTGTAGGCATGAAAGATGCAAGAGTAAGAGGCTTGCAGAGACCCTAAGATATTTAAGATGCCAGAGCCATGAGACATGTGCCAAGGAGAGCCGCAAACAGGGACTAGAAGCAGCCCAAGAGAGTAAGAGATGTATATCGCAGTTGGTAAAGCTGCAAGGGTGGCGCCATCTAAAGCCCAGGAAACTAAGCCCTAGACACTGGCCCTGGAGCTACAGGATTTCGTGTTTGCCCTGCTGGGTGATTGTAACAGGAGTTACAATTAAGAGATTGGTTTGAGATTCAGAGGAGACTTTGAACTTAGAATAGTGTTAAGACTGTAAAAGACTATGAGGGCTTTTAAAGTTGGACCATGTGGATTCTGCATTATGAAATTGCCATTAAGACTATAGGGGCTAGGACATGGAATGTAATGGTTTGAATGAGAAATGTTTCCCATAGGTCCAAGTATTTGAATACTTGCACTTTAGATAGTGACACTGTTTGGGAAGGACATGGACTCTGTAGGAGCTATGCCCTTGCTGGAAGAAGTATGTATTTGACATTTCCAGCTTGCTCTATCTGCTTTGACAATGTGATCTCTCAGCTTCCTGCCCTGGCTGTCATACCTTCCCAACATGATGAACTCTTATCCTGCTGAAACAGTAAGGCAAAAATCAAGTCTTTCTTCTATAGGTCACTAATACAAATACTCTGGTGTCTTATAAACTTAAAATGTACACTACTTTTTCCTATGATGCCCCTTGGCCACCACTGCCTTTGTCTTTTTGTTTAAGGTTTCTCTGCAAATTAAACTACACCCAGCACTACGGAGTTTCAATTCATCAATTAAGCAGTTAGTATTTTTAAATATTGTGAGACTCTAAAATGTATAATTCACAACTTTGAATCTTTGCAAATTTACACATGTGTCATTCCTTTGGAATAGTTTGAGAGTTCTAAAGAGGAGTTGAAGAATTAAAGCATGCAGAATTAAAACCTGAAAATGGTTATTGTCAAGGGATTTCAGAAGACGACTAAAGAAATGTTGAGGAATGAATATTTCCATTTATTCTGAACAGTGAAAGCTTTCTGAAGAAGTTGATACCTGAGACATTAAAGAATAATTTGAAGTTTTCTAGGTGACAGAGTATTCAGGAGGACAGAGACAGGTGCAGAGGGAGTACAGTTTTAAAGGTATAGTCAGGAGAATCATGACTCTCCAAAATGTCCATGTTGGAATCCCTAGCAACCTGTGAACATGTTACCTTACATGTTCCTTATAGTTTGGATCTTAAGTGTCCTTCAGAGGTCCATATGGCAAAGATTTGTTTCCTGGGGTAGCACAAGTGGGAAGCAGAACAGCCTTTATGAGGTAGGGCCTAATGTGAGGTATTTAGATCACTGAGGACATGACTTTGAAGGGAATTATAGAATCCCAGTACTTCCTTGTTCTCTCTCTTTGAAAAAACATTTTTTTTTATGTATAAATGTTTTACCTGCATGTATGTTAGTGTACCATATGTGTGCAGTGTACATGGAGGCCAGAAGAAAGCATCAAATCCCTTGGAACTGGAGTTACAAATAGCTGTGAATTATCATGTGGGTGCTAGGAACCTGAATGAAGATTCTCTGCAAGAGCAGCAAGTACTCCTAACTGTTGGTCACTTCCTTAGCCCCTCCCCTACTTTTTGATAAGCTCTGTGGTCATGGTGAGGTAATTGTGTCCTGTAGTGAGCATTCCTATCCTGACATGCTGCCAAACTACAGACCCCAAAGCAACAGGGCCAATTAATCGTGGACAGAAACCTCTAAAACTGAGCCAAAATGAACTTCTCTCTATAGAGGTCTATCATCTCAGGTAATTGTTACAGCAATGGAAAGCTGTCTATTACACATGGCAACACTTCACAGATGTGACTGAAATTAAGCTTCCTGTGTTGGGAGATTTTCCCAGAATATCTGGGTGGACGCAATAGTGTGTTCTGTAATCCAAAAACTATTCTGGAATAATTACATGGTTCCAGAAAGTCAGTCTTTCCTGCCTGCAGTGCGAAAAATGTGATGATGGAGGAAACGTCTAAAACTACATTGTTGGATTTGGAGATCAGGCAAATAGCTAGAAGCCAGGAATACTGGTAGTTTTAGAAACTGGGAAAAGTATATGTGGTGATTTGAATGAGGACTACCCCCATAGGCACATGTATATGAACATTTGTTCCATAGTTGGTAGTGTTTTTGGGAAAACTATAAAACTTTCAGGAGATGGAGCCTTGTTGAAGACAATACATCACTAGGAATGGGCTTTCAGGATTTATAGCCTCCCCCATTTCCTGCTCTCTCTCTCTCTCTCTGCCTCCGTGCCATGCCTTCCTCGCCGTGATGGGCTTTCATTCCTCTGGAACTGTAAGCCAAAATAAATTCTTTAAGTTGTCTTTGGCCATGGTATTTTATCACAGCAGAAAAGCAGCTAATACAGTAAGGCAATGGATCCTCCCATAGACCTTCCAGAATGGAAAGCTCTCTCAAACCCTTGAACTTTTGTCCAGTAAGGCCCACGTTGAACTTCTGACCTATAGACCAATAACATAACAAGTCTGGGTTGATAAAAATCATTGAGTTCATAGTAATTTGTGATGGAAACAGTGGAATGAAAGACTCTGTAACTGAGGGTGGGCAAGTAGATCTCCTTGACTAGAAACTAAAGAAGATAACAATCAGGAGTTGGAAGTTTGAGAAGGATGGAAGCAGATTTGTGAAGCTGTTGGTGACTTCTGTGGTTGTACAGAAACTGTTGGCAGGTGGTCATTGACTAAGATGAATTTTAAAGTACAGATGTCCTAAGAGTTTCGGAGCCTACATTGTGTAGTCCCACAAACTATTACAGGATAAAACCCACTCAAGGAAAACCTAAACTCACAACAACTAAAATGAGCCAGTTTAAATAACCTACAAGATACAGGTGTCGGAAAGGATTTTCTAAATCAGACATCAATTGCTCAGGAAACAGGTCAAGAATCAACAAATGGGACCTCATTAAACTAAAAAGCTTCTGTACATCAAAAGAAACAACCAAGGAAGTGAAATGAAAACCCATAGAGTGGGAGAAAATCTTCACCAGCAACACATCTGACAGAGGTTTAACATCCAGAATATATAACAAACTCAAAAAACAAAGAATCAAGAAAGGAAGTGACCCAATTAAAAGATGAGCTAAGGAGCAGAACAGAGAGTTCTCAAAAGAAGAAATAAAGATGGCCAAGAAGCATCTTAAAAGGTGTTCAACATCTTAGACCACAGATGACTTATTGAATTTCAAAGTTTTTTCTCTCTCAGTTTGATTCAGACATGAAATTGAAATGAAAACTGGCACAGTATGGGCCACACTGACATGCTGAAAAGTCTCCCTGAGGCCACATGTGGCTCAAATAAATAAGCATTGGTTTCAGAACACATCACACCTGCTGAATTTATTTGCTGATGTGGTTCAAGTATGTAGATAATTACAGTAACTTTATGTATTTACTTTTTGAGCATTTTATACATTGCAGAAAAAAATTATAAAGAGTTTCTGTACCTCCACTGATTTTATTATATTTTTAATTAAAATGTCAATTTCCAAGATGGAAAAAAAAGGTGTTCAACATCATTAGTAATTAGGGAAATGCAAATTAAAACCACTTTAAGATTTCATCTGACCCCAGTCAGACTGGCTAAGATCAAGAGAACAAATGATACCAAATGTTGGAGAGGATGTGGGGAAAGGGGAATGCTCATCTGCTCCTGGTGGGGCTGCAAACTTGTTCAACCCCTGTGGAAAGCACTATGGAGAACTCTTAAAAAACTAAAAATGAACCTGCCATTTGACCCAGGTATACCACGCCTTGGCACATACCCAAGGAACTCATCCTATTGCAGAGACACTTGTACATCCATGTTTGTTGCTTCTCTTTTCACAATAGCTAAGAGATGGAAGCAACCTAAATGTCCCTCAACTGCCGAGTGGATAATGAAAATGTGGTTCATTTATATTGATAGAGTTTTACTCAGCAGTAAAGAAAGATGAAATCATGAAATTTGCAGGAAAATGGATGGAACTAGAAACTGTTATACTAAGTGAAGTAACACAGACTCAGAAAAACAAACGATGTTTATTTCCCCTCATATGTGGATCCTAGCACCAAACCCTGATAAGTGAGTGTTTGTCCAGGTATAACTACAGGAACCAGGATAATGAAAAGGAATCAGGGAGGTAAAGGAAAAGAAAGAACCCAAAAGAGAAGAACAGATGGAAACAGGTGTTAATAATGGAGATATGGATACAAATGGGGTTAGTTTAATGGGAGGGGGAAAGGAGGGTTATACAAGGAACCTTGAGGATAAAGGGAAAGAAGAAGCTCAAGAGAGGGGTGGCCATAGGAGAAGGGTATTAATATGGGAAAAATAGGGGCACTTTAAGTGGGAAAACCATGGTGGAAGGGTTAGACAGAGAGATAAATAATGCCCAGCTAGTTTAAAAAAAAAAAAAAAAACAACCAGAGGGAACCATATTAGTCCAACAACCTATTGACAAATTATACATACAACTAGATCGAGGAACATAATATATGTATAGTCAAGGTTTCTCTGAGAACCTTTGGTTTTTGCCCAAGTTTTATCTACATAGCACATGGTAATTAAAAGTACCAGACTAGTGGACCTCACTTTCTTGGCTGTTTAACAACCATATTTTGAGGCCTATACTAATTTGGTTAGTGGGACTTACAGGACAGTTTTTGCTCCTTGCCCTCCAAGGTCAACTAAGTTCCAGGGGACTATGGAGGTCCTGTAACTGTGGTGAGTCACCTATCCTCTTGTTCAGGGAGGCCATGGAGCACTCACCAGATGGACTTGAACCAGTGTCCAGTCTACAAAGAGAAGGGTCAACACAGAGGAAACATTTCCTCCATGCTTCCAAGTGAAGCCAGCCATGGTTGAGCAGGACCTTTGACTTATCTTCACATAGATGGAACTGGTAAAAGAAAGGACCCAGGGGCTCCTCCCAAGCCCATGTGACCCCTGAGGAACAGATCCTAAATGACTTTATGAGTAAAAATAAATGGGTTTATCTGGGCCAACTGTATGGTCTTAAACACCCAAAAGGAAAGTATAACCAAAGGTTAAAGGGATCAGTATAATTCTTTAAGAGTCCATGTGTATAGCTAAAGGCTGCATAACAAGAAACAATGCCAGACAGGAGATACCTTCCTTTGAGTTGTTGGCCAGGGTGGCCCAAGAGATTCTCAGATGGTAACCCAGCATAGAGCTGGGAAAATGAACAGCAGATCCCAGTCTTATCTAAATGAATGTTGGCAACTGATCGCTTCTAGATGAGGAAAAGCTGATCCTAAAACAAGGAACTCTAGATAGGCTGACTAGACTTGGCGGGTGGACTAGCACTGGGGAACACCTGGGGGCACTGATAACACAGTGGACAATAACAGGGATGACAGAGTATTTGGGCTCCAGTAGGGGGGGCTGTGGGAGGGTGCCATTTGGGATGCAGGTATAAAGATGAATGATTGTTTGGGATGTTCTGTATGAAATATGCACACACACAAAATCAATAAATAAAAAATGAGTCATATTTGAGGAAGAAGCATAAAAATTTACTTCATGTTAATTCTTGGTTATTAAATAAATTTTTGAAAGATAAAATAAAATGGGCCAGTTTAATGTTATAATTTCCCAGACAACAAAATTTTCTGGTGAAAAACTTAAATTTTAATTTCAGAGTCTGACTCAAGACTATATTGTACTTTTAAAATATTTTATTTAGCCGGGTATGGTGGTGCAGCCGGGCGTGGTGGCACATGCCTTTAATCCCAGCACTTGGGAGGCAGTCAAAATCTACCTGATGAGTTTATTTCCATGCTCAGGTGCCAAGGATCTCAGAAAGTAAATGACTGTGACTAGTAATAAGCAGATATATAGAGATTAGAGATGCATGTGCAAACATCTAAGTATTAGTTGCATTAAAAGTAAGTTTTTCTGGGACTGGAGAGATGGCTCAGCAGTTAAGAACACTGGTTGTTCTTGCAGAAGACCCAGGTTTGAATCCCAGCACCCACATGGC
>NW_008342011.1:529525-537669 GCF_000622305.1 Nannospalax galili
CTTCCCTCCCAGGTTCTCCTCACTGGTCAGCTCTGCCTTTAGTTTTCTCACACCCTTACGGGTGTATCTCTCCTGCTCCAAAACCCGTTTCAAAGTCTGTTTCAGAGACACCAAACTAGAACAAAAAAAGACAAAAAAAATTTTATTTATTATTTTTATTTTATGTGTATCAGTGTATTGCCTGCATGTATGTAAGGTCACCTGTGTTGTACAGTGCCCATGGAGGTCAGAAGAGGGTGTAAGATTTCCTGGAAATGGAGTTTGGGACAGTTATTAGCTGCTATGTGGGTACTGGGAATTGAAGCCAGGTCCTCTGTAGGAGTAGCCAGTGCTCTTAACTGCTGAGCCATCTCTCCAGCCCCTAGATTGTACGTTTAATAACAGAATTTGTTTGTTTTGGTTGCCTGGAGAAATCACTTTCTGCTCTTGTACAGGGCCTAGGTTTGGTTGCCAGTACCCATGCGACAGCTCACAACCCCCTGTAACTTCAGTTCCAGGGGGGCTTGATGCCCTCTTCTGACTTTCACAGGCACCAGGCACACATGTGGTACACATATATTTATTCAGACTCTCACATATACATATTAAAAAAAATAAACATTTAAAAATCTGGAACATGTTTACTTTCCAATTGTCTTGATTAATGCAAATTCAACTCAAAACTCTGCATTTGAAAGCACCTTTGCACTTTCTTCTCCCTCAAGGGAAATGAGGGAAATGGATTAAGTAGGAAGAATCTTGTGACTTGCCCCAAGTCACAAAACCTTTGAGTGACAACTAGTACTTGGACTTTGTTAGTCTGAAGGAATGAGTAAAATTCTAGGAGGAAGGATACTTCTTTGGACCATGGAAATTGTCATTCTCAGTCAAAACCACAAGGCCTCCTACTGTAAGCCTATGAGAGATGAACATGGGCAGCCTCTCTCTTTTTGAGCTAGTGATGACAGGCAAGTGGTGCCAAGACTTCTCTGCATTGCAGAAGGCCTGTTTAAAGTCTTTCCCACTCAGGGGCTGCTTTCTGGGATTTCATAAGGAAATAGCAAGTGTAACACTCTCAGTAAGGGTATTTTGAAAAATGAATAAATTCAGTATAATAAGTCCTACCAAGTAGCATGTGGTAGACATATGTCACATGTTCAAATGGCACCTTCCCTTTTCCTTTGTAGCATAATATTTTCTTTAGCTTGACGGAAGAGGAGATGGGATGTTGTCTGTAGTTGATGGCATAAGCCAAAGTCATCTTCTTCAGGGAGCTTAGGGTGTGATTCAACGTATCACTTTGCACCTTTCTTCCATAGGGAGCCAGACTCCAAGACAATTTGAAAGGGAGAGTGGGTGCCTGTGTATTATCTGAAACTGGCATTTGGAAAATGAAAGGTCACATCCTTTCAAAGGGAGCACTCTGCAGAGGAAAAGGAGTTAGCAGAATTTTCTTAAACCTTATTTTAAAATGAATTTGTTGGTCTATGCAACATAGTAAGAACATATTGACATTTTGCAGGGAGCTGGGTGCTACTAGTTGTCAACCAGAAGACTTAAAGCCATCTATGTCAAATCCACCTCTTCCTTTTTGATGGTGCAGGTGCGTTGATGTTTATTTTATTCTGCTTAGAATTATATCACTTTTTTTTTTTTGCTGTATGACAAACTATACTTAAAGCTAGCAAGTTTAAATAGAAACTGTATTTGGCACAGGACTCTTTGGGTTGGTTGGGTGACTTTGTTGATGTTTTCTGGGCTCTTGCATGTGTTTATGGCCAGATGGGTGCTGGATGGCCCCCAAAGGACTTTCTGTGCCTGGCGTTTGGCAGGCTGGTGGGTCATGGGGAGTTCAGGTGAGGTGCCTGTCTCTCCTGTGTTCTCTACCCTAGCACCCTCATTGAGGGTCTCTGCTCTGTGGGTGGAGAAGGCAAGCCTTCAGGAGCTGGCATTTTCAAACTTCTATTTGTATCCCAGATACTGATAGACATTGGCCAAGCCAGCTGGTCATGGCTTGATGGTAGGAGCTTCTAAGTGTCACTGCAGAGGTTCATGGACACAGGAATGGAAAGAACTGTGGCCACATCTGTAATCCACAGCAGCATATAGAGTTGTCACAAAATCGATAGATGAGGAAGGGATGGGAGACAGACTGTGCTGACCTATAGCTCCCTTTCTCTTTTCCTCTCTCAAGTTTTTCCTAGATCCAAGGTCTCAAACCTAAAATTGGAAGTTACTACTGTATATCAGAGCCAGAAAAATATTCAAATTCTTTGCCTGAGGAATTCTACTTCTTAAGATGTTTTCTAAGTAAATAATTCTAAATATGGAAAAAAGTCATATGCATGAGGATATTCCTCAAGGTTTATTTATAGGAATGCAAATTGTAAATAATTGGAATAAATAGCCAAAGAGGACTCATTAACAGTATATCCATTTGAAGGAATGTTATAAAAAGTGAAATTATGCTTATGTGTCTAATAGTAAGAAAAAAATCCTCCTGCTCTCACAATGATTTAAAAATAGAATGTCAAATACTGGTATAAGACAAACCAAAAAAATATATTGAGATATAGAAAATCCTCTTGCATACACTATTGTTTGGGGCATAATGGAACTGTGAGTCATTATTTTCCTTCCTTCTATCATTCTTCTGTTTTGTTCAAAAGAAAAAGCTTGATTTTTAGTTGGAAATCATCTTTTGACTAAAATATCTTAAGAACAGGAAGAATAAAACTCCTAGACTCATTCTTTATTCCTTTACTCTGGAAAAATAACTACCATTGTGACATAACTTCTCTGGGCTCTTATATTATTAATGAAGTTATTTTCTTATCTCATTTCATAGTTGGTAGGATGTAGTGTCTTATCATTTAGGTCCCTGACAACTTTGCAAGGAATGTGTTACCATGTGACCAAGAATGCTGATCTAGATGCTTTTTTGTTGCTGTGAGAAGACACTGACCAAAACCAACATGGAGAAGAAAAGGTTTGTTTCATCTTACAGTTTCCAGTAGATCATTGAGAGAAGCCAGGGCAGGAACTCAAGGCAGGGAACATGGAGGCAGGAGCTGAAGCAGAGACCATGGAGGAGCACTGCTTACTGGCTTGCTTCCCTGGCTTGCTCAGCTGCCTTTCTTACATAGCCCTCTTGCTTAGGTATGGCACTGCTTACAGTGGGCTGGGTTGCTCACATCAATTAGCAATAAACAAAATGATCTACAGACCAATCTGATATGGGAAATACCTCAACCAAGGTTCCCTCTTCACACTTGATGCTGGTTTGTGTCAGGTTCAGAAAAGCTGACCAGCACACAGTCAAGCAAGATACTCCTCCTTATGCTAATTTTATCCTTTCCCTGTTTGAATTGACTTTTATACAAAACAAACTGTATAGTCATGATTTTGTCAGACTCTTTAGAATGATGCAGTAGAGACTAGAGAGATGGCTCAGTGACTAAGAGTACTTCCTCTTAGTACTTCCTTAGTTAGGTTCCTAGTACCTAGATCAGGTGGCTCACAGCCACCTGTCAATCCAACTTCAGGGAATCTGATACCTCTGGTCTCCATGGGCACCTGCACTCACATGTACATACATACACACAGACACACACACGCATAGACAAAACTAAAAATAAAATAGAATGATCTATTGGAATTTGAGAAACACATGCAGTAACTTATATGAGCCTAACTTGGTCTTCATAGCAGGGCCATACAAGAATGATTTCCATAGGCTAAAATCTAGTTCAGGAGGCATGAATGCATACTGACTTCTGGCTATAGGGCCAAATGGGTGGTTAATATCATAGGAGAATGAAGACTTTGTATGGTTTAAGGGTTGGGGAATTGGAAATGCCTTCCAGAAAGGTGAAATGGAAAGCCAGCCCCAAGATCTATCTAGTACAAGTGAATGGCCAGTACCTGGGAGGCTGTGAGGAGAGTGTGAGGTAAGACTGGGCAGAGCCTACAGTGGCACATTGGGAGGTTAGGTTTTATTTATAGGTGATGAAGAATGTTTTTGGAGCAGAGGTGAAGCGAAGTTCTATCTGCTCTTAATAAGTTCACTAGAGCAGTAATTGCAAATCGGGTCCAAGACTTCACATGATGCCCACAGGAGGGTGGGAGTTGGATTCATGATGTTTTGTTCTTGATGAAAATTTTCACAATACAGGTTTAATATTATAGGAAAGCTTAGGTTTCAAATGTACTTTTTAGATAATGAAGAAAAATAAACCTGCGAATGCCAGGCTCCTGTTGTGAGTCCCTCCATTGCCTATAAGCCTCATATGTGGTCCCCTGCCTGATCACCCCTCTAAGCCTTTATTGCTGAGGACATTAGCCAGAAGAGCTGTGGAGGTGCTACTGTTGGGCTTTTCAATTCAACACCTGTGATCTGGATGTATGGTGTATATCCGTAGTTCTACTACTTGGGAGGCTGAGGTCACAGATCACTTTAGCCTAGGAGTATAAAATGTATCTGGTTAATAAATAACAGTGGGTCCCAGTCTCAAAATCAAGTAAGCAGGCAAAGCAGGCAAGACAGATAGCTAGAAAGCAAACACAGCAGTTACTGTGAACATATGTGGCTGTTTCTGTTTAAACTTTGACAATTCCATTTCCCAATTATATAAGCTACATTTCAGGAGCTCACTGGCCACATCTGGTTTATGGCTTCTATGTGTAGCTACAGAACAATTCTGAAATTACAGAAGATTCTGCTGGACAGCCTGGATGTGAAGGTGAAGGAAGAGGCTGTGGTAGAAGCCCAGGCGGAAACAGCAGGGTCCCTAAGGCAAGCGGTGGTAATGGGCGTGAAGCATGCATCCTTCTCATTAGAGCACTGCATTGGCTGGCTTGGCACTCACAATTAGACTCATTCTGCTGTTGACCTCTTGTCTTGTTGAGTGTTTGAAAGTACTTTCCCATTGCCTGTGGGACAATGCTTGACAAGTATTCTGGAAGTATCTTTTGTGTGTATTTAACAATGCTGATAGTTTTCACTCTAAGTCTGTTTCTTTGGTGTCTGGGAAAGCTTGAAGAGATGAGTGCTATCAACATCCATGGAACTAGAAAGTGGGAAGCATTTGGAGTGCTTTAGAGGAATGGTGCTCCAAGTGTTTGAAGACCAATATTCTGAAAAAAGAAAATACAGCATCATGACGCTTCTTCTGTGACCTCCAGCTATTAAGAAGGCAGAGGGAGCTTGCTGGCATTAACAAGAGTCATTCTGTCAGACTCGTTATCCAAGATAAGGATTTCTCTGTGAAACCTGGCAGTACGGAGTCCATGTATATGCACACTCTTAGTACTCACAGATGCACTGATGGTGGCTGGAGTGCAAAGGGCTCCTTTGCTGTAATGGCAACTCAGTGTGGACTCAGCCTGGTGACTGGAATTGTGCTCCTTTACCTAGTTAAAGCAAATATGTGTGAGGAGTTGCATGCTGGATGCCAGATGGACATAAAGAGTATGCAGCCCCTGCCTTAAGAAATACTGAATTCCAAGGTAATGGAACCATGATTAATGATAGACCTGGAAGTCCACATTCTTTATCCTGTGCAAGGGTGGTGTTACTCTCACACAAAACTTTCTGAATAAAGATACCTAAGGGCTCATTCACCTTTCTTTTTTGTTAGATAACAGTGGACCCCTAATATGCCTTCTTTAGGTGGGGAAGATATGTTTCAATACATATTAATTCTCACAATTATTTAAAAATATTTTTTTTGGAGAGAATAATTTTTGTTACTCTACAATTTTGTGCATCCTATCCTCTCTTCATTAGACAGTAAAAATTTGCTCTGCTTCCCTGGGCCTGCACCACCCTCAGGCCTCTCTCCAGGATAAGTCAATAGCGCCTTCGATGCCTTGACTCCCCCAGCCTCACTCCCCCTCCCATCTCCCCAGCCCGTCTCTCCTCCTAGCCTGGGTCCTGTCCCATTCCTTGTCTTGGCACCCCAGACACCTGGGAACCACCACTTCTTCCTGATCCTTTGCATCCAGACCAACCCAGTTCCTTCTGGGGTCCCCAGGAGCACTGTGGGCCTGGCCCTGCCCTCATCTCCCTCTGGTTCCCTGGGCTGCACAACCCAGCCAGCCTCTTTCCTTGATGCTAGGGCTGACCTTTCCGCTTCCTGATCCTTTGCATCCAGACCAACCAGTTCCTCAGTGCAGTCCCTAGGAGCCCTTGGGGCCTCTTCCCACCCCCATTTCCCTTTGCATCTCTGGGTGGGGCAGCCAGCAGCTTCCCTAGACCAGCATCTTTCCTGGGCCCTGTTCTCAGGCCAGTCCAACACCCAAATTCCTGGGGCCAAAATCTTTCCTGGAGGGATCCAGACCTTAGGAGCATCTGATCCTCATCTGACATGGGCCTCTGTGGGAACTCCTGAAGACAAAAGCAATCTGGCCACTTCAATATAAAATCAAAAGAGAGAGCAGGAAGCTTAGAGGAACCAGCTTTTCATGCCCCAAAAGTAAACCACAAAGACACATGAAGTGTACAAAAGAAGCAGACCTAAACTTGAAGGCTTGAGTCTCACACAAGAATCAGAAACTACAAAAGAAATTAATATGTCAAAATCACAGAGAAAAAATAATAACATGAAAAACCAAAATAACATATTCCTCTATAGGAGTATAGCGAGAACACCCTAGAGATAATGCAGGACATGCAACCCAAAAGAACAATCATAAACATGACAAAAGAATTCAGAGAATTTAAAGAACACACAAAGAAATAAAAAAACTGAAGAAAGATAGGGATAAACTTCTGTATAAATTCAGAAGTACTAGAAATATTGAGGACTACTCAGGCTTAAATGAAAAAGGAAGTGAAACAGTCAATTAGAAATGACAGGAAAAAGCCTCACCAATAGGATGAATGAAATGGAAAACAGAGTATCAAGACTGGAAGATACAGTGGATGAACTAGACCACTCAAGCAACGATTATGAAAAATTTAAGAAAACACAAGAATGGAATATGCAGGAATTGTGCGACACCATAAAAAGACCAAAGTTACGAATCAAAGGCATACAAGAAAGTGAAGAATCCCAAGATAATGGCATGGACCAGATCTTCAACAGAATCAACAGGATTGTAGAAGAAAATTTCCTAAAACTAATGAAAGATATGCCCATACAAATACAAGAAGCATATAGAATACCGAACAGACAGGACGAGAAAGGAAACTCTCTACATTACATGTACAAAACAAAGAGACAATTTTGAAAGCTGCAAAAGAGAAACAACAAGTCACATATAAAGGAAAACCCATTAGGATTACAGCTGACTTTTCAGTGCAAACTATGAAAGCCTGAAGAGTCTGGACCAAAGTATTCCCAGTTTTAAATGACCACAGATGTCAGCCCAGATTACTATACCCAGCCAAAATGTTAATGGACTGAACTCCCCAGTCAAAAGACACAGACTAGGTGAATGCAAGGACAGACACTATCTCAAAGTGAAAGGATGGAAAAAAAATATACCAAGCAAATCGCACTAAGAAAAAAGGAGGTGTAGCAATCCTAATATCTGACAAAATAGACTTTAAACTGAAACTAACCAGAAGAGACAAAGAGGGCTATTTCATTCTGATCAAAGGAACAATCAATCAAGAAGATATTACAATCATGAACATATATTCACCAAACTCTGGTGCACCCAATTTCATAAAAACAATACTACAGAACTTTAAGACCCAGATTAACCCCAACTCATTAATAGTAGGGGACCTTGATACCCCACTGTCTCCATTAGATAGGTCAACAGTGCAGAGAGTTAACAGAGAGACATCTGAATTAAATAATACCATATATCAAATGGACTTAACAGACATTTACTGAGTATTCCACCCAAGCACCAAAGGACATACTGTCTACTCAGCACCTCATGGAACCTTCTCCAAAATCAACCATATACTGGGGCACAAAAAACCATCAACAAATACAAAAAGATTGAAAAAATTCCATGTATTCTATCAGACCACAATACAATAAAGCTTACAATCAACACAAAAGAATCCCCAGTAACTACATGAACATATGGAGATTAAACAACATTCTCCTGAATGATGAATGGGTCAAAGCAGAAATTAAGAAAGAAATAAAAGTATTCCTGGAACTAAATGAAAAGGACAATACAACACAACAAAACCTTTGGGA
>NW_008342011.1:538337-539624 GCF_000622305.1 Nannospalax galili
AAAGATCATCCACCATGATCAAGTTGGCTTTATCCCAGAGATGCAGGGATGGTTCAATAGACGTAAGTCAGTAAATGTCATAAATCATATAAATAGGCTCAAAGACAAGAACCACATGGTCATCTCAATAGATGCAGAGAAGGCCTTTGACAAAATTCAACATACATTTATGTTCAAAGTCCTAGAGGGAATTGGACTGGACAGAATATACCTCAACAAAATTAAAGCCATATATAACAAACCCACAGCCAAGATCATTGTAAATGGAGAAAAACTGGAAGCATTCCCATTGAAATCAGGAACCAGACAAGGCTGTCCACTATCTCCACTTCTCTTTAACATAGTACTTGAAACTCTTGCAAGAGCAATAAGACAAGAGCAGGAAATTAAAGGAGTCTTAATTGGAAAAGAAGAGATCAAATTATCCCTTTTTGCAGATGATATGATATCTAAGAGACACCAAAAATTCCACCAGAAAACTCCTAGAAATTATTAACACGTTCAGTAATGTGGTAGGTTACAAAATTAACCTACAATGTCTGTAGCCTATAGATTCCATGCAATCCCAATCAAAATCCCCATGACATTTTTCACAGAATTGGAAAAAACCATCCTAAGATTCATATGGAAGCACAAAAGACCTCGGATAGCCAAAACAACCCTGAGCACTAAGAGCAATGCCGGGGGATTACTATACCAGATTTTAAGCTGTATTACAGAGCTATAGTCATAAAAACAACATGGTACTGGCACAAAAATATACCCATAGACCAATGGAACAAAATTGAAGACCCAAATATGAGTAAATGCTATTTCAGCCACCTACTATTTGACAAAGGGTCCAAGAATATTCACTGGAAGAAAGACAGCATGTTCAGCAAATGGTGCTGGCAAAACTGGATCTCTGCCTGTAGAAGAATGAAACTAAGCTCCTATCTTTCACTCTCCCCAAAAGTCAATTCCAAATGGATCAAAGACCTCAATGTAAAGCCTGAAACTCTGAAACAGAAGAAAACATTGGGAAAAACCTACACGATATAAGTGTAGGAAAGGATTTTCTAACCCAGACATCAATTTCTCAGGAAACAAGGGCAAGAATTAACAAATGGGACGTCATGAAACTAAAAAGCTTCTGTACATCAAAGGAGGCAACCAGGGAAGTGAACAGAAAACCCACAGAATGGGAGAAAATCTTCACCAGTGACACATCTGACAGAGGTTTAATATCCAGAATATATAATGAACTCAAAAAACAGAGAACCAAGACAAGAAGTAACCCAATTAAAA
>NW_008342011.1:539885-540871 GCF_000622305.1 Nannospalax galili
GTGTGGAGAACTCTTACAAAGGTGCAAATGAACCTACCGTTTGACCCAGTTATACCACTCCATGGCATAGACCCAAAGAACTCATCCTATTGCAGAGACACTTGTACATCCATGTTTGTTGCTGCTCTTTTCACAATAGCTAAGAGATGGAAGCAACCTAAGGGTCCCTCAGTTGACAAGCGAATAATGAAAATGTGGTTCATTTATACGATGGAGTTTTACTCAGCAGTAAAGAAAGATGAAATCATGAAATTTGCAGGTAAATGGATGGAACTAGAATCTGTTTTACTAAGTGAAGTAACATAGACTCAGAAAAAAACATCAACATATGTTCTCCCTCATATGTGGATCCTAGAACCAAACACTGATAAGTGAGTCCATATCCAGACATATGGAACCAGGATAATGGAAAGGAAACAGGGAGGTAAAGGAAAAGAAAGAACCTGAAAGAGAAGAACAGTAGGAAATAGGCCTTAATAAGGGAGATATGGATAAAAATTGGGTTAGTTTAAGGGAGGTGGAGGGAATGGTATACAAGTATCCTAGGGGATAAAGGAAAAGAAGGTGCTGAAGAGAGACAGGACCATAGGAGAAGGGTATTATTAAGGGAGAAAGGGAGGAAAATGGGGCACCTTAATTGGGGAAACCATGATGGAGGGGTGAGACAATGTGAGAGATAAATAATGCCTAGCTAGTTTTAAAAACCAGAGGGAACCATAGTACTCCTACAACCTACTAACAAATTATACATAGCAGATCAAGAAATATATGTCTAGGTAAGTTTTATCTGAGAACAATTGTTCTTTGCCTAAGATTTATCTACATGACACACAGTAATTAAATGTACCAGTTTGGTGGAAGTAACCTTCTTTGATGTTTAACAGACATACTTTGAGGCCTATAATAATTTGGTCAGAGGGACATAAAGGACAGTTTTTGCTCCTTGCCCTCCTAGGTTGACTACTTCCAGGGGACTATGAGCATAT
>NW_008342011.1:541202-571055 GCF_000622305.1 Nannospalax galili
TATAATAAGCAACAATGCCAGATATGAGATACCTTCTTTTGAGTTGTTGGCCAGAGTGGCCAAAGGGACTCCCAGATAGTAACCCAGCATAGAACTGGGAAAATGAGCAGCAGACCCCAATCTTTTCTAAAGGAATATTAACAACTGATTGCTGTTAGATGAGGAACAGCTGACCCTCCTAAAATAAAGACCTCTAGATAGGCTGACTAGATTCACCAGAAGGGCAAGTATTGGGGAATGGCTGGGGTGCCAACAACACAGCAGACAGTAGCAGGGATATCTGAGTATAAGGGCTCTAGTGGGGGAGGGATGCTATGGGAGTATGCCATCTGGGAAGTGGGTGTATAGTTGAATAAGATGGCTTGGGATTTTCTGTGTGATACACACACACACACACACACACACACACACACGAACACACATGCACGTAGAAAAATGTATTATATTTGAGGAGGACACATGGAAATTTACATCATGTTAATTAGTAGAGGTGATAAACATTACCATTGAAATCTACCTGATGACTTTATAGACATACACAGGCACCAAGGATCCAAGTGCAACTGATTATGACTAGTAATAATCAGATACATACAGATTAGAGATGCATGCGCCAACATCTCAGTGTTAGTAGCAAAAACAATGAGTCTTTCTACAAGGAACAATATATTCTAAAATGAAATGGAGAACACAGAAACTTACACCCACTTGTGAAAGAGATGTCTTCTTGCTCTGGAGTGTGTTAGTGAATATGTTAAAGCTATAATGACATGCTTCTTCTAATCATTTAGTTATTAAAAATTAAAAAAAAGAAAGTAAAAATTCTTAGAGAACATGTTTCCTACTTTATTGATTCTCTCTCACACATATGTTCAGCAGAGAGAATGTCATTTTATAAGTTAAAACATATAATATCTTATAGCTGGGTGTGGTGGTGCAGGCCTTTAATCCCACCACTTGGGAGACAGTGGCAGGCAGATCTCTGTGTGTTTGAGGCCAGCCTGGTCTGCATAGCAAGTTCCAGGCCAGCTTGGGGCTACAGGGAGACCTTGTCTCAAAAAGACCAAAAAAAAATTTTTTTAATGTCTTATGCCTGCAGAGAAGTGCATTAATGGTAAAAGTCTGTTTCAACAGTTAGAAAGTATGTTGGCATGCATACCTGACACTAGGTCAACAGTTCCCTATATTTCAGGTGCCTTTTTATACCCCATCTCAACCATATCTCCTTCATTCCTGGAGGTAACAATTATCTAGAACTATGACATCGTGATTCATTTTAACTGTTATTAAACTTAGTACGAGGGACCGGAGAGGTGACTCAATGGTTAACAGCACTTGCTGTTTTTCCAATGGACCCAGGTTTGGTTCCTAACACCCACATAGCCGCTCACAACTACCTGCACACTGGAGGTGCACATACATACATTCAGACACACACATATATACATAAACCAAGCTAACTAAATAAATCTTTAAAAAAAAACGATATATAATCTATGGGAGAGCATTCTCACTGTGACTGATAGTTTTCAACATACATTGTGAATTCTGTGAACATTGCTACATAGTTCATTTTAATTGCTTTATTTTATTGCTTGTGACAATATGCCACAATTTCATTATCAATTGTATTGTTTGTGGACATTCAGGTGTTGCCAAGGTCATACTATTCCAGAAAATAGTGCTAGAGTTGCTGGGTCCTGAATTGATCATTAATGGGTACTTCTAACCAGTCTTCCAAAACGGCTGCACGAATTTGTGCCCTCACCCATTCCTGGTTGCTCCATATCCTCCTCAACACTTGGAATAAGGAAGCTTTTAAATTTTATTCTTTTAGAATGATGCCTTTTGTGATTTAAATAGTAATTTCTTGCACACTGATGATGTTGATCATCTTTTAATGTTTCCTGACTGCATGGAGTCCTGTGTAAATATGTGCCTCCACAAATATCCTGCCTATTTTTCTATTGGGCTTCTTAGTGGTTTATAAAAGCATTCTTTGGAGATAGGGTCTCCGTGTATCCCCAATTGACCTGGAACTCTCTATGGACACCAGGATGGCCTCTATCTCACAGAGATCTGCCTTCTTCTGCCTCTTCAGTGCTAGAACTAAAGATGTGTGCTACCACACCAGGCATAAAAGCATTTTATAGAGTTTAAATATGAGCCCCTTACTGTTTTTAAGTTTTGAAAATATCTAAATATCACCTACTGTGTTGACTTGCCTTTTACAACCTCAGTGATGTTTTGTTTTAAAAAATCAAGTTATCGATTTTCATATTTTTGATAAATTTTGCATTTTGGTTAGAATCTTTTTGAATAATGTTAGAACACTATTGGCTTACTCCAAGGTCATGAAGATATTCCTGTATTTGCTTTTGGAAAACATTATTGTTTTCTCTTTTAAATCTGTAGTCCATGTGGAATTGATCAACTGATTTTTGTGCATATTTTTTTTTCTGTTTCTACATGGATGTGCATATTTTATTGTCTGTAAAACCTCATTTTCTTCCACAGGGATGTTTATTGGACCGAATCCCATTTTCATGTAAAGTGCATCCTGTTTCCATTGATTTGCTTTGCAAATATCTTCATGCATGAAATATCTATCTATACTTATCTGTTTCCCTACTTTGCTCTGGCCCTTTGTTCCATTTATCTGTTCTTGTTTGTTGTGGGTTTGTGATAATTTTTGATATCTGGAAGATATCAAAATGATATTCTACTTTGTTCTTCAAAATTATTTGGGCCTTTGGGTCCTTTCATTTGTTTCTAATAGTAAGTCAGCTTGTGAAATTTAACATACATACTTGGGATACTGATTGGTATTTCATTCAATTTATAAATCACTTTAGGAAGAAATTGCATGTTTATGATATTAACTTCTAAACCCATTAAGTTGGTTGGGTATTCTTTAGTTTGTTTCAGTAAAATTTCCTGCTTCTCTGGGTAGAGGCTGTGAACATCATGTATTAGATTTATTCTGAGGAATTTCTTGTCTCTGGCCCATCTCACAGGGGAGGTATTCATCATTCCCCATCAGAGGTGATGCTGGATGGCTCTTTGGTGTTGTATTGCTCTGCTATTCAATACCATTTATCAGATTAAGCCATGAGAACATGGCATTTTGACATTTCGTAATGTCAGTTTTGACCTTGGGGCTTTTAAAGCATCTAAAATAAACCAATAAAATTTTAGTTATGATGAAGTTATATGCACAATCTACTGCACTGAGTCACCGAGCTTCGACCTGCCTCTCCTCCCTCTTGAGCCAGAGCCATCCTTGGATCTTACGTTTCTGAGTCAACTTTAAAGGATTTAAACCTAGAGTGAAAGAGAAAAAAAAAGCTTGTCAGAGATATTACTTTGAAAAGTGTTTTGTCTCCTTCTGGAAGTCACAGATTGTCAATTAAAGAACCTGCTGTCGGGTGTGAGATACCTCCTCCCAAGTTATTGGTTAGAGATATCCCAGAGACCCTCAAAACAAAACAGGGCCGCTGCTCTTGGTGGCCCAGAAGAAGCAAGGTAAGACCTTATTGCTGAAGACACCACATATTTTGGTTATAGGACATGGAGAAATCAAATTGATACTCCTTACTGACTAGCATAGTACTGGTAGGTACTATGCAGGCTGCTGGGGGAGAAAAAGCAATCAACAGTCTTATCCAGCTATGAACCCTGTACACTACAATAATGACCATTGTGGCAAGATATGCCTAAGGGTACAATCGTCACACAAATGTTATGGGGTATTCCAGTTTGCCTCCAATTGCTATGATAAAACAACCAATACCAACTTGGGGAGGAAAGGGTTTATTTGGCTTACATATCCCAGGACACAGATCAGTGAGCCCAAGGTAGGAACTGGGGCAGGAACCTGGAGGCAGGAGCTGGAGCACAGGCCATGGAGGAATGCTGCTCACTGGCTTGTTCCCCAGTCCAATGGAGGCAATTAACCAATTGGGACTCCCTCTACCCAGGTGTGTCAAGTTGACAATTAAAGCTAGCTAGCACAGGTGGTGACCAACCATGTTCTTTTAAAAAAATATTTTATTATTTTTATGTGTATGAATATATTGCCTGTATGTACATAAGTGCACCCATTTGTGCAATGCCCATGGAAGTCAGAAGAAAGTGTTGAGTTCCTCTGGAACTGGAGTTAAGGATGGTTGTTAGCTGCCATATGGGTGCTGGGAATTGAACCCAGGTCCTCTGCAATAGCAGCTACTGCTCTTAACCTTGGAGCCGTCTCTCCAGCCCCCATGTTTTGTTTGCATTTAAGGTCTACTTCCTAGGCAGGGATGCATGTTTCGTACTGTAAATCTGACCAAAAATCCGTAGTTGGAGAGCTCACAGCCCTAGGAGTGTTAGGAGTGAAACTAACACTATTATTCTGCTAAATGAACAGAGTATCAAAACAAAATGCCTTCTAAATTTGTATTGCTATACCATAGAATAGTATGGTGAAGCTCTCAGATCTCATCAGAGATGTTTCTGTGTGCAGTGGACAGTTATTAAGGCAGATGCTTATAACTGGTCACAGTGCTATTCTCAGCCACAAATGTTTATATTACACTCCCACTCCAAGGCTTGGGGATCATCATGGCAAAAGGGGACTGAAAGGTTGTAAGAACCAAAGGTCTTGGAGGACCAGAGAGGAACAGCATCTTCAGGGTATGACGTGACTGCTTCACTCATGAGCTCATAGGAGCTGTAGTTGCCTGCACAAGACCTGCATAAGATCAAGTCAATCAACATTCTAGTCTGGATGAGGGAGGGACTCACAACCTTCACTCATAACTGAGGAGTGATGACAGGTGATGGCTTCTGGAGGAAGGAGTGTCTTTTTTCTTTTAGGATGTGGCCCCCATAGGTCAGCCATTTTCTAGTCTATGGTCCTACATTCATGAGTACATGAGTATCACACATTGTACAGAGAACATAAAGTTAAGAGGGGTAGGGAGAAAGAAGATTGCCTCTTCAGTGAGTGGTGAACATGATAATATAAATTATATAAAATTCTTAAGGAACTAATAACAATATTATATTTTTAGGAAGTCTTTTATCTGGGTGTAGTGGGTGCATACTTTTATTCCCAGAACTTGAGAGGCAAGTGAATCTCTATGAGTTCAAGGTCAGCCAGGGATGCATTATGGGACCCTTTCACACACACACAAAAAAACAAGACAAAAAGTATTTTACTTTTCCCACTGCCTATATTTGAATGATCATATACAGATGTCTCAAAATTTGAGGTCGATGGCTATTCCTTGTCAAGCCCTATGTCCAGGTCTGTGAGTCATCCTAATGATTCTTCTTAGTTCAGTCTTGTCCAAGCATTATTTGCTGCTTTTCATATTCATAGCTCTGCCTGTTCTCTTTACCTCTAGGTCACTGTGGTTGCAACCAGCATGCCCCTGCCAGCCTTCTCTCCGGAAAATTCCACAACTCTATACATGGTGAGGTAGGGGCAAGAGAAATAAGTGGCTGGAGTGAAGTGATACACCACAATCACTTCCAAAGAATCACCTCTTTCCTTAAATCCAGAATGGTATGCTATCACTATAGTCAAACTGTGGTCACCTGCTCCAGCCAACCGCAGGTCACTTTGAGCATCAGTCTTCGGAGGCTTGCTTTCTCCAGGACCCTTTTTGTCTCTAATTTTTATTCTCTTAAAAGCCAAAAACAGCATGCATATTCTTTTTAAAATTTCATTTATTTATTCATTTTAATTTTATGTGTATGAGTGTTTTGTCTGCATGTATGTAAGTCCACCCTGCATCCAATGCCTGTGGAGGCCAGAAGAGAGCATTGAATCCCCTAGAACTGGATGGTTGTTAACCACCCTATGGGTACTTGGGACCAAACCCAGGTCCTCTGCAAGAACAGCCAGTGCTGTTAACCCTTGTGCCACCTCTCCAGACCCAGCATGCACATTTTCAGGACAGTTGTAAGGAGGGGTAAGAAGTTTGGAGTAGCCTCTTGCTTCTGTCATTCCTGCGTTCCCTTCTTTATTGATCTAAATGTTTCCTTTTTAGTCTTTTCTTATTCTTAAAGTTTTAAAGAACACCACTCTTGGAACCTCCTCCTATTTTTTTTTTCCAGAACTACTTTTTTGTGAGTAACATGAATTTTTTTTCCCCCTGAGACTCATGTGTCAGCTAGCCTCCAAGACGGCCCTCACTGATTTTCACTGTCTGGTATCACCTATGTAGTCACCTCTTCTGAGATGACTGCTAAGGATACGGAGGATGCTGAGGATACAGAGGATGCTGAGGATATGGAGGATGCTGAGGATATGGAGGATGCTGAGGATATGGAGGATGCTGAGGATATGGAGGAGCCACATTCAGGCTGGCTTTTCATGGTCATAAGCTAGGAGGTGAGGAAATCATAAAAAATCTTACAAGTTCAAACGTACACAATTTTAACAAATAACTAGTCAGAGGAGATCTCTCTGGCCTTCTACTCTTTATGAGAACTCTAGACCTTGCACAGCTATTTTTGGTAGACTTTTGATTTTCCCATGGTCTCTTTCCTGAGTCTTCTAAATCTTAAGACACTTCACGGTTCTATATTAGGGACAGTATTGTCTCCCCCTGCTCTTCAGTTTATAGCGCTGATATATCTCTCTTGGGTCAACGCTGAGAGGAGAGGAATTGGCCGTGTTGGAAGTACCTTCCAAATACCACAGTGAACCCATTGGTCACTGTGAAGAAGGAAATACCCATGGTCACAGAAAAGGCTGCTGTGACCATGGGTATTGTGTTCTGTGTGCTTTCCTCTTTAGCTAACCTATTCATTCCTCAAATATTTAGTGAGGGCCTACTGTGTGCTTCAGCATTGTGAGTGGTTCAATGTATAAAATTAGGAAGAAATATAATAAAGTAGAGCCATATACCAGTAAGAATTCTTTCAACTACAAATATCAAAACTGACTCATGTTGACTGAAGCCAGAAGGGCATTTGTTGACCTTTATAAATGAGAGGGAGAGGGAGAGGGAGAGAGAGATGGAGATGGGGAAGGAGGGAGGGAGGGGAGAGAGAGAGAGAGAGAGAGAGAGAGAGATATCAAGTCGAGAGAGGGGGGGGGGAGGGGGGGAGGGAGAGGGAGAGGGAGAGGGAGAGATTGTTTTTAACCTCTGGGATGGCTGTATTGAGGGACCTGGCATGCTAGCACTGTCTTAGGTCAATCCCTAATCCTTTTCTTTCCTTAATATTTATTCTCTTCTACTAAGTTCAGGTTTCCATTCAATGGAAAGGACTATAGTAGTGTCTCACCTTGGCTGCTTCTGTGTTAGCTTCCTATATTAAAAGAGTATTCTCTCCTATCTCAGTTTAGGAAATCTCTAAAGATTGCCTCAGTGAAGTATGTAGGGTAATGAAACTTTCCTCATGGTTCAGATATCCATTCCTCCCTTCAACAGTTCATGAGGCATGAAGAAGGTGACCCTGTCCCCAACTCCCATGGGTGAACATAGTATTGAAGCCAATCAAATTATTTTGTCCTTAACAAACAAAATACAAAGTGTTGCTGATGTTGCTCAGTGGTAAAGTGCTTGCCTAGCATGTTCAAGGCCTTGGGTTTGTTCTCTAGCACCAAAACAAGAAACAAACCAAAAGCTATGCTAGGTACCCTAAAAGAGATATTTAATTACAGTATGTAAAATGTAAAAATGATGTATCAGTTTATAAAAAGCACTTGTCATGAAAGCAGACTTCTGGAGAGGTCAGAGAATACTCTCCTATTGCATTTGTGTCCCCAGAGGCCCAGTGTTAAAGGCTTGGCTCTCACTGGGCCTCTGGGGGACACAAATGCAATAACAAGGTATTCTTGGCAGCTCTACTGGGAAATGGTGGAACTTGTAGGAAACAGTGTAATGGGGACCCTTAGGTCATGGTGGGCATGCCACTGAAGGAGATTTTAGGACCCTGGCCTGAAAGGAAGAGGCACTCTTCTTCTTTTGCTTCCTGGCATGAGGTAGATGGTTTGGCTCTCTCATCTACTTCTACTATGATATGCTGGCTTGTTATGGACCCCAAACAACAGGTCCCTATAATCATAGGCTAAAACTGTCAGCCAAAAGAAGTTCTTTCTCTTTGAAAGTTGATTTTAAGAGAAAACTGATGATCACATTCTCCCCAGAAGAAAGGAACTCATTTTAAACATCTGCCAATGAAAGGTAAACAAAAGTGAATCCTACCAATTGTAGATGAAAGCTTTTGACTTTCAGTGTTTGACTTGCCAGCCAACCTCCTTTATCATGGAGATTGTTAGGTCCATGTGAAGGTATTGGAAAATGGAGGCCAAATCAGAATTCTGAAGATGCTTGGAGAGGCACCCACTCCCACAGCAGGCTTAGGGAGTGAGAAGAGTTCATATTTTTCATAAGGTGCTAAGACTCCTGGGTTGTGATGCAGCATACCTTGTCCTGGTCTTAGCCTGACATCAGAGCAGACAGGCTCAGCTTCTAAAGGCCTAGCCACACCTTAGTTCTAGAGCTTCCATTTCTTTCCTTCTATGACACTGGCCCTGAAATCGCCAGAAAGCCCTGCTGAGAAGATACAGCTTTCATTCCCTCATTCACGAGGAGAGAACATTTTCCCATGCCCACCACCTCTCTGTCATCAGTAAGAGTGTCATGATCCCATTAAGGCCCTTCCTGCTCTAAAATGGTGGAAGCTTTACTACACAGTCATCTCCGCTAGCAAAGGCAGTGCCTGGAGGCTTGTTTGAATTGCAGAGCCTCAGGTTCTGCTCTGGTCCTTCTGAACCTGCATTTCCAAAGTCAGTCTCTGTAGGTTATGAGTACAGGCATTAGAGTTTGAGAAGCACTGGCTTGAACTTGGCAGTGAGTGAGAAATGGAATCTGCTTTTCCATTTCTTCAGCTACTACAGTCTGTCCAGTAGATGGACGTCTGACCGCCCTGCCAGAGCACTTGATCTATGCCTTCCTCTTGGGAAGCCAGTACAGATGCCTGCTGTTACAGCCCCCATATTATGGAGTGAAAGGGAGCTTGGAGATTCTGGTCCTGTGTTTCATTCATATCCCAGGTCAGAGGCATATGTGTTTAGTTCCCATTTCATGTATGGGAAAGATCGCTTCTCTCCCCGGCCCCTGTCACCAGCACTTGACTTTGCCCAGTCTCTCTATAACCAGATGGCTCTGGCAAGTGCTAGGATTACTGCTTCTCCCACCAAATCTGTCTTTCTATTTCCTCCCTGGCCCCCGTCCCTGGGTCTGTCCTTCCTCTATGGTTCCTATAGAAGGGTGCCAGGGACAAGGCAAAAGTGCTGCCTGGCCCTGCTCCCAAGTGACAAGAAGCCAAGAGCTGAGTCAGGAAATTTGCTACACTGAAACTGCTCGGAGTCTAGGCTGCTTCTGTCGTGAGGTTATTGAATCACAAGGCACAGGCTTATGTCTGCTGCTTCGGTCCCCTGCCCTGGGCTGGCCTTGCTCTTGGCATCTCCTTCCCCACGTTCCACAAGCTGCTGGCAACTCCATGCTGGGGTTTTGCCAACGGGAGGCCACTGTCTGCTGCTCTGAGCTGCTTCCTCCCTGCTGTTTGTGAAAGCAGTTCTTCAAGGGAGCACGGCCTGATGCCTTCCACAAAGAATGACTTTCATCAAGGCTGTGTCATGGGGCTGTGCAGTGGGGGCTGCTGGACCCAGGGCCAGGAGGGAGGGGAGAGCTGGCCACAGTGGCAGACGGAATCTGGTCCAGGGTGGATGTCGAGTGCCTTCTTCAATATGCCTTTTCCCTTTTAATCTCCTCTTGAGCAGAGCTGATCAATTAGAGCTGTAATTATTTTAATCTTCTTCTTTGCTGTCCTGCCTGCCTGCCTGCCACTGCCCATTGACTCTCTCTGTTAACAATGTACTTAGGTGGCAGCTTGACTGAGGCCATTTCAGGCAAAACAGCCTTGCAATCCCCAGTGAACAGAGCTTGCCTGGCCCGAGGCCATCCCTTCTACTGCTGTGTGACCTCTGACTTCCTCCACTCTTTTTCCTTCCCAAAGTGAGTGGGCTCTGTGTGATCAGAGAAGTAAGCTTTCATAGTGTGAGCTACACCACGTTTAGTTCATCATGCCGGCAGCTGGTAGGTTGAGAACATCAGGTCTGAAAACAGCAAGTCTGGGTCTTTCCCACTTACATCCATCTTTGCATCTTGAAGACTCTGAGTCCTTGTTGATTGGATGAAATAATCAGTTCTGGGAGAGTTATTGGTTTGTCAGGATCAGGTAAGATGAGGCAGGTGTAGCTTAGAGCACAGTGTCAGGTCACCAGTAACAGCTGGGTAGGGGTGAGCTGTTATATGTAACTCTTCCTATGAGCGAAACAAGAATTTGGAGAAGAGTCAGATTGGGTAATCTGGATTTGAGCTTCATCCTGTGGGTCAGAAGAGCCCCCTTCTGTTCTGTCATGGCTGACAAAATAAGGCAAATGATGCAACCTAGATGTCTTTGAAATTCTGGGTAACACTTTTCCTCTGTAAACTAGTAGGAAGTGAAATGAAGAAGGCAAGTGTCTTGGCTCACAGGACAAAGGCTTCGTGGGCCACATAAGCATCAGTTCACTTGGATTTTGTGAGCTTGCTGGATGTGAATTATTCTAGGGTACCGGATTCTTGGTTCTAGCTTATGAGTATATGTAACACTTGTGGCTGTATACCACACACTCTTTCGTCACTCTCCAATTTTATCTTTATTTTCCTTTGAGATAGAATCTACGTAGCCCAGGCCAGCCTTAAATTCATGTCCCTCCTACCTCAGCCGCCTGAGTACTGAGATGATAGGCATGCATGGTCACACTCAGCTTCTCAACCTTACCGGAATCAATGTTTCATTTTGTTCAGCATAGCATCACGGTCAAGGGACTGAGGTAGAGCGTCAGAAGTACATAAACAATGACATCATGGTTTCTGTCTTTAAAGCTCTCAGTGTCAGTGCTCGGGGTGGGGCAGGCAGATGAGCATAAGTGGAAATTATAGAGTGTAGTTACAGGCAAACATAAACAATGAGTTTTGTATAACATGTGAGGAGTTACCAACCTGTAAACTGAGGCTAGATGGAGCATAGATACCCAGAGAGGGCATCTGTTCCGGTTACTTTCTATTGACCCAAACCAACCTAGGCAGGAAAGGGTTGATTTGGCTTACATCATCAAGGGAAGCTAAAGCAGGAACCTGGAGGCAGGAGCTGAAGTACAGACCATGGAGGAATACTGCTTACTGGCTTGCTGCCCTGGCCTGTGCTCAGTCTGCTTTCTTTTTACAACCAAGGACCACCTGCCCAGGGGTAGGACCACTTGCCCAGGGGTGGCACCACCTACATTGGGTTGGGTGCTCCTGTGTCACTAAATAATTAATGCCCATCAGGCTAATCCAATGGAGGAAATTCCTCAGCTGATGTTCCTTCTACCCAGGTGTGTCAAGTTGACAGCTGAAGGCATTCAGCACAGTGTCTCTAAGGAGTTAAGACTTCTGAGATGATTTATCTTTTCGAGTAAACTTTAGATGTAATTAAGACAATTCTATTGTAGTCAAGGGTTTGTGCTAGCTCTGCTACATGACAGACAGCCTGGACATAAGTGTCATCAAACAATATATTTTATTTAATCTACACGCATCATGGTTCTAATGTGCCATTGCTCAAAGCAAGTCACAAGGACAACCCAGATTTAGTAGGTGTTAAAATTGACTTTTGATGGAAGAAGAGAATTGTAGACTAGATTTGTTATCTATTATACATTTTTACATATTATATGTATTTATTTTATGTATGAGTGTTTTGCCTGCATGCATGTTAGCACACTCATGATGTGCAATGCCTGCAGAGGCCAGAAGAGGGCATCAGATGCCTTGGAACTAGAGTTAAGGATGATTGTTAGCTGCCCTGTGGGTGCTGGGAACTGAACCCGGGTCTTAAAGAAGAGCAGCCAGTGCTCTTAACCACTGAGCCAGCCCCTTACTATATTGTTCATATTATATATATATAATATCTATATTATAATAACTATATAAATATCTCCAGCCCCTTACTATATTGTTCATATTTAGGAAACAGAGCAAAACATGACTGAGACATATAAAATCTAAGGTACTGAGAGGTCGATGCCAAAGAAACAGGTAATTATCTAAGTGACATGACGTGTTCCCCAACTAGGTCATATGTTCCATATTCTGTCACTGAACTCACATCTTCCTTTATTACTTAATGCTCTTTTATTGTTTTGCTCTGGACTCTGGGAGGTAGTAACATTTGCAGGTTTAAGCCATTACTTTATTGAGCTATCCTCCATGGCAGGAAAAACCTAAAAGCAACTACTAGACCTTTGGCAGCAGCTTCTCTGGTGACTCAGTGCCAGCAGATGGGACTTGAAAGGAGAGGGCAAGGGAAAGTAAAGGAAGGATAATCAGACTTGGTTTTACTGTACCCCAAATGTGCGTGCATCTGGGTCTGCATCTGATCCAGCAGAGAATGGAACAAAGGTCATTTGCAGAACTTAGAAACATGATCCAGAAAGGAAAGGGTGTTAGCAAGTGCCACGATTTCTTGATTTCTTCCAGACAGCTGATAAATGATCTCCTTCTTCATCCTTTAGCCACCCGTGCCACTAACTGAACACTTGGTGCATCCAGCTGCTGTGGGTCCTTCCACAAGCACTGCTCAACTTCCTGGGAGTCCTGTGCAAGGACTTACTCCAAACTTACCAGGCCTCATTCTCAAACTTATCAAGCCTTACATTTACCTGCTGAGTTTGTTGAAACAGATGGGCTTCAGTTTCTTGTGGTTCTGAGATAGGATCTGAGAATTTGCCAGTCTTAAAATCCTACAGGCAACACCAGTAGCTATGCTCATTTTGCAGGCTTAGGGACCATATTTCAAGAACCCATGATCTAAAGGTCAAAAGACTTTACAATTCTCAGACGTGGCTGTACCTAGAGACCAGGTTCAAAGCATAACATTCACCTGAAGAGTCTGGTTCATTTGGCCTCAGTAGAGTCTGTTATTTATAATTTCAGTAGTGTTATATTTATAAATATTTATAATATTTATGATTCTAGTTACAGCCAGAGCTAATTATCAGTCTTATTGTAGCATTTCTCAAGAATGATCTCCAAACCATAACACCAGCAGCCAGCAGCATCACAACTAAGAAACTTGTTAGAGTTACAAAATCTCAGGCTCTTCCCCAAAACTAACAAATCAGAAGCTTTAGTAATGAGGCCCCACAACTTGTTTGAACTCCATCTTCCCCGCCCCCCCCCACACCCAGATGGTTCTCTTGCACACTAGGTCTTTCAAAATCAAACATGGCCTGAGGGAACTATTTTAGAAGAACCTCCCCCGCATCCCCCACTCCCACCCATGGTATTCCTGTCCATTGGAAGATGGGTTCTGGGGAGGTGGAATGTAATGTGCAGATTTGGGGTTCTGAACGTCCATCAAAGTATGTGAAATAAGGAGCTGGAGAGTTGGTTCAGCAGTTAAGAGTGCTGACTGCTGTTATATAGGATCCAGGTTCAGTTCCCAACACTCACTTATCTGCTAACACCTGTCCTTAACTCCAGTTCCAGGGGATCCCTATGCCCTCTCTCCTCTGCAGGCACGGGGCATGCACGTGGTGCTCTTACATACATGCAGGCAAAACATTCATACACATACAATAAAACTCAAATCTTTAAAAAAAAATAATTTATTGAGAATTTCATACAGGCATATAAGCATATAAGGTGTTTTGATCAAATCCATACCCACTCCCTCCCCTCCAACTCCTCCCATATGTCCCCATCACTTTTTGTCTGATAACCTCATGTACTCTTTTTTTTCACAGGGCTTTTTAAAAAAATGAATTTTTTTTTTTAAAAAAATGAAGTAAAATCTCAGTCGTAAGGAGATTCCTCAGCACTGCCCCTGAAGCCCTCTTCTTCAACCTGAAATGGAAGTTAGGAACTTCAGGTCTATTGTGGGTATTAGATTAATTGCATTACTGTATCTTTGTTTCCCCATGTATGACAAGGTCACACCAACTGAACCATCCATCTACCTTACAGTGCTGAGTAGGTCAGATGAGCTTTCATGGTTTCATGGTATATTACGATCATTTTCAGAAGGGAGCACATTGGTCAAAGGCGTGTTGGGGTCTTATCTACATGCAGCGTCCACAGCCCCATCTCAATCAGGGAAGGAAAGCTCAAGTCATATTCCTTTTATAAATTAATATTTTGAGATGCTGTGTGACAGAGTGGTAAGCATTACCAGGGTTCCTTACTAAGGTTTCCCACTATGTACCCAGGATCCCTACGAGAGCTTGAGTCTAAAGCTGGGCCTGGGGCGTGCTCAGTGTTCCCACTGCACAGGTGGGCTGCGCAAGGACCTTCTTCCCTCTTCTTATTCTTGCTAGTCTTGACAGGACCTCGAGATACCTCTCTGTGGACCTCAGAGGCACCACACTCTATGTTACTCCCCAACTCTAGCCTCAACCAAGTCCTCAAGTTAGAAGTTTTCAGAGTCTAGAGAGGCTTTGAGGCTTGTATGTGGTAGAGACAGAGTTAGTCTTCAGTATGAACCAGGAGAACGGGCATTTTAACCTGACTCATATCTGCTGGGTTCGGAAGGCCATATAAAGGAGAGGAGAAGATATACCTAGCTCCATTTGCCTGTGTTCCCATTGCCGTCTACTCCATTCTCTTGGTAACTGAACAGACTCAAAACCCAAGAACTTCCTCATTTAATGTATAGGAAGGCTCTTTCTCCCCACTGGATGTTGTCATTAGTGGATATCAGCTTCTTAGAGCACATCTTGCAGCCAGATCAATGTAATGAGAAACACCTTAGGGGAAAGTGTTTAAGTCAATGCTTTTCCATTTTAATTGGGCCAGGAGGCTCTGTATTGCATGGGAGGTGGTTAGCACTCTATGGGGCTGGGGTGCTGGGGAGGTGGGGGATACTCTGTTGTAACTGGTCTCTGGGAGTGGGGCTCTGTAATCAAGACTGCCGGGGCTTCAGAGGTATGCTAAATTTGAGACATTGCCTTCAGCTGTGAATTTCAAGTCTGGCTGCACATTAGAATCACCTGGAGAGATTTAAAAACACTCTGTGCCCAAAACATCACCCAGACCAATTAAATCAACATCTCTGAAGCCAAGACGGATATTTAAAAAAAAAAAAAAAAAAATTAGGAAATGATACCAGTGTGATCCAAAGAAGAGGAACCACTCCTTTAAAACCATTGCAAATAACTAAATTAAACCTACCGAGCAGGTTATCTTATCCACTGAAACTGTTACTGATGGCTAAGAGAAAAGACTATACCAGGACAAAAATTGGCCTGAAAACTCTTCCAAACCAGACTAAGTCTCCTGGCAAGGTATACCAGGGACTCAGGCATGAACTCATAAGTTCCACCAGCATAGACAGGTCCACTGATAACCTGGGATGTTTTCCCCTTTAGTCTCTTGCAATTTTGTGGTATGGGAAAATAATTTGTCACAAGACTGAGAAAACGTGCAAGATCTTACGAGGATCAAATGCCATAATAGATGTGAATCTGTTTTAATATAGCAGCTTAGTCCAAAGTGGACGTTAGTTTGTCTGGATGCCAAAATCAGTTAAAGCAGTTTTTACTCCTAAATTTAGCCTTTGTCTGTTTAGCACCTCTGTCCCTTTAGCACCACTGAATTCAATTATAGGGCTTATGAGGCAGCTCTGCCCCCTCGACTTTTCCACCCCTCCCCCTCGTTTCCGCCAGCAGTCTGTTCTCCGTGTGGCACTGTGGGTGAAGCAGTCTGACCTCCGGAACACTGGGCTTGACTTCAACAACAGTCCATGTCTACAGTGGCTGCTACGGTGAGACTTGTAGGAGGCAATTTTAACTTCAAGTCAGAAAATCAAGTTCTCTGATTTGGATGGCTGCCCCATGGGCAACTCACCTGTGTGATTGATTTCATGAATGTGTTTTGTTGTCTTTTGGGAATTTTGAGCCTGGAAACTGAGAAAAAGAAAAGGGAGAGATGAGGACTTAGAGGCAGCTGTCTGAACGAAGAGCATGCAGGGAACTCCTATGCTAACTTTTAGAGCTGCCTTTGATGAGTAACCTCTATCTCTTGCAACTTCCTTCTCATCCACCCTGCTCATTTTGTATGCTTGGAGCAGCATCCTGGGTACAGACACCTTTGGGGTCCATAAAGGATATACCCTCGTAGAAGCAGCAGTTGCTAATGGAGTTTGCTCAATAATTTATTTCAAAGGGGTTGGAGCGCTGGCTCCATGGTTAAGAGCACTGGCTGCTCTTGCAGAGGACCTAGGTTCAGTTCCCAGTACCTACATGGCACTAACAACCACCCATAACTCCAGTTCCGGGGAGTCTTCATCTGACCTCCATGGGCATTGCACAACATTGGTGCACTTATACACATGCAGTTAATATATTCATACACAAAAAAATAAATTTTAAAATATTTTATCTCAGAAAAGACTGTTTCTTCCAAGGCATGATCCCAAGCAAATGGTTTAAAATTCTCCTGGAATTTCTGTTCCCCAAGATTTTGCCTGTCCTGACCACCTTAGAGCTCCCTTTTTGATCTGCATACCTATGTTTGTTCCTCAGGGAATTTCAAATTGCTTTTCTCTTTGTTAATTGATATTCTTAGGTGTGATGGTGAGTTTTGGCTGTGGTGGAAGGAAAGGAAAGGGCCTGCAGTAGCATGCTCGTGGGACCACCCAGACCCCTGTGCTTTTTCTTCTGGTCCCTTTGTCATCAATGTCCTTTGGCTGCCAACCAGATGCTCTAAGAAGCTGATATTGGATTTGTCTCTAAACTAAATTTAGTAAGTTGGGATCTTACACGTCCCCCTAAGGCCCATGTACCATAGGCTCATTTCCTTCAGGAGGCAGGGCTAGGGGAAAGAGGAGAGGCCACTGGGACCATGTCTTTGAAGGGGATGTTAGTATTAGGACATTCTTGCCCCTGCCTTTCCTCCTCTCTCCTCCTCCACCATCCTGACCTCTGAGAGGTGAGCAGTATTTTTTTTCTTTTTTAAAAATTTTTATTCATTATTTTATGTGTATGAGTGTATGGTCTGCATTTCTGTCAGTGCACCCATGTTCTACAATATCCATGGAGATCAGAAGAGGGTGTTGGATCCCCTGGAACTGGAGTTACTGATGGTTATTAGCCTGCATATGGGTGTTGGGAATCGAACCTGGGTCCTCTGCAAGAGCAGCCAGTGCTCTTAACCATGGAGTCATCTCTCTGACCCCTCTTTGACTTTTTTTTGGTACTTGGCTACAGTGCACACCCACAGAAATTCCTCCTACCAGACTGATGAAAGCAGGCTCTCATTTGTATTTGAAAAAGCTGGTTCTCATCTGTCTTATTTCAAATAAAAAATAGCTGGAGATTGTGAGATCTGGTAAAAGAGATGGCTTCTCAGCCGCTGTGATGTTTGTCACCTTATCAAAGTTGCCCAGGTGAGCACCTCCAAGTTGTGTTGATTGAAACTATGTATCATCAAGGGAAGGAGACCAAGTAGGCAGCATAGAATGACATCTCTAAATGGTCTCTCTTGACCTTGCATTTATTTTTTGCTAAGTGCTTAAAGGAGTGAAGTCAGAGACACAGCTTAGCCTGTTTCAATGAAATGAATAAAGCTTACAAAATAAAGCTGAAGAGCAGGTGTGGCAGAGAAGCCTCGTTTGGGGGCATACCACTCTGAATAGCAGAAATATGATTCTTCAGCCTTCAGGTGCAGTAAACAGCAAAGATGGCATAACACAAGAGTGTGGCACAGCCATTATGTTAAGACTTTGGAGCTAATAGGAAAAAAAATGAACTAGCAAAATATGCCCCTGGTTTGAGAAGATAGATGTGAATGACTTTTACCCCACAGCTGGAGCTGCTTCTGTGTGTGTTTAAATCAATGTGTGTTCAAGTCAATCTTCCTAAGCATAAATCCTTTCATAATCTAGACCCCTCCTTGCCTCTGAGCATTCAGCTTCTTTCTGAGGTACATGAATTAGAATTATGACTTTATTTATTTATTTATTTTAATCCCTAACTATGTGTAAATCAGAGCTTTGGCTTTTAAAAGTATTTTCTTTATTAGTTTCATGTGGATGAATTGTTTGTTTTTTAAATCCTAGCCATATGCAAACCGAAGCTTTGGTTTTTAAAAATGCTTTATTAGTTTTATGTAGATGCTGGTATGTAGGTAGGTGTACACATGTCATGCATTGCCTGTGGAGGTCAGAAGAGGGCGTTAGATCCCTTGGAATTGGAGCTACAGATGGTTGTTAGCTGCCATGTGAGTGCTGAGAATCAAACCCAGGTCCTCTGCAAGAGCAGCCAGTGCTCTTAACTACTGAGCCATCTCTCCAGCCCCCAAAGCTTTTTGTTAATCCAAGTACGTATGACATAAGGCTTTAAAAGAGTTTTTGTTCAGTGTGTGACTTGTATGTTCATGGAGTCCGGAGTTGTCCCCAGCATTTGCCAGAGGAGCTACCTTCAGAGGTAGAGTGGGACTGGCTTTTCCAACACCCTCACATTTCCTTTGTGCGATTCTATTCCCACTGTATCAGCAAGTAGAGATCTAGAACACAGACCCAGCCTCATGAGGAGTTGTACATCTTTGGGATGTTGCATGTTGATACATTTTCCAAGCCAGGCATTACTGTCTACCCTGCTGGGGGTCTAGGGATCCCAGAGAGGAAACTAAGGGGTTCTCAGGAACTGGTAAACCTCAGAAACCTCTACTCCCCTGATCCCCTCTGACACAGTAGACTCTGTACTTTTTACCCTCTTAAAAATTACTATAGGCCCCAAAGTGTCTATTGGTTTATATGAGTTAAATTTGTCAATTGTTATGAGTTAGAACTTATTTTAACATTGAGAGAAAAAATATAAATATCAGACTTAGCTATTCACATAATAAACATATTATATATGTAATATATTCAACTTATTATTTAAGCAATGTATTTTATTGAAATCATTTGTTTTTCTAAACCAAAACTGTCAGTATTAGCTATTGTTTTACAAATCTTTTTAATAGCCTATCTAATAAAAGGCACCTGGTTCGAATCTCATGCCTGCCTTGCCTTCAGTCTAGTGTCAGATTATGCCATACAGCCCCTAGAAAACTCCGCTGTCACTCATGGGACTAACAAGGTGGAAAGAGCAAGGGAGTCTTGGGTTTTCTGGGAATAATTCTGATCCTGTAAATCTGAAAAGTCTTTGGAAGCCCAGAACTTCTCGGTAAACACGGAGACTGCAGTGGCCCTCAACACAGGGGCTCAAGGGGGATTTAGTGAGAGTAGACAGATGCTCATTTGGGCCTGTTATTTTTGTTTATGCGTATTAATGGATGCATTCTTCTTTAGGCAACTGATATTGTTTTTATTTATCCTTAGGGGTAGATATAATTTTAAACTAAATTTATTTTTAAATTACAATTTTATTTATGAAGCTTTAGACTAGGTAAAAATAGAGAAAACAAAATAGTAGTTGTGTCTGGGTGGGTTGGGGATTCATGTGGAAAAACTCCTTAGGATCATATTCTGTATTTTGACCGAAGTCTGGGTCAACATTCGTCAACTAATACGATGAAGAGTTTAATATGTCATTTTATGTTTTATGAAAACTACTGTAAAAATCTATCAGGCCTGTGGCCAGTGGCAGAGAGATTGTATAGCAGGCATGAATGTGGTAGCATAAGCCATGCCATAATGGAGCATGAAGTTGAGGGCAGAGAAAAGGCCACTGTACAGCTGAGTGTTCACTTGAATCTATAACGGACTTTCAAGCCAGGTATTATCACCCAAGGATGATAGGTGGAGGAGCTGAGGATAGTTAATAAATAATGGCTGCTCTGTAGGTAAGTGACGGACCTGATTTCGACTTTACAGCTTCCACGTGGAATTTTCCTATTAGCCAATTCTAATAAAGGCAGCATTAGTTATTCTGCCAATATTGGTTCAAGTGAGTTAGAATAGAAGTAAAGAAAGGGAGATTCTGATTTGGGGAAGAAGGTCTTTTATGAGCAAAACCTTTAAGCATAGGCAGCATTTGAATGAAAAGAGAAAGGGATTGAAAACTGGCTGTGTAGACAGCATGAATTACAGCAACTTCTGTGCACAAGCACTGAAGAAACACTCCTCCTAAGAATCCCTGCTTCCCCCTCTCCCAGCCACATGACCACTGGAGCACGCCCAAGGCTTAGCTTCCTCACCTGTGAATGCCAGCGATAACAATAAGCTTTCCTGTGGTTGTTATGAGGATTCAGTGAAATGAGGCATAAGGAGTAGTTATTTCAATACTTTTTAAAGGGCTCAGTGAATATGAGTTGTTGTTATTGTAGTTATAGGCAAGAAAGGGCATATCATGTTGTGATGTTTCTTGCCAGTTAACGTTAATTTTAGCTCAGATGTATAGCCCACCTAGTGGAGGAAGAGTACATGGAGCTGAGCACAAGAGCTGCCTGCTTGAGTGCTATAGGGGTGCTTTGCTGATGCGCCCCAAGGGGATGTTAGACGGTATCTCCTTTGTGTTTGTGTTCTGATTCCCCTGTAACCTGCACAGCCCTGGTTCTAAGAAAAAGAAAGTTTAAAACTAAGTAGTTTGAGAGCTGCAAATTTCTTGTCAGCTGAAGGCCAAACTCAAGAAGGCAAGATGTATTTCCAGGTCTCCTCCCCATTCTTGACTTCCCTGCTGTTTGGCTTCTTGTAGGGCCCTTCTCTAACCCTCCCAAGTGCCCGTAACATTTCTATGTCTCCTCCTAACCCTTTTGACAAATCTGTCCTTTCTTGGAGCTGGTCGTAGTGTGTATCCAAATGACCCCTCTCGCCTTCTTCGTCACTTTCCCTCTCCCTGTTCTCAGTGCTTAGATGGGACTGAATAGGAAAAGACGTGCTGGAAGGGTCAGGGCTGGTGGCTGGGGTGGAGCCTCACTTAGTCAAATGGCAATGTAGGGGAAGACCTGGAAACATCTGGAATATGCAGCTGAGAGCTGAAAGCAGCAGCTCAGGGTGTCAAGCCAGCATCCAGAAGCTTAAGAGATGGTAATAGATGCATCTGCACGAAAGAGGAGCAGGATACGTGCCTTTGTCATCGCTCTCATTTACTGAGCTGTCCTCGTGCCGTGCACTACCCTGAGGAAAAGAACTGAGCAAAAAGCCAAAGTTCTTCTCATGAAGATTGCATCTTGGTAAGTGCTTAGGATGCATGTTATATAGGGAAAAGACAGGCTTCTGAGAAACTGTCAGACAGCGATGAATTAGGGCAGGAAGAGAGGGGTGGTGAAGAATGGCTTGAAGGAGAATGGGCATTAGGTGTGGTCAGAGGTCCTGAATCCTAAAGTACAGGAAGGAGTCGACCACATTAGAATGAACAAGAACAGCCGGCGGAGAAAGTTGCCGGAGCAAAGATCCTGCAAAGGAATTAGAGTGGTGCCTCCAAGGAAGAGAAATGTGCGGTAGATGCGCATGCCACATGTTGGCTGCTTTGAGCACTAGCAAGAGGCAAAGCCCACGTTTCACAGACTGACCAAGAAGAAACGAGATGTTTGCTCTCTCCTTTCAGTAGCCAAAGCTGAATATGTAGCTTAGGGTCTTTCGGCCACCTAAATACTACTGATGGGTTTTAGTATTGAGCAAGTTATTCAGAAATGAAAATTCAGGAAGATTAACATCTGGCTAAGCCTATAGTTGGTGAATACACGTTGAAGGCAATCATGTTGATGATATTGTCTTTAGCAGACAGACAGGATTGGTATACCAGTATTTGCGGCTGGACAGTTAAAATAACAATAAATTAAAAAACAAATTAAAATAACAATAATATACCACTTACAACTGAGGATACCAGATGTTGGCAAGCCTGTGGGGTCATGGAAAAGGCTCATTCACTCACCTAGGAGGATGCAGAAGTAATACAGCTTCTATGGAAAACACTATGCCAGTTTCTTACAATGCAATACTCTTGTCATATCATCCAGTAATTGTATTCCTCAATATTTAACCAAATGAGATAAATAACACCTATGCATGGTGTTATTTAAATAACAAGATAATAAACACCTATGCATGGTGTTTATAGTGGCTTCCTTCAAAATTGCCAAATCTGAGAAGCAACCAAAGTATCTTTCAATAGATGAATGGGTAAACGAGCTGTGGTATATCCAAACAATGGAACATTTAGTGTTAGAAAAAAATGAGCTATCAAGCTATGAAAAGACATGAATGAAGTATAAGGCACATTTAATTTCAGAAGTAAGCTATCATGAAAAGGAGGATATGTGCTATAGAGTTTCAACTAGATGATCCTGGAAAATATAAACCATGGAGACAGCAAAACAGATCAGTGGTTGCTATGAAGGAAGGAGGCAGGGATGAATCCGAAGGATATAGAGGATTGTTTCAGCTAGGGCAATGCCACATGATGTTACAATGGTAGATACATGCCACTGCATATTTATCCAACCCACGGAATGTGCAGCCAAGAATGACTCTAACGTACAAGATCTTAGGTGATAACGATGTAGTGGCATGGGTTCATCAAGTGGAACAAACGTGTTACTCTGGCTGTAGTTGTTCACTGTCAGGGGAGGGGAAAATGTGAAAGCGTTCTAAAATCTGCTTTTCTAAAAAACATAGATTTTTTTTGGTGTTTTTGAGACAGGGTCTCCCGGTAGCCCCAGCTGTCCTGGAACTCACTATGTAGACCAGGCTGGCCTTGAACTCATAGAGATCCGCCTGCCTCTGCCTCCCGAGTGCTGGGATTAAAGGCATGCACCACCATGCCTGGCAAAAATAGATATTTTTTTATAAAATTAAAAATAAGGCTGCTGTTTGTGAAAGCATGCACATGACCCGTGCAAGCCCAAGCCAGACACAATCCAAGCATAGAGGGCAGGATTTAGCATGAAGCCCCAGCCCCAGCAGAGGAGCTATTGGCAATCAATAGTTGCCTGGAAAGGGAAAGTCAGTTTTCTTTGAGTGTGACAGGAGGTTGACCACACTCCTGGGGATGGACCCACAACTAAGAATATTTGAGGCACACAAACTAGACTTGGTAGGCTTTAAATAAAAACAGAGGGCATCAAGTGGGAGGGCGTGGCAAGGAGATGTGGGTAGATCTGAGAGGAGAGGAAGGAGAGGATTTGAATATGATTTGAATATGATTAAATCGATAAAATACTTTTAAATGCTGTAAATGAAAAGTAATAAATATAAATAAGGCACATTAGAAAATTTAAATGCTGTTATGATTCTGTTTTAGGGCTTTGAAGCACCATCCAAAAATGTCTGAGGCGTGGTTGTTATGTGATCAGAACAGGAGACCCAGACCATCTGGCACACTGAGGTATGGTGGGTGGGGGAGAGGGCATCAGTAGACTGTCCGCAGAGAGGCCTTCAATTCCATTCAGATAAATAAGTATTTGTGCTGTATTATTTGAACAGTTGGGATAAAAGTAAGTTTCTCCTCGTTGTGCCCTTTTATTACTGCCTTTGAATTTGGGAGAGCAGCGCTTGTGCAGTGATAAGACAGCAGCACAGGGAGGGATAGACAGTATCATTTCAAATTGCAACCACATTTAGTGCATTTAATGAAAACTGCCCTCCACACTCGACCTTAACCTAGCAATTCTTATCAATGCCAGAAACCTGGCTCATTAATTAAAGCTGCCCTTGGACTGAGCTGCATCCAAAATGATGACTTGCTGGGGGAAAACAAAAAAGGCCTGGTGAGGAGAAAGGATTGAAAAGACTTCTAGGAGATAATAGCTTTGGTGTGCCTGGTCGTTTGAGGCTGCTGGAGCCCCAGGCTGGCTCCCAAGGACTTAGAATCCTCAGCTTTGTGTAGAACTTTTAATTATAGCATGCAGATACATTAAAATATCCTGTAAACTCAGGACAGACTCCATATCTCTCAAGCAAGGCAGATGAGAAAGTCCCATAGGCTAGCAACATGAAGTTATAATTATCTTTCAAATTCACTCAGCATCTTCTTAGAAATGCTGGGGACTCTGGACTTGGAGATCAAGGTTATAGGACTAGGAGAGGGTGAACTCTTAATTTGAACTCTGAATTGTGTGTTTGATAATGTGTATTATGTTAGCACAATGCTGATGCGTATAAAATGTTCAAAACAAGAACAGTCTGAGTGAAAAGCATAGCAAAGTCTATCATTGAAATTCTGAAGGTTTTGGCCAACAGGTGATGACAAAAGAAATGAGTTCTCTAATACTTGTTGATGCTACTGTTGCTAACTTAAAATGTGGGAAATAGTGGTAACGTTGTTCTAATGGGAAGTTATTCGTGAACTGATTTCACTTTCTACCTCCATGAGCTACCCTTCTTCTTAGGGTTCTAAGTTGCTTAGAGTTCTCTTAGGGTTTTTAGAAACTTAATCTTAGAAGTTGGAAAGACTTAACATTTAGGTGAAGAGAAATAAGCCAGCCCTAGCATCCAATTGCAGTTGGTAACACTGTTCTGAGATATTTAGGGGAAGCAAATCTCAAAAGTGATTTTTTTTTTTCCTCTTCAAATATCATCAGCAGGTTATTTCCGCCTTTCGGGATGCTGTAATTGCATTTTTCTTTGGAAATGTCAAATCAGGCTATGAATACAGTATAATTATTGCATAGGAAGGAAGCTGAGCAGGTGACTACTAGTATAGAATGAGGCCTTGATAGAGCCTGAAAGGGTGGCCCTTTCCAGATCTACCCAGAGTGACTGGGTAGGAGCTGCCTGGGACGTAGGCCTGGACAGCGAGAGTTCTAGAGATGGGGCTTGGGTGGCCCAGGCAGAAGGTGCATCAGGACAGGGATGTGTGTGTTGAGGGGGTGGGTTGTGTGTTTGTGGTGTTGGTAGGGAGGCAGTCATGCTCTGGCATGGTCTCAGCAATGATTCAGGCCAGAAAAAAAAAACAAAAGAAGAAACTGGGCCTAAGAACTGCAAAAGCCAGGACTGTGTCTGTGAATGCAAGGCCACTGCAGTTCCTGCTGCTGCAGAGAGCAGCAAGTACTGTTGGGGCAGCTTTCCTCAAATGGTGGAGAACAGGTAAAAGCCCCAACATCCAAAACATAGAGGCTGCTTTGTACCATTGATTTGTATCTGCATGGCTTCTTGTTGTTATGAACGACGAAATCTGAAATACTGGAACTAAAAAGACTTGCCGCTTCTTCAGATCAGAGTTTTAAGATATCATATTTAATCTACACATTTCAAATGTATAAGTCAATGATTTTAGCATATTCATAAAACTGGGCAAATATCACATTTCAGCACTCCAGAAATAAAACCCCACACTCCTAGAATTTAATTCCCAGCTCCCTCTAAGATCCACATGCTAGCCACAGGCAACCACCAATTTTCTTTCTCTCTGTGGGTTTGCCTATTCCAGACATTTCATATGAATAGAATCACACAATAGGTGGCCTATGCTGTCTTGTTGGCATAGTATCAAGGTTCCTAATTGTTATTATATGTGTGTGTGTGTGTAGGCACATGTATAGGTATATATAATGATACATATGTAAATATACACAGTTCTTGTAAATATACACATCATTTTATAGATGTGCAATTGGTGTGATTGACAGACAGTTGGGTTGTTTCCTATTCTGGGCCATTATGGACCATATTACTATGAATACTTAGAAGAAAGGTTTTGTGTAGACATTTGTTTTCATTACTCTTTGCTACATAACTTGGAGTAGAATTGCTGGGTGATCCAGTAGCTGTGTTCTTTGAGGAACTACTGGAATATTTTCCACAGAAACTGTACCTTTCCCCGTTCTCACCAGTAGTGTGTAAAGCTCTAGCCTGTCCACATCTGTTGGTGCTTGGGGTCACCTGTTTTTTTGGTGTAGTCATTCAGCAGGATGAAAAGTGGTATCTCACTGTGATTTTGCGTGGACTTACCATTAGTTACATTTTTCTGATTTTTGCTAATGATCTCGAATATCATTGTGTTTGTTCATAGACCTGGGGAATGTCTTCCTTTGGTAATGTACATTCAAACTTTGACTTTAATTGGCTAACTTGTCATCTTACTGTTTTAGGAGTTCTTTACTCATGATACAGTTTCATGATCAGATACCTAGTTTGCAAATATTTTCTCCCATTTCGTGGCTTGTCTTCTTTTTCTTCATCGTTTCCTCTAAAGCACTAAGAATTTGAATTTGGATGAAACACAATTTACCTATTTTCCCCTATTGTTTGTACTTTTGAACAATAACTAAGAAAACCTCTCCTAACAGGTCACGAAGATTCTGCCTGTGTTTTCTTCTAAGGATATAGTTTTAGCTCTTGTAGCTGAATCTTTGATGTATTTTGAGTTAGTTTTTCTATGTGTTGTGAGATACAGACACAATTTCACTCTTTTGCATGTGAGTATCCAATTTCCCAGCATCATTAAGATGATTTTTCCTAATTCAGTCATCTCGGTACTGCTGTTAAAAACCAATTGACAACTGACAACCAATGTAGGTCTGTTTATGAAAACTCAGCTCTATTCTGTTCTTCCCTATGTCTGTCCTGTTTTGATTGCAGCACTTTATACAAACTTTCAAAATCAACAGGAATGACTTCTTCAATTTTGATATCTTCAAGATTGATTTGTCTATTCTATTTCCATACAAGTTTTGGCCACAGTTTCTCATTTTTTCAAAGAAACCATAAAATTTGGATAGAGTGAATTTTGTGCCTGTTGTTATACCTTTTGCTAATTTATCCCTAAGTATTATTTTTGATGCTGCTATAAATAACAATCTTTTCTTATTTTATATTTGTTGCTACCTGACTAGCCCTGAGGTAAATTCATCTTTCAAATTGTTTCAGGTTAGTTTTCTATTTGACTCTGACAAAGGAAATGCACACCTAATGTTATTTTTTTATGCTTTGAAGAATTTTTATTATTTTTTAATCATTAAAAAAATTTTTAATAACTACATGAGTAGAAGAAGCATTTCATTACAGCTTTAACATATTCAGTAACACACTCCAGAGCAAGAGTACATCTCTTTCACAAGTGGGTACAAGTTTCTAGGTTCACAGTTGAATTAATACAGTTATACAATAATGAACTCAGTATAATCCCTGTAAGACATATAATTGAATGAGTTTTTAACCTTTAAAAAATATCTCCATTTCATTTTAGAATATATTGTTCCTTGCAGAAAGACTCATTGTTTTTGCTACTAACACTGAGATGTTGGCGCATGCATCTCTAATCTGTATGTATCTGATTATTACTAGACATAATCAGTTACACTTGGATCCTTGGCACCTGTGTATATCTAAAAATTCATTCGGCAGATTTCAGTGGTAATGTTTATCACCTCTACAAATTAGCGTGAAGTAAATATCCATGTTTCCTCTTCAAATATAATACATTTTTAAAAATTTGTTGAATTATTGTTTTGTGTGTATATATCACACAGAATATCCCAAACTATCTTATTCAACTATACACCCACTTCCCAGATGGCACCCTCCCATAGCCTCCTTCCCCCCACTAGAGCCCTTATACTCTGATATCCCCGCTACTGTCTGCTGTGTTGTCGGCACCTCGGCCATTCCCCAGTGCTTGTCCATCTGCAGAATCTAGTCATCCTATCTGAAGATCCTTGTTTTAGGAAGGTCAGCTGTTCCTCATCTAGCAGTAATCAGTTGTCAATATTCCTTTAGATAAGATTGGGGTCTGCAGTTCATTTTCCCAGCTCTATGCTGGGTTACTGTCTGGGAGTGTCTTGGGCCACCCTGGCCAACAACTCAAAAGAAGGCATCTCCTGTCTGGCATTGTTGCTTGTGATGCAGCCTTTAGCTATACATATGGACTCTTAAGAAATTATATAGGCCCCTTTAATCTTTGGTTATACTTTCCTTTTGGGTGTTTAAGACCAGATAAACAAATTTATTTTTACTCTTAAGGTCTTTTGAGGGTCTGTTCCTCAGGGGTCACATGGGCTTGGGAGGAGCCCCTGGCTTCTTTTACCAGTACCACCTATATGAAGATAAGTCAAAGGTCCTGCTCGACGATGGTTGGCTTCCCTTGGAAGCATGGAGGAAATGATTCCTTTGTGTTGACACTCTTTGTAGACTGGACACTGGTTCAAGTCCATCAGGTGGGGTCTCCTCGGCCTCCTTGATCAAGAGGACAGGTGACCCACCACAATTACCAGAGATTTTGAGAGGGCTAGGAGGGCTAGGAGCAAAAACTGTCTTTTATGTCCTTCTGACGAAATTATTATAGACCTCAAAGTATGTCTGTTAAACATCCAAGAATGTTAGCTCCACCAGTCTGGCACTTTTAATTACTGTGTGTCATGTAGATAAATCTTGGATAAAAACCCAAACATTTGTGAATAAACCTTGACTGGGCATATATTTTGTGTCTTAAGCAAGTCTTTATAACTATTGACACGTACGGAATAATATGGTTCTCTCTGGTTTTCAAAACTAGCTAGGCATTGTGTATCTCTCACATTGTCTCACCCCTCCATCATGGTTTTCCCACTTAAGGTGCCCTCATTTCCCTCCTTTCTCCCTTAATAATACCTAATCCCCTTGGTCCTACCTCTCTTGAGCTCCTTATTTTCCGTTATCCCCTGGGTTCCTTGTATACCCTTCCCTCCCGCCTCCCTTAAACTAACCCAATTTTTATCCATATCTCTCTTATTAAGGCCTGTTTCCCACTGTTCTTCTCTTTCAGGTTCTTTCTTTTCCTTTACCTCCCTGTTTCATTTCCATTATCCTGGTACCTGTAGTTATGTCTGGATACATACTCACTTATCAGGGTTTGGTTCTAGGATCCACATATGAGGGAGAACATATGTTGATTTTTTTCCTGAGATTGTGTTACTTCACTTAGTATAACAGTTTCTAGTTCCATCCATTTACCTGAAAATTTCATGATTTCATCTTTCTTTACTGCTGAGTAAAATTTGCAGCAACAAACATGATGTACAAGTGTCTCTGCAATAGGATGAGTCCTTTCAGTATATGCCAAGGAGTGGTAAAACTAGGTCAAATGGTAGGTTCATTTGTAGTGTTTCAAGAGTTCTCCATACTGATTTCAATAGGAGTTGAACAAGTTTGCAGATCCACCAGCAGTGGATGAGTGTTCCCCTTTCCCTACATCCTCTCCAACATTTGATATCATTTGTTCTCTTGATCTTAGCCAGTCTGACTGGGGTCAGATGAAATCTTAAAGTGGTTTTAATTTGCATTTCCCTAATTATTAGTGATGTTGAACATCTTTTAAGATGTTTCTTAGCCATCTTTACTTCTTCTTTTGAGAACTCTCTGTTCAGCTCCTTAGCCCATCTTTTAATTGGGTTACTGCTTGTCTTGGTTCTCTGTTTTTTTGAGTTCATTATATATTCTACATATTAAACCTCTGTCAGATGTGTCACTGGTGAAGATTTTTCTCCCATTCTGTGGGTTTTCTGTTCACTTCCCTGGTTGCCTCCTTTGATGTACAGAAGCTTTTTAGTTTAATGAGGTCCCATTTGTTAATTCTTGACCTTGTTTCCTGAGAAATTGATGTCTGGGTTAGAAAATCCTTCCCAACACCTATATCTTGTAGGTTTTTGCCAATGTTTTCTTCTAACTGTTTCAGAGTTTCAGGCTTTACATTGAGGTCTTTGATCCATTTGGAATTGACTTTTGTGCAAGGTGAAAGATAGGGTTTTAGTTTCATTCTTCTACAAGTGGAGATCCAGTTTTGCCAGAACCATTTGCTGAACATGTTGTCTTTCCTCCAGTTAATGTTCTTGGCCCCTTTGTCAAATATCAGGTGGCTAAAATTGCAATTACTCATATTTGGGTCTTCAATTTTGTTCCATT
>NW_008342011.1:571292-572109 GCF_000622305.1 Nannospalax galili
AGTCCTTGAGCATGGGAGGTCCTTCCATCTTCTGATGTCTTCCTCAATTTCTTCCTTTAAAGATTTAAAATTTTCCTTGTAGAGCTCTTTAATGTCTTTGGTCAGGTTTATTCTGATATATATATTTTTTTAGCAGCTACTGTGAAGGGGAGTGTTTCCATGTGCTCTTTCTTTGATTGCCTGTTATTGGTATATAGAACGGCCACAGAGTTTTGTAGATTACTTTTGTAACCTGCCTACTGAACGTGTTATTATTAACCTACTGAATGTGTTAATAATTTCTAGGAGTTTTCTGGTGGAGTTTTCGGTGTCTCTTAGATAATATTTTTTTAGCAGCTACTGTGAAGGGGAGTGTTTCCATGTGCTCTTTCTTTGATTGCCTGTTATTGGTATATAGAACGGCCACAGAGTTTTGTAGATTACTTTTGTAACCTGCCTACTGAACGTGTTATTATTAACCTACTGAATGTGTTAATAATTTCTAGGAGTTTTCTGGTGGAGTTTTCGGTGTCTCTTAGATATAATATATCATCTGGAAAAAGCGATAACTTGATCTCTTCTTTTCCAATTATTACTCCTTTAATTTCCCGCTCTTGTCTTATTGTGCTTGCAAGAGTTTCAAGCACTATGTTAACGAGAAGTGGAGATAGTGGACAGCCTTGTCTGGTTCCTGATTTCAATGGGAATGCATCCAGTTTTTCTCCATTTAGAGTGATGTTGGCTGTAGGTTTGTTATATATGGATGGTTTTATTCGGTTGAAGTATATTCCCTCCACTCCAATTCCCTCTAGGACTTTGAACATAAATGTATGTTGAA
>NW_008342011.1:573344-574547 GCF_000622305.1 Nannospalax galili
CCAAATCTGGCTCAAGCTCATCTCCCTGTTTGGAGGTCATGGCTACCAAAATGTGCTCAATAACATTTTAAAATATAACTAGATTATTCATTACATTTAAGTAGAAATAGAAATTTTAGGACAGATTTATCTTAAGATAAATTGGGCTATTTTGATGATATAAGCCTAGGTTCATATACCTTGCATGTTTTTTATTAAATTAAAAAAATTAAGAAGCATTTCATTACATCTTTAACATAATAACAATTTCCAGATCAAAGATACATCTCTTTCAAACGTGGCTATAAAACTTTTAGGTTCACTGTTGAATTAATGCAGTTATATATTATTGAACTCAGTATAAACCCTGTAAGACATTAAATTAGATGAGTTTTTAATCTTTAGGATCTGCGTTTCATTTTAGAATATATTGTTCCTTGCAGAAAGACTCATTGTTTTTGCTACTAACACTGAGATGTTGGCGCATGCATCTCTAATCTGTATGCACCTGATTATTACTAGTCATAGTTGGTTGCACTTGGACCCTTGGTGCCTGTGTATGTCTATGAAGTCATCGGGTAGATTTCAATGGTAATGTTTATCACCTCTACTAATTAGCCTGATGTAAATTTCCATGCTTCCTCCTCAAATATACATTTTTTAAAATTTGTTGATTTTTTTTGTGTGTGTATATCACTTAGAACATCCCAAACCATATTATTCGAGTATACACCCACTTCTCAGATGACACCCTCCCATAGCCTCCCTCCCCTCACTAGAGCCCTTATACTTTGATATCCCTGCTACTGTCTGCTGTGTTGTGGGTACCCCCAGCCCATCCCCACTACTTGCCCTTCTGGTGAATCTAGTCAGCCTATTTATTTATTTATTTATTTTTATTTATTTTTTATGTAGGCACTTAGAGCTATATACTTCCCTCTAAGGACCACTTTCAGTGTGTTCCAAAGGTTCTGTTGTGTTGTATTGTCCTTTTCATTTAGTTCCAGGAATACTTTTATTTCTTTCTTAATTTCTCTTTTGACCCATTCATCATTCCGGAGTGTGTTGCTTATTCTCTATGCATTCATGTGGTGATTAGGGCTTCTTCCAGTGTTGATTGTAAGCTTTATTGTATTGTGGTCTGACAGAATGCATGGAATTATTTCAATCTTTTTGTATTTGTTGAAGTTTGTTTTGTGCCCCAGTATATGGTCAGTTTTTGAA
>NW_008342011.1:575123-575827 GCF_000622305.1 Nannospalax galili
TTTTGTGGACATGAATTCCTTCAGCCTATTTATGTCATGGAAGATTTTTCTTTCCCCTTCAACTATAATAGACATTTTGGCTTGGTATAGTAATCTGGGTTGGCATCTGTGGTCATTTAAAAGAAGGACTACTTTGGTCCAGGCTCTTCTGGCTTTCATAGTTTGCACTGAAAAGTCAGCTGTAATCCTAATGGGTTTTCCTTTATATGCGACTTGGTGTTTCTCTTTTGCAGCTGTCAGTATTGTCTCTTTGTTCTGTACATTGAGTGTTTTTTACTATGATATGCCATGGAGAGTTTCTTTCCTGGCTCTGTCTGTTTGGTGTTCTATATGCTTCTTGTATATGGGCCTGTCTCTCTTTGATTTGGGGAAATTTTCTTCCACAATTCTGTTGAAGATCTGGTCCATGCCATTATCTTGGGATTCTTCTCCTTCCTGTATGCCTATGATTTGCAAGTTTGGTTTTTGTATGGTGTCACACAATTCCTGCATATTCCATTCTTGTGGTTTCTTAAATTTTTCATAATCTTTGCTTGAGTGGTCTAGTTCATCCACTTTATCTTCCAGTCTTGATATTCTGTTTTCCATTTCCTTCATCCTATTGGTTACACTTTCTCCTGTCATTGCTAATTGGCTTACTGAGTGTTTCACTTCCTTCTTCGTTTCAGCCTGAGTATTCTTCAATATTTCTCTTTTCTGAATTC
>NW_008342011.1:576268-639793 GCF_000622305.1 Nannospalax galili
AGACTTTCTCCTAAGGTCTGGATCCCTCCAGGAAAGATTTTGGCCTCAGGAATTTGGTGGTTGGACTAGCCTGGAAGCTGGGCCCGGGAAAGATGCTGGTCTATGACAGCTGCTGTCCATGCCACCCAGAGATGCAAAGAAAGATGGGCGGGAAGTGGCCTCACGGGCTCCTGGGGACTGCACCGAGGAGCTGGGTTGGTCCCGGAAAGAGGCCTGCGTGTTGGAGCCCTAATGTTATTTTTAAGAAACTGTTTTTAACCTTGAACATCGGTTGTCTTTCTCTTATGTGGGTTGTTAATTTCTCTTAAGAATGTTTTCCAATTTTCAAAGGATACGTTTTGTACATTTGGTTAAATTATTCCTAGGTACTTCTTTTTCATGCTCTTACAAATATTATTTTCTTAATATTTGTATTAATTCATTGCTCATCATATAGAAGTATTAATTTGGATATCAAGTTTGTATCCTACAAACTTCGTGAACCCATTTATTGGCTGTAATTTTTTTCAATGAATTGCTTAAGATTTTTATATAAAACACCATGTGGAATATAGCTTTTCTCAGTTTATGCTTTGTAACTTTCCTACTCAATTGTCCTTGCTGTTAAACTCCAGTACAATGGACAATATAAAAACTGAGGAGCCAACTATGTGGCAGGCATCATTTGAACTCCTAAGAACATAGTTGGTGATGGAGATGCAAAGTCTCAGCCCTCATGGGGATTATACTTTATTGAAAACAATGAACACACACAAACAAAGCGTTTACTAGATGTGTGGATAAATCAGTCTCAGTTCGGAGAGGGAGGTGGGGTGAGAAGAATATCTTTTTAAACTGAGACCAGAAAATATTTGTGGAAAGAATACCAGTGCAAGTGAAGAGGTCATTGTAGACAGAAAGATGACCAGTGTTAGTAGAGTATTTGAAAGGAAGGTAGGGTTGAAATGGGAAATGGACAAGAATAGATAAATTATGTAAGTTACAGGGTTAGAGGCCATTGCACAGAATATCGATTTTTTTATTCAAATGTGATGAAAGCCGCCAGAGGGTTTTAGCCCACAGACTTGTTTCTAGACAAATGTTAGCACAAACTAAGCTTTTGATTAATTATCATGAATTTTAAAGGGCTTGAGTAGAAGAGAATAGGCAGAGGGGACCCGGTTGACTAATAAGTCTTATCCTAGGTTTATTTATTTATTTGCTTAGTGGCATGTTCTGTTCATCTTATCTCATAGTTTTGTGGGTTTAAAATGGTTGGCTTCATTTTTCATTGTGAAAGTCTGCAGTTAAAACTATGTACAGATTTTTATAGGCTCTAGAGAGGAATGAATTTAAGAGACACTTTGTCAGGTGGATGACATATTTTGGCAATTTACTGGATTTAGAAAATGAGGTAGAAAATATAGTATGGTTTCCAGTTGGCATTCTGCTGTTGCACACCCTAGTTTTATTACTGTTTTTTCTTTTTCTAACTGTTTATGTCACCCAAACTAGAGAGTAGCCTTTTTAAGGAAAATCTCCAGTGTTTCCGTTGGCCCCTCAAAGCCTGGCAGGCTACTCATAAGGAGGACATGACAATTGGTTTAGTTGATTAATTAAGAGTCTGGGCATGTCTTTCTGGCTCTATCACGAAAAGCTCTAGGGAGGTGTGTGAGAAACTGTTTGGGCCTGATGTCCTTTAGGCTAGTCATGGTGACTGGAGAATGTGGTTCTGTGCATATCCTGTCTCCCAACCCTGCCCTGACTGAGGAGGAGGATTGACTGTATAAAGATGGCATCTCAATTTAATCCAGCAGTTTGGAGTAAGGGGGTAACTTGCTTAGAAAAAGTATTAGCTGTTCACTTCTGTGTTCTACCTTCATGTGGGACTTTGTACTGTACTCTGGAATGTTTCAGGGACATTTCAAGCTCAATCTCTTTTTTCTTTCCTTACTCTGTTCTCAAGCTTGATCTTACACAGCACATCTCCTGTTAGAGAGTTGTTTCCATCAGACATCTAGGATTGCCCCTTAATCCCTTCCTGTCTCATCACATGTACCTTTATTTTTTTATTTTATGTGTATGAGTATATTGCCTGCATGTATGTGAGTGCACCTGTGTTGTTTATTGCCGCAGAGGTCAGAAGAGGGCTTCAGATTCCCCTGGAACTGGAGTTAAGGACAGTTCGAAGCCACCATGTGGGTGCTGGGAATTGAACCCGGGCCCTCTGCAGGAACAATCAGCGCTCTTAACCACTGAACCATCTCTCTAGCCCCTCATCACATGCAACTTTATACTGTGACATCCATGGGTATTGTTTTGTCCACTTGCCATGCCAGCACCTCATTTAAGCAGCATCATTTCCCACCTGAAACAATTGGTTTCCTGGTGTCCTAGCATCCATTGTTGTCTATTTCTAATCGTTCCCTTTTCTGTGCCTGTACTGCGCCCTGTAGCAGCCAAGTGTGACTGTTTAAATTTATACTTAAGATTGAATACATTTCGAAGCTCACTTTCTCAGTTGCACTAGTCCTATTTCAAGGATTTACTCAATATTACCATGTGGCTGAGTCTACCCTATTGAGGTCTTCATGAAACATGCAACCGAAGAACTAGCCTGGTACGTCTCCCTCTCAGGAAGAGGGCATAGGAGAGGTGAAACCAGAAACCAAGGGTCTATTATCCCCTAGCTCACAGCTCACTTAACACTCGTGCCTGCAATTCCCAGAATCACTGACTTTCCACGTCTGCATCACATCGTGTTCTGTCCTTGCCTTGTTTTGGTCAGCTTTGCACTGATATGGTTCCAACTTAGGATTTGACTTAGAATTTTTAACCTTGACAGAAGTATGAAAGCAATATGCGTCCAATAAAATCTCATTCTGACTCTGAGTTTTGATCTTTCCCTGGATAGTAATGTGCAATATCTGATTCTCCCTACACCTTCCACCATTTTGGTGATTAGAACATAAGCACAAAATACTCTGCAGTGTAGAGTGTTTCTAAACTGTGATGTTTGGTAAGTGGGTGTATTAAAGGCATTTATCACTTTTTTTGAGACATATTTGTACATCCTTATAGGGCACAGTATGATAATTTGATAGATAATAAATGTTGTCTAATCATCAAATGGAGGAAATAAGTACTTTCATCTCCTCAAACACTAATTACTTTGATGCGTTGGGAATATTTGATAATTTCTAGTTATCTTAAAATATGTCATTTTAACTAATAGTTACCCTGTTCTGCTATAGAGAAACCAAAACCAGAGGACTAAAGGTCGAGCACCTACTTAAAATGTGCAAAGCAGGTGGCAGGGCTGCAAAACGAATACTTTGTAGTTGACTGTGTTTAGTGTACCTTACACAACTTCTGTCCACCACCACCTCCCTGTAGCTTGCCCCAGTCTCTGATAAGTACTGTTTGGTTTTGTCTTTAAAGTTGACTCCTTGGTTTCTACAAATACAAATAGTATTTGTCTTTCTCTGTATGGTTTATTTCATTAAACATAAATAACCTCCAGTTTTATCCTTTTCTGCAATTTTATTCTTTCGTAATGACTGAGCAGTATTCTACTGTAGATGCCTCATTTGTTTGTTACTTCTTCAACTGTACTTTTTGCATTTTTATTGATTTTTTTGTGATTTCTGTACAATATAATTTGATAGTATTTAGATCCCCTCCCCTATCCCTACCGCCCCTTATTGCCCCCCTGCCCAATTTAATGTACTCTATTGTATATATAATAAATCTTATAGTATCTAATTTGTGTCCCCAAATGACCTACAGTGTGGATCCATCCCCTGAAGCCTGGTTAATCTACTGTCTCTGCCCCTCCTAGCAGCCATGTGTTGCCACAATTTCCTAGGTTGGGTTAGAGCTTATTACCTAATTCTCATGTCTGTGCAGGGATTTTGTCTGATTTGAGTTTGCATGGGACTTGTTCATGCTGTCACCACTGCTGTAAGTTCATATGAGTAACTGACCAATTGTCTGGAAAGCTTTGTTTCCTTGATGAATGGATAATCTGAAGGTGTGGTACATATATACAATGGAATATTATTCAGATTTTAAAAAAGAAAAATGAAATTCACAGGTAAATGGATGGAACTAGAAACAATCATCCAGAATGAGGTAACCCAGGCTCAGAAAGATAAATGTGACATGTTCTCTCTTATGGCTGGATGCTAGCTTTGAAATCTTAGCTATGCATGTGTCAATTTGAAAATTCAGAGAGACAAGAAACTAATAAATGACCATGGGTGGGGCCAGGGAGGCTTCCTGGGAGAGGGAGGATGAAGGGGGAAAGGGGAACATAAGACTAAGAAGGGTTAATTGGGGTGAGAGATGGGAGGACAGGGCAGAGGAGGGAGTATGGAGGAGGGGAAGTAACACTAAAGGCCTTTGGAAAAAGTCATGTGGAAACTTACCATTATAGGAGTTTCTTAAAATACATACATATACATTATATAAAGAGATTAAAAGAAGTTACCCTATATAATATGTCCCCTAGGGGGACATTGCCCCTCTAGACATCATAGGCTAACAAGAACAAAAAATCCCCTCAGTGGCAGGAATGACTCTGTTTTGAAGCTGTTGACCAGGGCTCCCATAGACCCTCAAATAATAGTGGCCATTGTCCCTGCTCTTAGTCACCCACAAGAACTGGATGCAGACACTGTTGTTGAAGATACTACATACTTGAGCTATAGAACAAACAAGGAGAAATCAAGTCAGTACTGACTTCAGGGCTTTGTCTCCACTGGCCAGTGTTCATAGTGCTGGGAGGTGCTATACATGCTACCAGAAGGAAAACTGTCCTGGCAAAATATGCCCACCACTGCAATAGTGACATGAATATTATTGGAGTAATCAACCATTCTTTAATTGGATTTAAGGTCCACCTTATAGGATGGAGCCCATATCTGACATTGATATCAGACCTAGGAATCTGAGGCTAGACAGGTCATAGGACATAGGGAAGAACCTAATACTAGTTTTCTACTAAATAGTTATCATATTAAACTGACTCCTAATGACTTATGCCCATAGATTAATGCATCTCTCAATCTTACCAGAGAGGTTTTCTTATGCAGCAGATGCTGATTAACAAAGAAACCCACAGCTGGCCCATGTGCAGAGAACAAGAGACTGCAGAGTGCTTATCCCTAAATAGGACACCTATATCAAACTTCTGCATGCCAAAACTCAGGGCTCATTGTGGAAGAGGGGGTGGAAAGATTCTAAGCACCAGAGGTGGTAGGTAACCTTGTAACACATTTCTTACCATTCATCCATTGATGAACACTTTGGTTGACTCTGTATCTTGGCTGTGTAAACAGTGCAATAACATGGGAGTGTGGGTATCTCCCTGATGTAATGATTTCACTTTCTATGGCTACATACCCAGTAGTGGGATTACTGGATCATATGATAATTCTATTTTAAATTTTTTATGGACTTTCCATACTGTATTCTACTCCAGTAATTTACATCTACACCAAATATCTATGCTCATTCTCCCTTTTCCATGTCCTGGCCAGAAATATGGTAGCTTTTTCTTTTTAGAAATTGTTAGAGAATTTCATACATGCATGTAATGTATTTTTATCAAATCTATCCCCCCACCCTCTCCTCCAGCTCCTACCCCCTCCCTCTTTTCCTCCAAAATTCATGTGCTCTTTTAATTTTTTATTGTTTAATTAATTAATTTATTTATTTTGATCTTTTTGAGACAGGGTCTCCCTGTAGCCCCAGCTGTCCTGGAACTCACTATATAGACAAGGCTGGACTTGAACTCACAGAGATCTGCCTGCCTCTGCCTCCCAAGTGTGTGCACCGTCATGCCTGGCTATTGTTTATTTTTTATTTAACTTTTTTCAATTGTTTAAAAATTGTATTTACTCATTTATTGTTAAACCCACTGAGTCCACTTATTGCTGCCCATATGTGCATGAGTGTAGGACCATCTACTGGAGCATGAGTTGTCTCTTGTGGCTGTATCCTCGAAGAAAACTGACTTTTTAATAGTCATTCCATCTGAGGTGATATTATACCTTGTTAATTTCTTAAAGAATTATTCATTTATTAACACATATTGATTATACATATTAATGTATGTATACTTTCTGTCAATACTTTCTTCACACCCTCTCCCTGATACCTTTCTTAAGCTGTAATAATCACCAATCTACTTTCCGGTTGACTTTTGTTTTATTTTGACAGGGTCTCCCTAGTCCTGATCCACCTAGAAGATTATGTGGACCAGGTTGGTCTCAATCACATAGAGACCTGCCTCCCTCTGCCTCTGGGGGCTGGATTAAAGGCCTGTGCCACACACCTGACAAGACTGGCTTTTTAAAGCTTGCATTTATGAGAAAGGATATGCAGTGTATGTCTTCCTGTGTCAGGCTAATTTCAAGTCATGTCCATCCATTGTGCTGTAAAGTAAACATTTTATTCTTTATGGCCAAATAATACTCCAGTGTTTTCATATGTGTGTGTGTGTGTGTGTGTGTGTGTGTGTGTAGCATTTCCTTTATCCATTTCTCTGATGGGCTATTCTACATCTTTGATATTGTGACTTGTGTCACAATAAACATGGGCCTGCTGTTGTATATTTGTTATGCTAGTTGGATTTCTGAGTTTATACCTAGGTTTTGGGTAGCTGGATCACATGATAGTTCTTTCATTTTTTTTTTTTTTAAGAACAGCTATATTGTTCTTTCCGGTGTACACTTGAATTTATTATCATTGTTATTGTGTGTGTATGGTGTATGCATGTGGATATGGGTGTATCACAGCATTCATGTGCAGCTAAGAGTCAACTCTGTGTAGTTCTCTCCTTCCATCTTTACATGGGTTCCGGGGATCAAGTTCATGTCACTAGATCTTGTGGCATGGGTTGTTACCTGCTGATCCATTTCAATGGCCCAGTGTGCCCAATTTTAATTAGATTATTTCCTTTTGCATTCATAAGATTTTTTTGACTTCTAGAATTTTTCTGGATGGGAGCCCTCTGGATAGTAAAACCTGGCAGATATGCAGCTGGTGAATATTTCCTCCCATTGTGCAGGCTGTCTCTTCATGCTGTTGTTCCTTTGTTGTGCAGAACATTTGTGTTTGCTGCACCCAGATGCCAGGTTCCCCTTTCCAGGGCCTAGCCAGGAAATTCTTGCCTGTACCAATGTATTGATGTGATGTTTCTTTCTTTCTTTTTTAGTTTTGGATGTTCTATTTAGGTTTCTGGTGTACTTAGGGTTGATTCCTGTACAGGAATGCTACTCAGAGTCTTCTGCAAAACCATTTGTTGAAGATTTTCCAATGTATATTCTTGGTATTTTTGTTGTGAAAAAATTGGTTATAGATATGTGGCTTTATTTCTGGAATCTCCATTCTGTTCTACTGGTCAATGTGTCTGTTTTATTGTATACCATGCTGTTTTGATTACTATATTTCTCTGGTATGTTTTGAAATTAGTTTTGATGTCTCCAGCTTGGTACTCTTTGTTAAGATTTAGCTACTGAAGGTGTTTTGTTTTTATCTGAATTTCAAGACTGCTTTTTCTGTTTCCTTGAAGAATGTCCATTCATATGTTGATGGGGGTTGCTCTGAATATGTAGTTTACTTTCAGTAGCTTAGGCATGGTAGCAATATTAATTCTTCCAATTCTTGGACATAGGGGATATTTCCATTTTTGGAACTTTTTAAAGTTTCTGTCTCTGAAAATTTGTTATTGGTATATAGAAAACTTACTGAGTTTTATAGGCTGACTTTTTTCCTCATATTTTACTAAATTTATTTATTAGTTCTATGGTCTTTTGATGGTGTCTTCAGATTTTTCTGTATATACAATCATATCTGCCAACAAGAAAAATTGACTTCTTCCCTTTCTTTTTGTTTGTCTTTCATTTCTTTTCTTGCCTCATTGCTTGATTAAAATTTCTCATACTCCATTGAGTAAGGGTGATGAGTGGGCAGTGTCAGGTATAGGTCCATTCAGGATGAAGTTGGCTGTGCATTTTCATGTATAGTCTTTATTATGTTGAGATATGATCTCTTTATATTTAAGTTGTTCAGAATTTTTTAAAATCATGAAGTGGTAATGAATTCTAGCAAATGTTTTTTGTATCTACTGAAATGATCATAGAATTTTTATCCTTCACACAATTGATTTTCATATGTTGAACTGTTCCTAGATTGAAACTGACCTGATTTTTTGATGTATTGTTGAATTTGATTATTAGTATTTTGTTGCTAATTTTTGTATCTAGGTTCATCGGGGATATTGATCTACAGCTTGTTTCCCACCCCCTCTTTCCCTTCCCCCCACCTCTCTTCCACCCTCGCTCCCTCCTTACCTCCTCCCTCCCCACCTCTTTCTGTTTTGTTCTTGTCTAATTTTGAAAACAAGGTACTGCTGGCCTCACAGAATGAGTTTGGAAAGGCTCCTCACTTTCAATTTTTGGAGTATTTTGAGAAATACTGGCATTAGTTCTTTAAAAGGAGTTTGGCAAAATTTGACAGTGAAGTTATCTGATCCTGGGCTTTTCTTTGTTGGGAAAAAGTTTTATTACTAATTTTATCTCTCATTGCTTGTTTTTGGCCTATTCAATTTTTTATTTCTTTTTTAATTCTCTTCATTCAATTTTGGTAATGCATATGTATCCATTTCCTCTAGGTTTCCCAACTTTTTAATCATACAATTTTCCATAATAATCCCTAATGATTCTTTATGTTTCTCTGGTAGCCATTTTAATGTCTTCCTTTTTATGTCCAATTTTAGTATTTTTGGTCAGTGTAGATAAAGATTTGTGCATTTTGTTTATCTTGTAAAGAACCAATTCTGTTTTGTTGATCTTTTGCATATTTTAGTCTCTTTTATTTATGATAGTAATCATTACTTTCTCTTTTGGGGGTTATTAACTTGGTGTTCAGTTTGGCCTTATTTTTCTAAGTCTCAGGATGTATCAGTAAGTTATTTATGCAAGACTCTTTGTAATTTTCATGTAGGCCCTATGGCTATGAATTTTCTGGTCAGTACTGCTTTTTTGCTTTCCACAAATTTTGTTATGTTGTGCTTTCAATTTCATTTGTGTCAGGTTCCTGACAGATTCCTAAAATGGCAGCACAGATCCCAATATTCTAAAATAGCAGGTCCAAACCTAGCCTGGGAAAGTCCCTTTGCTTATTGGGAGAACAACCAATCCCAAGCTAGACTGCCCAGCCTAAGTCATGGAAAGTTACCCAAGCACCTAAATGCCTATAAAAGAGGTCTGACCTCTGCTGCTGGCTGCTATCTCTTTGATCCCAGGAGGCAGTCCAGCAGTTGATCCCGCCCCCTCCCCCCCAATAAACTGCTGTCCCCGGTGGAGTTGTCTTGGTCCATGGTCTTCACTGCACGCTTCCATAAAATTTGTTTCTACAATTCTCCTTTGTCTTGTTCTTTTGACATTTTGACTACAGTGCACCCCAGTGTGAAGTTCTATTTTGATTGAGTCTAGTAAGAGAATCACTTGAATTCTCAGGATCTCTAAATCCATAGCTCTTTGAAAATCTGAGAATCTTCAGTTATTATTTCACTAAATGGGGATTCCTTTTCTTCTGGAATTTCCATCATGCAGATATTTGTTTGCTTAGTTGTGCCCCGTTTTCTCATAAACTTTGCCTGTAGTGCTAGGATCAAACCCAGTGCTTAGTAGATGGTAGACAAGTGCTCCACCTGTGTGCTGCATGCCCAGCTCATCAGCTTTCTTCTTTCTTTTTAATTTTCTCATTCACTCTCTGGTTTATCTCAGAAGCACTATTCTCAAGTTCAGAAATTCTTTCTTCTGCTTGCTATAGTCTACATTACAAACTCTGAATTGCATCTGTGCACTGATTGGAAATTTTAGTTCCAATGTTGTGATTGATTCTTTTGTGTGGTTTCTCATTTCTACCATAAATGTTTTTCATCATTTCATTGTACAATTTATCTGCATTCTCAGCATCTCATGGAGTTTCTTTAGGATCATTCAGTTGAATTATTTTTCAGGCATTTTTGGGAATTCCCTAAGCATGGGATCTTTTTATCATTTGGAGGTATCATGATTTATTTTGTCCCTATGGTGATGTTTGTACAGCTAATATAATAAGCACTTCTTCCATTTTTTGTGGAGCAGCTTTTAAGGAAAGTATTTTTTGATTATTTTATGTATATGAGTGTATTGCTTGCATGTATGTAAGTGCACCTATGTCATGCAGTACCTGTGGCAGACAGAAGGAGTCAGATCCCCAGGAACTAGAGTTACGGACAGTTGTTAGCTGCCATGTGGGTGCTGGGATTTGAACCCAAGTCCTCTGCAAGAGCAGACAGCGCACTTAACTGTTGAGTCGTCTCTCCAGCCCCAAGAAAGTATTTTTTAAGTAGCTGGCCTGTGGGCAGTCAACTAGGTAGATGGCCTGGCTTAAATTGTAGGTGAACTCACAATTGTAGTCTCCATGCAAATTTTTTGCTGTAATCATTGTTAGTAGTGTCTATGAATTTCTCAGTAGTCTGCATGGTAGCCCTTCCTGAAGGTAGTTCTGTGACTATGCGGTGATGCAATGGACAAGGACTTCCAAAGTTTATGTCCTCAGGTCCCATAGTTTGGCACTGAGTGCTACTGTTATAACAGCAGCAGGCATGGTTCTGGTGAAGCATGAGCTTCTGTTCATGGAGCAGACTTTCTCCAGGACCCAGAGGGTGGTGATCAAAGGTGAAACAGTGCTGCAACACCAGCATCCACAGACCCATGGCTCTGAGACACAAAGAAGACCTTCTTCTGGTCCTTCAGGATGAATACAAGTGGCCTCAGGGCTTATGACTCTGGTGGCTGTGGTCTTGATGGTATAGGCTATGTATAGGACCTTCACCAAATAACAAAGGGAAAGTAGGGGTGATTGTTTGGATGGTAGTACTCATAGCCATGGCTCTAGTATTATAGAAGGCAAAGAAGAGTTTCCCTGGGTCCCATGGTACAAGCAGATTAACAATGTGACATTTGGCACCAGAATCCATGGTCCTAAGGCTGTGGGCTAGGGAGGAGAACTTTGCTGGAACTCTTGGGTCAAGAGTAGGTGACATGAAACTTGAGACACTGGTACATATAAACTTCAAGCTACAGGACACAGGTGAGGCATTTCCTAGACACTGTGGATTGAATGAGTATAACTCCTGGACTCATGGCACTGGAAGCTGCCTGTTAGAGCTAAGGGAGAGGGACAATATCTTCTCTGCTTCCTTTGGAAGAAGCATGATTGAAGGCATAAGTGATTGTCGTCCCAAAGCCGTGGACTTTGAAGATTCTTTCTAGGCATGATGGGGCAAGTATCGGTGATTCCAGGGCTCATGTTACTTATAGTCATGGCTCTGGAACTACAAGATATGCATAAGACCTTCCTTGGGTCTTATGAGTGACTGGGTGATGCTGTAACTTAGGAGACTGGTAGGCATGTTGCTGGAGCCAAGGAGTACAGATGGGACATTTTCAAGATCCACTGGATGAAGCACAAGTGATGCTAAGGCTAAGACATTGCGACTGCCATGGTCCCGAGGATATGGGCTACAACTGAAATGTTTCTGAGATCCATGAGGTATGTGCAGGTTAGGCTGGGGGCTGTTACACAGGTAAGCACATTGCTTGCACAATGAGACAGAGATGGGCTGTTGTTAGTACTGTCCATCTGATGCTAGGATAGAGATTACAGACACTGCACTCCTTTTCCCAGTTATGTGGAGTTACCCCTGCTTACCACGCCAGCCATGGAGGGTCTTTGTTAAAGCTGCAGTGAGCTTTGTTCTGATCTTTATGTTGCTTTTTTTTTTTTTGTCTTTTTGAGACAGGGTCTCCCTGTAGCCCCAGCTGGCCTGGAACTCACTATGTAGACCAGGCTGGCCTTGAACTCACAGAGATCCACCTGCCTCTGCCTCCCAAGTGCTGGGATTAAAGGCCTGTGCCACCACACCTGCCTATGTTGCTTTTTTATCCCTAGTTTGTATATTTCTAGAGATGACCTATTTTTTTTTCCCATGAAATAGATCTCACTTTTATTTCCTTAGTTCTTCAATTAAGCAAGAGTAGCCCAGGATGCTTTACATCAGCCATCTTGAATTTTCTCAAAGCATTTTGGCTTAACAATACCCTCATTTGTGATGGGTTCATCAGAATCTAACTCCATGTAAATCAAGGAGCGGCTGTTCATTAAGTGGCTGGCTTATCAACAATGACCTCAGAGACTAGGACTCCCACATAGGGATTGGTAGGAGACACAGTCAGACATAGCACACCTGAGGATTCCACAAACATTTAGTTTCCTTTTCCTCCATTTCCTTTTACTCAGGTGATCAACCAGCCCAGTTTGAGAACTTAAGGTCCCACTTCCCGAAAAACCCTACAAACTGGGTTGTCAAACACCCGTTAACATTATACCTCGTTGGGAGCCATAGAGATGGCTCAGAGGTTAAGCGCACTGGCTGCTACTCCAGAGGACCCAGGTTCAATTCCCAGCGCCCACATGGCAGCTAACAACTGTCCCTAACTCCAGTTCTAGGGACTCTGACGCCCTCTTTTGGCCTCAGTGGGTTTTGCATGATGTGGGTGTACTTACATAGGCAAAACGGTCATCATACACATAAAATAAGAATAAATTTTAAAAATATTATATCTCACATATAGAAAGCTGTGGACAAAGCACTTTACTATAAGTTTCCATTTCATTATTCAGCACTGTTACTGAAGCTGTAATGGCCCCATCTCAGATCATTTCAGCTTTCTACTTCAAGTCCAGTATGTCTTTTCTCAATTGCTTTCTAATTATGAAGGTTCTCAAACTTCATTGACTTCAGGAGTCCCTGTCATGTTTTCTTAAAATGATCACTGGGTGCCACATTCTGATTCAGCGGCTCTCAGATAACACCCAAGAATTTGCATTTCTAACAGTGTCCTGGTGACACTGCAGATATTGGTGATGGTCTGAGATGCAGTGATTGGCAGCCACCTTTCCCATGCTGTGGATCAGTGGCTCAAAGGTATAACCTGAGAGAATCAGGAAAAGGGTGCTCATGGGTACAGCCAGTCAATAGATAATCGGAGTCGTCGTGTAGGCTCATGTCTCCTGGCTTTCCCGCGGATAGTTTTGAAGTGTGCCCCACAGTTTCCCAGGGTTCCTTCCCCTACTAACATACCCTTTACTGGCTCTTCTCTTTTGCCTTTCTCACTCCCTGTTTTTGCGTTTCATGGAATTCAGACTCTGCTTGAGGAGAGCCCACATCAAGTCAAAATCTTTTATCAGAACTCTTCTAGGTCCCTTGTTTCTAATCACCAATTTTTCCTAGAATATTTCTGCCCTACCTTGTAAGGAGCTCAGAGATGTAGAAACTGACTTAACTGAGAGAAAGGAAAATGAATGTAATATCTGTACACACCAGTGTTTACTTATCTTCATGGCATTCATCAAATTGTATTTTGACTAGATTTGCAACTATGCATAATCCCTGTCTTTCCTACTATACTTTGGAAGCTGGGTCTCTCTTGTTCACTATAATAGCTTTTGTGTCTAAAATTATACTTGCTAAATAATAGGCACTCACTGAACAATTTGGAATGAATGACCCGATGAACCAGTTTTTATACATCCCTTAGTATTATGCCATGTATTTATAAAGCTATTTACAAAGTACTTTACCACAAATTTCCATTTTATCACTCAAAACAAGAAGCAAAATACACAGTTTTATTAATGTTTTTGTAGAATTTATCAAATGGCTAGTATGGCTCTGGCTCTTTGCTGGAGATTGGATTATAGAGATGTAGAAGGATTCTTGTCGAACTGGGGATGTGGTTCAGCAGTTGAGTACTGCTCTAGAATGCTGAAGACTGGAGGATGAGACCCAGTGCCACACAAAGAGAAAGGTAATGACAATTCTTCTCCAACTTTCGTGTGCATTCAGATCACCTCAGAGTTTTGTTAAATTGTAGGTTTCTGGTTCACTGTGTCTTGGTAAAACCTGTAATCCTGTGCTTCAACCAGACTGTCAGGTGGTGCTTAGCCAGTTGGTCTGGAGACTGCACCTTGAGAAGAAAGGACCCAGGCTAGTGGTTACTAACCTTGGTTGCCCATTGGAATCTTCTGGGAGCTTTAGCAATATTGATACCTGTTCCCATCATTAAAGGACTCTGAGTCAACTGGGCAGGAGATTTGAAAACTTGCCAGATGATAAGGCTGGGAGATGGCATAGCTGCTAAAGTGTTTGCCAAACTAGCATGTGGATCTGAGTTTACTCAGTACCCAGAAATTCAGCTGTGGTGGGTCACCTCTCTAATCCCAGTGATGGGGGAGATAGAAGTCTCCCTCAAGCTTGTTGGTTAGCCAGTTCCACTGCATTGGTTAGATCCAATTTCAGTGAGAGTCCCTGTCTTAAAAAGTAAGGTGGAGAGAAATTGAGGAAGACATTCTATGTCAACTTCCGGCCTTTATATTCATGTGCACACATGTGCATGCGCACTTACACGTGCACACAAAAATCGTAACTTGCCAGATGATTCTAATGTTTGTCCAACTGGCCTAGGAATGTGGTTTCAATACCTAGATGTGCACCAAATGCCTCTGGAGGGCTTATGACAAGGCACATCATACTGGGCCTCAACCGCAGAGTATATAATTTAGTGAATCTGAAGTAAAACCTGAGAGCTTTCATTTTTAAGAAGCCCCCATATGCTGCTGATGCTGTGGCCTTTAGAAACACACCGAGAACTTGGTTGTATAGAAGCAGGCAGTCATGTAAATAGAGGACTGCAGTAAAAAGTGAAAGCTCAGCAACAGACACATGGGCAACCATGGCAGGAGAGGACTGTGGGTCCTCGGGAGAGAATATGCACAGAGTTCCAGAGAGGAAAGGACAGGGAGCATTCCAAGAAGCCTGGCATCATGAGAATACCAACTCAGAGCAAGGCAGTATTACAGGACACAGGTTTAATCAATAGACCGGACCAAGCCAAGAACAGCATTCTATGCTGTGCTTTGACTTTTAAAGCCAGAGGGAGCTAGCGAAGAGAAGGGCCAAGTTCTTTAAGAGAAAAGTCTGGAGATCAGTGACAGTGTATTCAACAAATAACTGGATGTATCCATAAGTAACTGGAATCTGTGAAGATGGAGACAGTGAGGACATAAACTTCAGTAGTGTGTGAGGGGACTCACAGGGATGGACAGAAAGCAGATGTGTCAATCTGTAACAGTACCTGTTGGATATTGGAGCTGGGAACAGGGAATGTTGTTGCCTTTGACTAAATTGATGATGGTACCAATAAACATGGACAAGATGTTTAGGGGTAGAGGATGAGGATGGCGATGACAACAAAGATTTGGGGCTCTTTGGTAAACAATTGGACATACAGTTCCTCAGCCTGGGGGAGGGGTCAAAGCATATGATAATTTAGATAATGAGAATGATCAAATTGTGCAGAGGGTTCTCTGAAGGAACAGGAGAGCAACTGAGTAGTTGATGCCACATCACAGACCCTGTTACTATGTTTAAAAATCTCCCCAATTTAAGGCTGACAGGAATAGTGATCATTAGTCTGGTTCCCAATATGTCCTGGGCAGAGTTCAGAAGGCCTTGACTATATCTGTTCTGCATACTTTCCTAGGGGCAAGTTAAGTAGAGGGAGAGGTCCATCTCCAAGATAGATCTGATGAGGTTCTTAGAATTTTAGCTTGCTTGTAGTTCACCTGGGAAGTGGTGCTATTTGTCAGGTAGAGCTCATTGTAACCAAGGGGACATGGACTTCTCTGGGGCTTTGGAGGGATGTTTGAGCCTCCTCACAGGATGGTGGCTGGGATTCAAAAGAGCCATGATGAATGTGCATCAGCTTTATGACCTACTTTTAAAAGTCACAGAAAGATTTTCTTGGTGTTTATTTTTTAAAGGTAGGAGACCTAGACTCCCCACCTCTCAGTGGGAGGAATGTAAACGTCACCCTATGAGAACAGCACGTCAATAAGAGGTTATCTGTGGAAGTTCTCACTCTAACATTGTATGTTTTTGATGAAAGCCTGAGAGAAAAAAAAATAGCCCTGATACCCTGACTTCAAATTTAATGCTCTTTCCTCTATGGTCAGGCTCTTCAGTGTAAACAAGGAGCTTGGCAGACATACAGAAAACAGGCTCAGCCTTGGATCTGGTATTCTAATATGATGCTCAAGTTAAACCATCTGCACAGTGAATTGGAGAATGGTTCTTTGGGCCACACTGGCTTCTCTGGCTACTGATGCATAGGGCTTCATCCCAGGTCTTAATTGTTATGACATCCCTGTGCTTCCTCCCCAACTCCACTCCACACAATGTGTCAAAATTGTGTTCCACAGAGATACCTCACAGGCAGGTGCAAGGGTTTATGGAGCAATGTGTACACACTGCTCACACTCTAATCACTGGCAGGCTTTGTGGGGAAAGTGTTTTTCTAGGACACAGCAAACATCATCTGACAACAGGCTAGTCCCAGTTGACTGGCAGACGGGGCACTGGGAGATGGCTGCTCACTCCATTACCTTTCAGCTCAGTGATGCCGCTTTAGGGAAAACAGAAGGTGCTGAAAGCACCTTCCCAAGTTCCATTAACCTTGATGGGCCAGGATATAGGCCCTTTGGCTATCTGCTTTAGGCAACAGATGAAAGAATAGCTTGTGTAGTCATTTGCCAGAGTTCTGAAGAGCAAAGGAAGTAATGGATCCTTTGGAATTAAATACAAAGCTGCAGCCCTTCTGCATGCTAATAAAGAAGGCCACTGGCCAATTACAGACATGTATGACCTAAAGACTAATGTTGCCCCGAACTGAGCATTATATGTTCTATGTCCATTTACCCATCAGCATTTTTTGAGTTCTGAAGCTGTTTCCGGCACTGCAGATGTGCCTGTGAAGAGGCCACCTTCCCACGAGGGATAGGAATTAGATAAAAAAGTAGAAAAGAAAACCACACGTCAGGGTCAGGAAATCAGGTTCAAGCTCAAGCTCTTTAGGTGCATGGTAATTGCTGTGGTACAGCTGAGATCAGCACGCCTGGCACACATGGGGCTCAAATGTCTTGGCCTCTAAAATGAGAGCCTATGCCTGCCAGCTGTTCCTAGCCTCATGCTGGCTAAGGACAGAGAGTCCAACACCTGCTTAGGGGACATCTCCCTCTTTGTGTGAGACCACTGGCCATTGACAATTCACATTTCTACATTACCTCTCAAGTTCCTTATCCAGATGAAACGTCCTATAATACCTGGACGTCCCCAAATGATAAGGAGAGTTTTATGAATGAAAGAGATGGTCCTCAGCCCTGGCTCTCTAGACTCCCAGTCCTGGTCACCTCACAGTGTCACTCACCTTATGGCTGCTTCTTCCACATCAATGAACTACAGTCACCTTGGAACCTTTTTGAAAAAAGAAAGGAAGAAAAGAAGGGAGGGAGGGAGGGAGGAAGAAGGAAAGAAGGAAAGAAAGACAAGCCTGACTCTGATTCCTAGGGGTTCTGTGCTAGAGTTGGAGATTTGGCATTTCTGACAGCATCCTGGGATGTTGCAGCTGGCCAAAGGATGATGTTGAATGACAGGGTCTTGAGTAGGGGCTACCAGCTACTGTTTTGTAAACAAGTTTACTGTGCCAGCCACTCAACATACTGTCTCTGGCTGCCTAATGCAGGAACAAATAGTTGCCACAGAGACCTTCTGTCCCCCAAGTGTTTATGTATCTTGCCCTTTACAGAAAGATAGCAGATTTACCTGTGATCCTGAGTCAATCAAAACTGTTGCTTCTAATTGTCTTGGAAATTCACAAACACAGGAAACAGATTTCCCCCAACCCTCAAACTACAGAAATTCTGATTCAATCTTTCTACAGTGTACTATGGGCACTGAGATATTTAAAAACTTCCAGGCAACCAGATGGGCTGCAGGTCCCAATGGGTTAACTGGAGCATCCTTTAGTGCTCTCCACTGGTCTCCTTCCCAGTTCAACATGTGACTTTCATTTTTAGATTTGGAATTTGCAGCTGATTCCCACAGCTGCTTCGGGAAACAGATTTTAAGGAGAAAGTTAAAATGCACAGCTGAGAACTGTGACTTGCCCCCAGCCCCCAGCACATTTTATATGTAAATAGCTAAGAGCCTTGTTTTTGCAGCCACTAAAATTAAATCAGAATCCAGAGATCTTTCTGTGCTGCTTGCCCTTCCATGCTTTTCCCTTTGCTTTTGGGGGCACATCCCCTCCTACATTTTGTTTTCCTCTTGCATCCTGCAGTGCATGGTCAGCCTTTTGCTGCCTCATTATTAATCAAAGCAGATTAAGCCTTATTTCCTTAGAGCGGTATTTGCTGGGAGAGGTTGATATTTTCCAATTTCCACAGGGAAGGGAACATCCTACTGTGTAAGAGTAGGACAAAATTGCCTGAAAAGGGACCGTTCGGGAAGCTGACAGAGGTGACACACTTGTCCAAGTTGGAGGTGATTATAAGATGCCATTGGATCCGTTTCCTTCTCCCAAGGGGCAGAGAAGGTCTTAGAACCACAGTTACCCATCTTACTACTGTTTTCTTCTATAGGGAGACTCAGATGCTTTTAGAGAATTCAGCATCATCTAAAGGGTATTAAGTAACTATAGCTAGACTGCTGTCCCCAAGAAAATGATAAATAGATGTGGGGTGTGGCCTGGAAAATGGTGGGGCTTTTCACATTTTATTTTGAAGTATTTTAGGGATTCAAAAATTTTGTGAGGACTAGTGAGATAGTTCAGTGGGTAACGGTGTTTGCCACCAAACCTGATGACATGATTTCAATCCCTGAGCCCTACATGGTAGGAGAAAACTGATTCTGCCAAGTTGTTCTCTGACCTCCATGTGCATGTACATGTGCACACACACACACACACACACACACACAATGTAATAAAATTGTAAATATGCAAAAAGAGTCAGGCACAGTGGTGCATGCCTTTAATTCAAGAATTCCAGAGGCAGAGGCAAGCAGATCTTTGTGAGTTTGACAAGGTCAGCCTGGTCTTCATAGTGAGTTCCAGGCCAACTACACAGTGAGAATTTGTCAAAAAAAAAAAAAAAAAAAAGCAAAAAAAGTAAATTAGCCTGTGTCTTTTACACACATGCACCTTTCCCTAATGTTCATCCTTACATTGATTGCTTAACAGTAATGTGAGGGTCTAAGTCAGGAAATTCCTTGATACCCGTTTCACAGATTTACTCAAAGCTTGCCAATTCTGACACTAATGCTCTTCCGGAATCTAAATGAATTTAGTTTTTGTATGGAAGAGGAGCAGCAGAGACCACCGACCAGACAACTCCATTGGGGGTAGGGGGCAGTATTTATCTGAAAGCAAATAGACCTCTGGGCTGCCTCTTAGGGAGCAGAGAAACGACAGCAAGCAGGGGCAGTCAGATAGCTTTCATAGGCAGTTAGGTAGCTGGCTAACTTTCCATGGGCAGTTTAGCTCAGGATCAGCTGGTCTCCCAACAAGCAGAGGTATTTCCCCAGGCTAAGTTCAAACCTGCCATTTTAGAATGTTGGGAGCTGTGCCACCATTTTAGGAACCTGCCAGAACCTAACATTTGACATCTTAGACTCGTTGAATCCAGGACAATTTCTCAGTTTTGCATTGTCTTTGATGGTCTTGACACATTCTAAGTGACTGCCCAGTCATTTATAGAATTCTCCATTTTGTTTTGGGCAGGGCTCCCTAGAAAATTTTATCGGACCTTTCCAAAACAAAGGCAATTGTCCTTTGTGGCATGATCGGTGTCTATGAGCACATGTTTAACCCTGTCACAACCCTGTGTCACAGAACATCCATTCAAAATGTATGTTACGGCAGATAAAGGGACTAAAATGGAATGAGGAACTAAGGAAGGGTCTACATGGCAGTGCTCCACTGTGCTCCAGACTCAGCCTTTGAATGTAGCTTCACTGAGCCTGGCCCATGTAAATAAATGCTGCTTCCGGCTCAAAGCCTCTGTGTCCAGTTTCTTTAAACAAACTTCCACCAACACCTAGAATTCAGAACATATCCCCAAGGTGATAGGGACACATCCTTATGATTGATAAATTACCTCTGAAGGTCATGAGAATACCCAGGTAGTGACTTTTAAAAGCATGAAGCCCAACGGAGCCTAGATCCATCTCTGTGTAATCTCTCCCTAGATATTTCTTCAGAATCTATTTGTTTTTCTCTTTGTTCCTCTTCTATTCATTTGGTATCGGGCCAACTTTCTCATGCCACATTGATATGGAGTCACTTTCAAATTGGATCGTGGCCCACCTTTGCTCAAAACCAAGGAAAGATGGCTGAGTGTAGGCAAGCTTTACTATAAGGTTCTCCGTCATGGGACTTGGTCTCGATCCCAATTTTCCTCTCACTGCTGTGGCGGTTCTCAGAGTCTGGCCATGAGCCAGTCCTTAGGCCCTTGCTTTGTCCTCCATGAGAGGCTCTTCTTTCAGGAGACAACATGGGCAGTGGGCTCATCTCTGAGCCTTCCTCGCCTTTTCCTGTCTTCATATCACCCTCCTCTGTTCCACATGACAGTGTTTTACCTATTTTTCTTCATCTCTGGATCTCCAGAAATGAGGGATGGTGGTTGGCACGAGCAGCAAACTCAGTATGTACTTGCAGAGGAAGTGAAATAAACAGTAAGAGAATTTAATAAGCAGCTTAATAATTGATTAAGTGAAGATTCAATTCATAACACAGAATGAAATTATTTCAAGTTCTCTTTTCCCACTTGCCAGGCTCCTGCTTTGTAGATGGCGGCTCCCTTTTTTGGTACCTTCCATTTTTCTATTATAATTCATCTGTTTCTTCTGCACAGAGAAAGATGGCCCCTGAGAAGAGTCAGCCAATAAATCCCTCTCTCCTTAGTACGAGTCGGTTGGCAACAGAAAGCCAAATATATATCCTTTTTCTTTTATCCTGTTAAAAACTGCAAAGAAAGTTTTGGTGCCCAAAGTGACTCTGGTAGATTGTTAAGTTACTTTCCTGGTTTCTAATAAGAAGAAACATGATCAAATATCCCTTTTTCATGAAAAAAAAATAGCCACCATTATTTCTGTATGCCAAGAAATGTGTGTGGGCATAAAATTTACCTTTTAAAAATTTCTCACTGGTAAATAGTTATCACTGTTTTCTAGACATGACAATTCCGGTTGAAAAAGGTTAAGTCAGACAGTAAACCATAAAGCTGATTTAAACTCATATTTAATGCTCCAAACATTGCTGTTAACACTGTCTAGTGTTTGGATAGCTGCCTATAAACCCAATAGGCATAAGAGAAGCTGGCCCCTTATAGGCAATACCAGCTTTCAGTTGCTTTAGGGAATGAAAGAATATAGATATTCTGGCTTAAGAAGCTGAGCATTAACTGCACGACTTAAATGTTCTCTAGGACTCTTTACCATCTCTCGCTGTCAAGGGATCGCACCTGCCAATCATTTCAGTGTAGCCTAATTATTCTCAAAGTCTGGCCCTCAGGCCACCTGTAAGCTGTAAGAGGCACAAAGTTGAGACTTTTCTCCCCTGGCTTCTAGAATCTGAAGCTCTAAGACCTAGAGTCTTAGCTGAGATCCAGGATCTGTGATTCGATGGTGTCTCCAGGAGATCCTGGCCTAAGTTCACAAGCCCCTAATGCAGTACTTAGAATAATAACTTTTAGCTGCTTACTTGAGGTGTGGCCTGGTGCAAATCAATTAGTTTCTTGGTGCCTTAGGTTTGTTCATGTAAAGTGGGGAGTTAGTAGCAGGACCTACCTCATTGTTGTCAAGACTGAGTTAACTTATGTAAAGTTATTTGAACAAAGAAGAATGCTATTTAACATCAGATGTTTATAGATTCTCTGTCTGTATTCATTTTGCCTTTCTGTTCACCTAAACAAAAACTTAGAACTTTTTCTAATCTCTTATGGGTCTGAATTCTTTAGACTGAGCTCAGTACCTCTGAGGATGCCATTGCCTCATTCTTTACCAGACTGGGTTGCTAATGAGTCTAGTCTGAACTGTAATGACAACACTTGATATCAGACGAAATACAACCAAAGACACTTCTGTTTGTTTCAAGAATAACTCAGACCTCTGCAGGAAGCATTTGATAACCACATGCTGGATGCCTGTGTCTTGTGCTTTGCAGATAAAGAGGACTGTCTGTGCACCAGCTCTATTGAGTCCTTTATTCCTTTGCAAAGTGGATGATTGCTTGAAGAGGATGATCACTCAAGACACATTGACATTTACCTAGCTTTTGCCTCCTGAATCACTACACAGAACCAAATGACTCAGACAAGAGATTGATGGGTAAAGAGGCCTAGACAGTCAGGAAAAGGTTTTGGAGCAAAATATTCAGAAACCAATTGTTATTCAGTACACAGCTCAGTCTCATCCTCAGACCAGGGATGAACAGGAATGTTTTCGTCCATGGAACATTTCAGAAGGGTGAATGTATAGCAGGTGTCTTTTCTCCTCAGTGTCCTAATTAATCATGATTCCACTTACTGGCACCATTTTTCTGGATATTGAGAGGAGAACTGGTAAAAAAAAAAAAAAAAAAGAAGGAAGGAGTGTTATCTTCAGATAGGAAAATGTGATGAAACAGGCTTAAGGTATTTCAGGAACATTAAACAATAAATAATAGCCAAGAATTTTTGAAAATGTTAAACTACAGTACCAAAATCAGGTGCTTTAAGAAACACCAATATGAGAGGCAGCCAAGAAAATAGATCTCTCTGTAAAGTAAGATGAATATGTGTTAAAATGTCAACTCAGGATAAAGGGACCTAGATGTGTTGTCCCATAATTGGTGCTGCGGATATTCTGAAAACTACTCAAATTACTTCTCATTCAGTACCAAACAGCAAAATAAATTTTAGATGCATTAAAGGTAGAGACAGAAACATGGAACCACATACACAAACACAAAGAATGAAGCAGATCAAAGGAAAAAAAGGAAGACTGGTGAATAACCAGAACAGGCTCATTTTTAAAATTTATTTTTATTTTATGCATATGAGTATATTGCCTGCATATATGTAAGTGCACCCATGTCACACAGTGCTCATGGAGGTCAGAAGAGGGCCTTGAATTCCCTGGAACTGGACTTAGGGATTTTTTTTAGCCATCATGTGAGTGCTGGGATTTGAACCGTGGTCTTCTGTAAGAGCAGTCAGTGCTCTTAACTGTTGAGACATCTTTCCAGGCCTGGAACAGGCTCCTTTAGACAAAGTCAAAAGATATTTATTTTAGGACTAAGAAAAATAAGACAAGTAACTCCTTTGTACCAGGTTTTCTTTTAGTTTTCTTAATAAAAATGAAAAATCAGTTCCAAGGATAGAGACCAGACAATCATATATTCTACCATATCCTCAAGTTTCTTTTCACTTTGTTTAAATTTAAATTTTTATCTATTATTGTCATCACTGTGTGTGTGTGTGTGTGTGTGTGTGTGTGTGTGTGTGTGTGGATGTTGAAGGACTCTTGGGAGTCACTTCTCTCCTCCATCGCCGAGGCAGGGTCTCTCATAGCTTCTGCCCTGCTGCGTACTCCAGACTTGCTGACCGGGGTCTTCCAATGACACTCCTGTCTCCCTTGCCTGTCTCACTCTAGGAGTGCTGGGATTACAGATGCATACCACTGCATACAGCTTTTCTATGTGGGTTTCAGATATCAAACTCAGGTCATAAGGATTTCATTGCAAGTGCTTTTATGTAACACTCTGCCATCTCACTAGCTTAGCATCTTCAAGTTTCTATCCACAAAAATGCAGAACAGCATTCAGATTTCTTCCATGTGCTATTAAGTCTTCCGTCCAGTGTGGAGTTGCTTTGACTGTCTACTATATTCAGGTGACACGTCTCAGCTGACTTACTTAGTCCTGGGGACTGGAAATAGGGGCTAAACCATAGCACAGAGCTAAGCAGGGCAGGCAGAAGCAATGTTAGATCATCATCAGGTGCTTTTCATTGTCCGGCCCATTACTCAGACAAACTACATTTCCCAGGAGTAGAATGTGGCCAGTTGACTGAGTTGTAGCCAATGAAGTGTGGGCAGAAGTGATGATGGAAGTCCCTCCTGGTTGTGACTCATAGCAATGCCTCCTCTCTTGTAACTCCATTGTGACCCTGGGGCCACTTGCTGAAGGGGACAGCACTCCATGATGGGCTACACCTGTCTAACAGCTAGCTCCCTGTCATTATCACCTTCACATAAGATGTAACTCTTGCTTGTTTGAGGCAGGATCAATAAACACGTCCTGCCCTTGCCATTTTTCATATTCAAATGAAGTAAACATAATTTCTGAATAGAAAGGCAGATCTCATGGTAATTTCACAAGCTGTATTTTTTCCATAGTTCTAAGTGCCTTGGCTTTTGGATCAAGGTGCATAGGCTCCTGCTGACTTGTTTAACCACCACAGTTTAATTTACTTCTCCTCTGTATCTCTCCCTCAACCACAAAAGAAGAAACTTCAGTCAGATGCTCATCAGTTTTATAAAAAGGAATGTGCCGAAGATGTTACAGAGCAAAAGTATTGAGAATTCCTTCATTCAACAAATATTTACTTCATGTCCATCATGGGCCAGGCCCAGCTCTGGTACTTGAGATATTCCAGTTCTCCTGGACTATGGTGAGGGACTTCTCAATAATTTTTGAAATTTGAATTTGAAAATTTTGAACTTAATAAGTAAATTATTTAAATGCTGAGAGAAAAGGTGGGGGAGCAGACCCTGTGAGGAGGGGAACTAGGGGTTCTTTGCAGTATTTGAAGGGGAGATTGTGGGGACTGGAGAGATGGCTCAGCAGTTAAGAGCACTGGCTGATCTTGCTGAGGACTTGGGTTCAAATCCCAGCACTCACATGGCAACTAACTATAACTCCAGTTCCTATAGCTCCAGTTATATAATCTATAACTCCAGTTCCAAGGGATACAATGCCCTCTTCTGACCGCCATGGGCATTGTACAACATGGGTGCATTTACATACATCCAGGCAATACACTGATTCACATAAAAATAATGTGCACTTGAACCAGTGTCCAGTCTACAAAGAGGAGGGTCAACACAGAGGAAACATTTCCTCCATGGTTCCAAATGAAGCCAGTCATGGTCAAACAGGACCTTTGACTTATCTTCACTAGATGGAATTGGTAAAAGAAAGGAGCCAGGGGCTCATCCCAAGTCCATGTGTCCCCCGAGAAACAGATCCTCAAACAACCCGAAGAGTAAAAATAAATAGGTTAATCCTAAAAGGAAAGTATAACCAAAGATTAACGTAATCAATATAATTCTTTAAGAGTCCATGTGTATACCTAAAGGTACATAACCTAAAAGCTACATAACAAGAAACAATACCCAACAGGAGATTCCTTCCTTTGAGTTATTGGCCAGGGTGGCCCAAGAGACTCCCAGACAGTAACCCAGCATTGAACTGGGAAAATGAACAGCAGACCACAATCTTATCTAAAGGAATATTGGCAAATGATTGCTGCTAGATGAGGAAGAGCTGATCTTCCTAAAATAAGGAACTCTAGATAGGCTTACTAGATTCAGCTCATGGACTAACACTGGGTAACTGCTGGGGGCACTGATAACACAGTGGACAGTAACAGGGATGAAAGAGTATATGGGCTCCAGTGTGTGTAGGGAGGCTATGGGAGGGTGTGATTTGGGATGTGGGAATAAAGATGAGTAAGATTGGGATGTTCTGTTTGAAATACACACACACACACACACACACACACACACACACACAAATCAATTAAAAAAAAGAAAAAGGAAAGAAAAAAGGAGAGATTGCAGCAACCCATATTGAGAAAGATTTGAGAAAATTCCGAGGCTGTGAGCAATCTAGCCATGTGAATAACCAGAGGAAAAGAACCAGTGAAAATCTTTAAGGAAAGAAACATGACTGGATTGTTCCATGAAGCTGGTGTAGTGAGGGTAGAGAAGCCCATGAGGTGAAGATGAAATGAGCTTGCAGAGCTCTGGGGGACCAAGAACATCCATGGGTCCCTTACAACAGGAGAAGCAGTTTATTTTTAGATAGGCATACACATAGCACACAAATATTGTTATTTCATTTGGGAAATGGAGGCAGAAAGTTCCAGGCCAGCCTTAGCTGCATAGAGAGTTCAAAGCTATCCTGGGTTACATGAAAGCTCATCTTAAAGGAGAGAGAGAGAGAGAGAGAGAGAGAGAGAGAGAGAGAGAGAGATGCATGTAATATATGCAAATGAGAATAAATGAACTAAGTTCTTTAGGAAAACCAAGACAAATACAAACCTATCCCAAAGTTACCCTGAAAGGGAATTTATTGAATCACAGACAGAAAAGGCTGTTGAAATTCCCATGTCTATGTTTTCATTGGGACTTGTGAAGTTCTTTCTCCCAGCAGAATATATCAAATGTTGGAAAGCACTGATTGGTCCATTGTGACTCATAGTCTCTCTAAACCACTCATGGAGGCCAGAAAGGCAAGTTCCAATGATTGGCAGCTGGGTCACATGTTGGTCATCTCCTTGCCCAGTACAGGATTGAAAGACGTGCACCAGAAGACACAACCCAGGACTTTTCTATGAGGTTCATTAGAAACAGCAACAGAAATGAAGCTCATCACACCAACTGTCAAAGAAATGAAAGCCCACACACAGGGAGTGAGGAATGCCTACAGAGTGAAAAAGAAGCCTGCATGTCAAAAAAAAAAAAAAAAAAAAAAAAAAAAAAAAAGTCAAATGCACAAGTAGAAAACCACATGCAGGAAACACAACAAAGAGAGAACTCTAAATATATAAAGAACTAGCTCATAAATATCAATAGACAACCAAAATCTCAGCAAGAATAGACAGAAGAACAGGAACAGATTAATTCCCCAGTCAGAAAACACAGGGAACTGATCTGTCCACCCTCATTAGTAATTGAAGACACAATAGTTAATAACGACATTCCATCTCTCATGCTGACATGCTTTAGTGTCCACACAGTACCCTCAAGGTCAGGAAGGGCTCTACAAAATGGAACTCTCATTTTATAATTGCTAGTAGTATGGCTTTGTAAAGTAATTTGGTGATTAGTGCCAAATACTCATTAACCCTGGAAATCTTCTGAAAGTATATACTGATGTAAACAAAAACTTGTGGCCAAAAGGGATAATAGCTTTGTTCAAAGAAGAGAAAAACTGTCAAGGAAGTTAAGTGTCACAGAACAGGAAAGTGGTGCAGTAAATTTCAGCCATTGTGATGAGGCCTTTTGAAATGACCTGGAGAAATGATTGACAACGCAGTGCTTCTGATACAACCAACTAAAAAGCTATGCAAACAGGTGCAAAACAATAATATGAGTATGATTCAAATTTGAAAATAATCATAGCTTTAACATATATATATATATATAAATGTTAACAATTAGTTTTGTTACATAGTAATTACAAAATAAACCCTTTATCAACAGGTGCAAAACAAGTTAAGTAGCAAGAAATACCTTCAGTGAGAAGTTTAAACTTTGAATCTGGATATCTGAATTTTTACTCCAAATGACTATTTTATACCGAAGAAGACAAATACATTTAACTGAAAGATTTTGTATCTGAAATCCCTTCTTGTTAAATAGTCTGTGACATTCTCCCATCCACTCATGTGTATGTACTATTGGTCTCTAGCTGGTGGAGCTGTATTGGGAGGTTGTGGGGTATGCTGGATAGCTTTAGTGTCAACTTGACACACCTGGTTGAGGGAGCCTCAATTGGGGAATTGCTTCCATTGAACTGGCCTGTGGCCATATCTGTGAGGCATCTTCTTGATTGTTGTGTGATGTGGGAGGGTACCCTGGGCAGGTGGGCCTGTGTTGCATAAGAAAGCAGGCTGAGCCGGGGCCAGGGGAGCAAGTCAGTGAGCAGTGATCCTCCATGGCCTGTGCTCCAGCCTCCAGGTTCTTGCCCTGAGTTTCTACTTGGGCTCCCTGATGACCTGTGACCTGGGAGATGTAAGCCAAATAAACCCTTTCCTCCCCATGTTGGTAGTGCTCAGAGTATCTTTGCCACAGCAATGAAGAGACAAACTAGGACATGGGGTCTTTAGGAGGTGGGGTCTAATTAGAGGAAACAGGTTGTCACAGGAGTGGTTGTGGGTTGGGATGTAGAAGCTCAGCCTTGCTTCCTGTCCTGTCTCTGCTTCCTCTTCTGCTCAGATGTGAGCAAGTAGCTTTTGTCTCCAGCCAGCACAGTTATTATATATCCAACCACCATGTCTTCTCTACCACAATGAGCTGTTCACCCTTAAACTGTGAGCCAATTCCCTTCTGTTAGGTATTTAAATAGTCACAGCAATAGGAAAAATAAGTAACATACTGCTAATTAGTTCTCAGGGGAAAAAATGATACATTATGTTTGTGCTGGATAGCTTTAGTGTCAACTTGACACACTTGGGTTGAGGGAGCATCAACCATAAGACCATGTCTGTGGGCATTTTCTTGCTTATTGAGTGATATGGGAAGGCCCAGCCCACTGTGGGTGGTGCCACCCCTGGGCAGGTGGGCATATGTTGTATAAGAAAGTAGGTTGAGTGGGGGCCAGAGGAGCAAACCAGTAAGCAGCGATCCTCCATGGCCTGTGCTCCAGCTCCTGACTCCAGGTTCCTGCCCTGAGTTCCTCCCTAGGACTTCCTGATGAACTGTGACTCAGGAGATGTAAGCCTAATAAACCCTTTCCTCCCTAAGTTGGTATTGGTCAGAGTGTTTTGTCACAGCAATGGAGAAAAAAAACTAGGACAGAAATTGGTACCAAAGAGTGGGGCACTGCTGTGACAGCTCTGACATTGGAGGGTTGTGGAAGTGTCTGGAACTTTGGGCTGGAAAAGCCATTGAGTGCCTAGAATTTGTTGCTGTGGATCTTGGAACAGCTATGCTGAAAGAGTTGAGGACAATGGAGCCCTGGCTTATGAAGCTTCAAAGGTAAGCAGAGACTATCAGGGTTGTTTGTATGATATCTTGAATTGAGAATCTATGGGTTCTGGTTGGCTGGGAATGAAGAATCAGCTGTGATTAAGAAGAGATCAGAACCTGAAGTAAAACCTTTGTTTTACTGGGACAATAGAATATGGCAATAATTTTATTTTTATGAGTCCTTAATTTGGGAGCAAAGTTGAAACTGACCTCAGTAGAACAGAACTGTATACTAACTGCCTACCTCTTTTTTCCTAACCTTACCGTGCAGGCACCGTGCCATTATTGAGGTCTTAGCTGTGGCGTTACTTCCTTGAGATGCATTCCTTGATTACCCTATTTGTCCTTTCTGCAAAGAGTTTTGTGCTAAAGAAGGCTAATTGCCTTACTACTAAATATCAGAACCTAATGTTAATAATTTTCCAAGTGCTTTTGAAAGTGATAAAATCTATATTCTTGGCACTTCATGTTTACATTTCCATGTTCAGGTATGTGTTAGTGTGATGATCTTCCAAACCAAGAAGAGGTGGCACTCCATTTCTCAAAGTCCCATATCTGGGTCAGAACTAAATGGGTATCATTATCCCTTTTAGCCCAGAGAGGCACCAGTGAAATGAAACAATGTGTAATGGTAACGTTTGTCAATGTAAGGGAAAAGAGACGTACTGTCAGAGAAACATGAATGACAGAGTCATGAAACACTGGGTACAGATGAAGCACTGTACCCAGAAGGATTCAATCATGTCAAATGATCTACACGTTACTGTGGAGTTTTGTGTGTAGGGTGCCTACTGCAGCACAGGATTGACCTGCTTGCATTTTTTTTCTCATTTCAAATTTTGTTTACTGATGGCAAAATATTCCTCTAGTACAGCAGGTTAGAAAACCATATTGTCCTTAATCTGTTCCATCTCTGGCTTTTTATAAAAGGACTCAGTCAATTGCCTACTAGAACAAGAACTCTGGTAGAATTTATTCTGAAGGAAATAGAGGAATTAAATTGAGTGGAATATATACATATGTCCACTTTGAAAAGATCATGGGTTCTATAGTGATTTTTTTGGTGGCCCACTCCCATGTTTTGAACATTTTTGTCATTCTATTATGATTCTGCCAACTATAGACGGATGAGTGTTATGGGTACCATGGTCACACAGCCAATGACTAGCTCACAGAAGTACTTGAGGAATTCTAGCATTGGAGAATGCACCCCAAAAGATGAACCTTTATCTCAGTGACTTATATCTGCATTTCAGAAGCTGTTTTTAACTTATAAAGAGAACTTGGTCATGGCAATGTGTGTCTATACAAATTTCTCTGTAGTTTGTAAAACACTGCAAGAATTCCAACCAGTCTTACTTAGGGAAGATTATTACTAAATTGAAGTTGACTTGTAGAGGCAATTTAAAATATGCATATTTACAACCAGCTAGATAATGTTAAACGAACACAGAGTTATTGCTTTTGGCTAACAAATTTCATGAAACACATAATTCCATGTTATCCTCTCAAAGAATTTTATTTGCACTCTGCTCTAACAAATATAGTTTGAAGGCAACAGTTGTTTAAGTGTCATAGTGTACGGCACAGATGAAAAGAAACAGATTTAGAAGCTGCCCAGCCTTTCAAGGCTGGTTTAACAAAAGAGGCACATATTATCCTATTTAGCAATTTATACCAGAAGACATTTTTTTTTCCTTGCAAGCAACAGACTACATTTATTTGCTTTAAGTAAAAACATATCTTGATCAAGAAAATTACTTTTTTCTGATTTTCCTTTATATCACAAATGTCAGGGTAAGGCAAATCCTTAATGAGTCATATGATTAAAAATCCTATTCCTGGAGAAAATATATTGAACATATTCTGCTAAGTTTTTTTTAAGCACAGCCAACATGCACCACATACAGAGAAATATCTTTTCAAATCAAGTGCATCAAGCAGAACTGTATTAATTCACAAAGAGGCTTTTCAGTGTTTCATAGAAAGATTTACAATTAGCTGCAATGATTAATATGTGACCCAGTACCACAGACATTGCTTCGGATGCCTTCTTTGTAAGCTTTGATGAAAGACAACTTGTCTGTCATCTGAATAGTTACCAGCTAGAGGAAAAGCCCCTTTGTCTCGCCTGTAATGAGTACCTTTTTAATTAAACTGTTATGCTCAAGGCCTACTTGGATCCTCTGTATGCAAACCTGACTAATGTAGGGCTACTTTCCTCGCTCCCTCCTAGAACCCTTTATGCCATGTAGGCTGGCAGAGAGATGGTTCAAGTTGCTGTCCAGAATCATGTGTGGAAGAATCCATTGTACAGCCTGTAAAATGACAGGGCAGCAAGCAAAGGATTTTCCCTGTCAAGATATCTTCAGTCTGAGCCAGACCTAAATTTTCAATACTGTTGAAATGTAAACTAACTGCATTTTTTTGTTTTAAAGTATAAAACTGTATAGCCACATAACAACTACAAAGGCGCTACAAAGCAAAAGTGAAACTGCAATCCACAAAAAGAAGTTAAAACAAATTCAGGAGTGAGGCTCCTCATTCTCCTAGTTTCCTGGATACAAAGATTACTTGTATTTTCTATGGTTTTCACAGAACTCTGTCCTCCTGTTTCTAACCCATCCTCCTGTAAGTTGAATAACCCCAATGGCTGCCAGTGGTAAGTAGAGTTGGACTAGAATAATTCCAGCCCTGGCTATTCCTAGTAGGATATTAGGTCTCTTTTATCTTCTTCCTTTTAGAACCCTGTTGTCCCTCTTACCTCCTGTGTGGTGTTTTCCACTCTAACTCATTATGGAGGCTGAGTAGAACTTCCATTGGGAGTCACTGGGAAATGTTTTCCTAGCATAGTTCACTAGTCAGGCACTTAACAAAAATGATGGGTACTTTCCATTGAGCTATGAAGATGGCAAGAAACATTGCAACTATTGATATTTGGATGGCCTCATAGATGAAAGTAATATGTTTTCTAGAAGAACAAGGCTTATCTAATGCAACAAAGATGTATATGCTTTTATATCAAACTGTAGGAAGAGAAATGGCCATGCGGAGATAGCCTTGCTGCTGTGTTGATGAATAGCTTTTAACAAAATAAGAGATGTTGAAAGATGACATATGGAAGAAGTATGATTTGCTAATTATTCCATTATACCAACTAAGCCATACAGAAGAGGCAATAAATTCAGAAGGGTCAGAATTGGTCATGAGAAGACTTTTCCATAGGAAACGGCAAAACTAGAGAATTGGATGGGACATTTAGCAAGCAGGTATTGTCTCCATTTGACTTTAGATATTGTCAATTTGTTCTATTTTTTTCTTCCTATTAAGAATAGAACATAAATGCCATAATTCTGAAGTATTATTTAGAAGGTGGATGTATTCAGAAGCATGCAAGCATGATACCCAAACTCCAGTGGAACAGCCTTGTTGGTGGGAGACAGGCATCTGCCTGGGGTTTACTCCTGGACAGATAGTGGGGATGATACCCAGTCACCTCTGGTCCTCATTCCTTGTACCAACACTGTTCCACTGGCATCTTAAGTTGTTAGTTCTGTTCCCCTATTGGATGAGTAGACAAACCATCAAATCAGCCTTATACTTGACATGAATAAACCATGTCATTTCAAAGCAGACCAAGAAGTCAGGACTGTAAGCAACAGCTCTGATTGCTCCTTATTTTGAGTGAAAGTCCTTGTGGGCCATTACACCCCAGTAACCATGGATGTTCTTTTGTAAAAAAGTATAGAAATTTCAAATAGATCTTTCAAAATGAACATACATTATTAATAGGACTATATTTGAGTCCTAAGTGTAGCAGGCCCCTCTCTTAATCATAATGCCAGTAACACTCTGTGCCATCACACACAAAGACATCTCACTGGTGGGCTCCATGCTGATGCACACAGTAAGGATCTCATGAACCAAGGAAGTTCTGCTGGAAATCAGCCTCAAAGATGACTACACATGCCATCTTGATTCTGAAAGAAGGGACCCCACTAGCTGTCAGGTCTTACCTTCCTTCTTATATCTCTGTGCTGTGAGTTCAATCCAGCTTCCATAGTCATCATAAAATATACAGACCAAACTGTACCTCCGGAATTCCTGATTAAAATTACTTTCAACTCCTTTTCTAGACCTGTCCCAAGTGGACTCTGAGGGTTATGCCCATTTTCTGTCCTTTCTCCTTTGTCTGTGGATTATTCTGATTTAGGTTTGGTGATTCTAGATATGTAGCCTGCAGCTTGTCATTCATCTTCTTATTGTCTGAAGAAACCACTGTATGACCAGCTTTGTGAGATAACCAAGAAAGCAGACGGGGCCAGGAGACACATGTGAATGTTAAACTCTACCACCATGACCCAAGGGCAAGGTGTGGGAAAAGAGACAAATGACAGGGAGAGTGCCTGAAAGATGCCTTAGCATGGGTCCTCCCCAAATAAAGGGAGTGTTTTCTTTTTTTCTTTTTCTTTTTTTCCTCAGGTAAACAGAACAAAATGCAGCTGGAGAATTAGAGCAAAGGATTCCCTTCCTTCCATGGACTTGCTTTCCCCCCACCCCCACCCTCTTCCACAGCACACACTATCATCTTCCCCGAAGTCCCCCAGGGCCAGGCATTGCAATGCTGAGGACTGTCATTTAGCTTCATGTCTTTGTTCCTTTGCTTCATCTTGTGGCCCTGTGGAAGACAAAGAGAAATCATTTGTTAGATTAAAGGTAAGGCATCTTCATAGGCTTAGCAAGAAAGATCTTTTCAGTACAGCCATTGAAACGTCTCTTAGCCCTCACACAGGCCTAGGAATATCTTATTTGACTATCAAAGAGCTTCGGCTATCTGAGCTGTAATTGCTGGCACATGGTATCTTTAAAGAGCTTATAAGTCACTGCTAATAAATGTGGGCCACAAGACAAACTGCTTCAGCTGATGGGGACGATTAACTCAAGTACTCTAAGTATTCTTGGAGAAAAATTGAACTTTGATGTGTCTTTCTTTTTTCAGCCCATTCACAGACTACATTCTGGGGACTGGTATGTAAATAATAATTTATATACTGCTAATTTGCAAAAACCATGGATGGGTAATGCTATATTGCTGCTGCTTAACTTTATTCTGTTCCTGTTCCTTTTTAGTAATGGCTGGCATTACACTGTGTAGATAGATCATTTGTTATCCATTCTTCCATTGTGAGATACTTAAATTGTGTCAAGTACACAGTATGGATACTAATGGGTTCAGTGTGATATTTCTGTTCATGCACACAGCGTGCAGTGTTCTATCCCAACCTACTTCAACCCCATCCCCATCTACACCTTTGTCAATTCCTTGTTATCATGCCCCTTAGTTCAGGCTAGCATTTTTTAGTCTAGTGTCTGGCTTATTTTACCTAACATAATACATTATAGTCTCTTTCATTTTGTTGCAAATGACAAGATGTAAGTGTTCTTGATGTATGAATAACATTTCATTATGACATTTTCTTTATTCATATGTTCATGGGCACCTAGTCTGATTCTGTCTTGGCTACTGTAAATAGTATCACCATAAATGTGTGCGTGAGGTATACACACTCAGGACTGGGATAGATGTGTCATACAGTAGTTATATTTTTCATCTTTGAGGAACCTTCATACTGTTTTTCACAATGGTTGTACTAATTCACATTACCACCAACACTGCAAGATTCTTTTTTCTTCACATCCTTACTAGAATTTTTAAAATAGCAGCTATTCTAAATGGGGAGAGATGGAATCTCATGGTAACATGTTTCCCTGCTAGATAATGATATTGAACTTTTTTCATATATTTGTTGGTTTTATTTATTTCTTTTGAGAGGTATCCAGATCATTTGCCCATTTTTTATTGGGAAATTTGCTTTTCTTGCTGTTATTGAGTTCTCTATATATTCTCCATATTAAATCTATCAGTTGCATAATGAGCAAACGCTATCTTCCATTCTGTAGCGGTCTCTCCACTCTGCTGTGTGCTTGCTTTGCTGTGCAGAAGCTTTTAGTTCTATGCAACCCTATTTAAGTTTTCCTTTGTTCTTGTGCTTTTAGGATCTTATTCAGAAAAAAAATCACTAGCCTATACCAGTGTCTTAAAATGTTTATTTCTTTTTATGAATAGTTTCAGAGTCACAGGTCTTAGATTTCTTTTTAGTTGATTTTTGTAAAGGGTGAGAGATAGAGGGTGAATTTCAATCCTGTGCATGTGGATTCTGGCTTTGCAAAAAACACTTCTTTAAACTGTTGTGCATTCTCTAGGGAAAGTACCTGTTGGTTCCAGTTGGATGGAACTCTGAGGTCCCTATTTTGTTTCCTCAGTCTCTGAGTCTACTTTCAGGCCAGCACTATATTAAATCTACCATAGACGGCACTGTGATAGGGATTACACTGAGTTTCTAGATCATAGTTTGCTAATACAAATAGTTTAACAGTTCTAGTTCTTCTAATCCACGAACATGGAATGTCTTAGGTGTGTATTTGATTACATTCATCAGTGTTTTACAATTTTCTCTGGATAGGTCCTTCACTACTTTGGTTAAGTTTATGCCTGATAACTTATTTTTGCTTTTAGTTATTTTGAAGGATTGCTTTCCTAATTTCCATCTTTTCTTTCTTGGCAAAGTTATTGTGGATGTACAAAAACAATGGGGTTTGATGTTGACCTTGCATACTGCTTCTTTACTGAATTTTCTTATTAGTCTAACAGTGTCAGAGTTGAAGATTTTTTTCTCCATATGATCATATTATCTGAAAACATGGATAAGCATATTTCTTCCCTTTACATTTTTTTTTAAAATACAGGGTCTCCCGTAGCCCCAACCTGGAACTCATTATGTAGACCAGACTGGCCTCCATCTCACATATATCTGCCTGCTTCTGCCTCGCAAGTACTGGGATTAAAGACGTGTTCCACCATGCTGACGTCCCTATCCATTTTTATGCCTTTATTTCTTGCCTGTCGCTTTCTCCAAAAGTTCTAGTACTGTTGCTAGTAAGAGTGAACATTTGTGTTCTTACTGATTCGCAGTGGTTTGGATGTGAAATGTATACCATGGCCTCATGTGTTTCAGCACTTGGTCTTCAGAGAGTTGTACTGTTTGGAGACATCGCAGAACTATTTAGCTGGCTGATGCAGGGCACTAGAAGCAGGCCTTGGAAGGTTGTATTCATGTCCAATTCTGGTCTAGCATTCTGATGCTCCAGGATATGAGAATGTCATACTGTAAGCTCCCAACATCACAGACCAGGCTGCCCCAGCCCAATGAACTGTACTCTCTAAACTGTGAGTCAACATCATCTTCTCCCTTAAGTTGTTTTTGCTTGGCATTTTGTCACAGGAGTGCCAAATAATACACTATTTGGAGAAATAATTCCAGCTTCCTCCCATTTGCTATAGTCTGCCATGTGTATTTTCTATTATACTGAGGAGCGATCTTTCTGAATTTTTATGATGAAGTGATGAATTCCATCAGATTATTTTCGTGCATATATTAAAATGACCATTTCTATTTCTAGTCTACTCATTTGAAGTATTACATTTATTGATTGATATATATGTTGCAACATTCTGGGATAAAATCAACTTGATCATGCTGAATGACTGTTTTGATTTGCTAAGATTTTGTTGAGAATATTTGCAGCTGTTCATCAGGGAAATTGATATTGGTCTACAACGTCCCTTCCTTTCTGTTTTCTGATCTGGTTTTTAAATGCTGGCCTCACTGGGTTCCATCTCTTTCATTTTTATAATAGAATATTTTGAGACAAATTGGAATGAGTTCTTTGAAAATTTTGTAAAATTGAGCAATGAAGACACATGATCACTGAGGGGTGCCCTTGGAGGTTTTGTTGGAACTCGGGCCCTTTCTTGTCTTTTTCTTTTTGAGTTCTGGCCTCATGAGTTGAGCAGCCTTGCTACCAACTCTCCCTGCCACGACCCTCTGCCTTTCCACCAGCCCGAGTCACAAACCAACCTACCATACTTACACATTGACTTTTTTCAGAATGACTGAAAAGTAACAAGAGACAATACTATTTTATACTATAAACTAACAGAAGATGATGTTGACTTTGTAATCAAGTCCTAAAGGAGATGTGGGAGCACCTTAAGTTGATAACCCCTGTTTTTAGTATCAATTCCCATTAAATTAAGGTTCAGTGAATAACAACTATGTACAAGGTAACTTTCCTCCTACCTTCTTGGGAATAGTAATATAAAAATAAAAGTTCCAAATATTATATGTGTTTGAAGCAATTAAGTAATAACCAATTCCTATAGAGAGGAAATAAACTATAGCAGGGATGACAGAAAACATAGCCTAATTTATGACTGTGATGCAAAAATCTTTTAATAAAGTATACCAGGCTTGAAGATTTGGGAATGGAACTGAAACATTATTATTTGGTATCTCTGGTAGATTGGCTCTAGATATATGGAAGGATATCAAATATTTGTATCCTCAAGTCCCTTGTGTAAAATAGTGTGGTATTTTTATATAAACTCTGCACATTCTTCTATACAACTATTTTAAATTTATAGGTATGAATATTTTACCATCATGTATATAAGTGTACTATGTGGGCCCTTTGCAAGAGCAGCAAGTGCTCTTAACTGCTGAGTTATCTCTCCAGTCCCTAACTTCTAAATCATTTCTAGATTACTCCAGAACCCAATTTAATGTAAAGTTTTATAGTTGCCATACTGCATTTTGGGGGGAACAAGAAGAAAAGTCTACATGTTCTATAGTATAGATAACATTTTTAAAAGAATATTTTCAATTCATGGTTTGGTGAATCCATGTAGGGCCCATTGTATTATATAATATGCATTACAATTAGGTAGTTCAGAGAACCAGTGTGGTAACAGTGACTCAGCATGTAAAATCAGGTAAATCAACAAGTTTTGTCATCTCTATCAGGAAGATTTAGTGTAGATGATGTCTGAGTTCACCTTTTTTGTGGCCTATATTTTAAAGTATAATATTCAGGGTCTGTATGCATGCATAAAAAGCAGTGGCATGCTTGCCATGAACAATGTTTGAACTATTCAACAGCAGGTAAGAGAGGAAGCAATCCTATCTCTGTCACCTGTGTTTGGAAACTCACTGTTGCACACTTATCAAATAATCCTGAATTGGAAGTATTTAAGCTTTCATTCATGTTTATGGTCAAGGAAAATATTAAGTATGTAAGAAAAAAAATTCAGAATTTATAGTTTGTTGGCAACTAAAGAACAAAAGGTCAGGAAACACTGAGGAGCAAATTGTTCAAGTTTAGTCACACTTCATTACTTTCTAATGGAAACTTCTAAGCTATATAATTTCTGAAGCTTAGCAGAACATTTTAAAGTACATGAACAAGGTAAAAATGTTTATAATACCCTGCTTATATAACTAGATTTTTAGTAATTTTGTCATTCACATATTACATGAATTATGTTTACTGTTACGTAAAGTTTAAGATCATCATGAGAAGGGTAGTATGTTCTCTCTCAGCCTCAGACTTTATTTGGCCATGATGCTGGAGCTCAGGTCTGGTGCCAGGTAGCCTTCTGGGAGGATGCAGAGAGCAAGAAGACCCAGGAATGAAGGAGGTCATCATGTCACTGTGTCTCATTGTTCTGTGGTGTTTTTAAAAACATTTAGTTGAATGGGTTAGGCAAGGATTGGATAGTCCTAAGAGTGAGACTGATTTTATTCTCATTCTTTTCCATAGCCCTCTCAAGTCACAGAAAAGGGTAATAGATCACTCATTGCTCTTGTATGGTCCAGGTATTTCATTTTCCTGGGACTTGCCTCAGATTTGTTGAATTCAACATATCTTTGTGGAGATGCTTGTGTCCTCAGGTAGCAGTGTGGTACCTAAGGGGTGGGGATGACTTTTACAATGTGGACGTGCTCTGGACAAATGATTGTGATCTAACATTGCAACGAAAAAGTTAGTATTAAATGATCTCAAAACATAAGATTATTTGTTTATGATGAAAAACAAGCTTACTAAGCCTCATATCCTAAAACATACATCCTTAATCCCTTTATGATCTTTCCTTTCCCCTGACCAAAAACAACGCATGGCTGAGTATGTTTTACATATCAGGTGCTGGAGCAAAAGATATTTTTGAAAACAATGATAATTATCCCTGTGTGTTACAAACAATATGAGATTAAATTGAATACATCTGTTTCTGTGCTGTTCTAGGTCAGTACAGGTTGGAAAGAACAAAATCCTTTTGGTAAGATAAGGGTCCAGTTTTACTTCCCCGTTTCATCCCTGGATGTACCATTTTAATAAAAAAGGGGAAGGCCTTTGTTCAAGAACACATTTCCAAGAAAACTCAGAGGAAAGGCTCTCACAGCAATTTGGGTCCCCTCTTGGCTAAAATGTTTACAAAGAATCAGGCTTTTTTTATTCAGGCATCATTGTAATGTGGCATCATGTGCTCACACTAAAGCACTTCCTTCCTGTAACATACATTTATATGCCTTTATATATTCTTCCAGGTAAAGATTTAATGTTCTGGTTAAAAACAAATATACAACGCAACAAGTATTTTCTGGAAAAACAATGTTTCTGGAATCAACTTGGGGTTGTTGAAGTAATTTGATCACTCTAGGAGGCAAGGGGGAAGACTAATAGAAAAATGTTTCCTGTTGTCAAAGCAGGGAAATCCAAGGTGCCCCGTGATTTAAGCATGCAATGGCTAATCTTTATCCCTAGAAATTTGACATCTTTAAACAGGAATCTTTCCTCTTAACACAGTGTTATTTGGCTTATAGATTTTTAACTACTTTCAAGCCACACTCTGGGGCTTGAAGAAACCAGGGGAAATCCATTTGCAAACCATGTCTTACGGCTGGTTCATCACCTGAAAATCCCTCCATAGGATTACCCTTACCTATTGGTAATCTTCTTGCTGAGTCTCTGTTGGGTCATGTACACTGTCAACCTGACTATTCATTTCAACTGGAAACAGAAAAGGAAATAGTAAAGATAAAATAATTATCAAACCCAAATTCATTAAATGCTACATAAATGCATTAAAATGGAAACGTCCCAATTTCCTGTCTTACACCTTTTCTTTATTTCATTTACTCACAGCTTGGTTCCCACCTATACCAAGATACAACAGTGGTTCCCAAGGAGGGCGGGATTGACTCTTCTCCCAACTGTAGAAGCTGAGCTGCCATTTCGTGCAAGAATCTATGGTTTGGTAGTTTGAGTGTATTTATTAGCATGCTTAAATAAAGTCAAAGACCCTAATAGATACCTAAGAAAACAAAGAGAGAAAACAAAGCAGATTGTTGACATGCAGAGAAGTGGGAATGTCAATAGACCTGTTTGGCTTGCGGTATTTTCAATTTCAGATTCAAAACAGTCCCTGAAAATTTGCCACTGGGTATGGCAGTATAGATGCCATGAGGCAGAAAAGCAGCACCTTTAACTAGATTCCACAGCCATGAAAAAAATGTGTGCTTTTAGTTGCCTGTGCTCATTCTATGTGAGCATTTGCATAAAAATAGGATGTATAATTACTGCTTTTCTCTAGAAGTAGCTCAAAGCAGTCACTCTGGAATTTTCCAAGGGTCAACTAGTTTAATGAGATTGACATTTTTAAAAAAGCATCCAAGCCCGCATTTGTAAGCTAAGAAACTTAATACAGAAATGGGCAATGGGGGAGTGGAATAAATACCTCAATAGAGTACTTGCCTTGAATGCACAAGTCCTGGGTTATATCCTAGTGTCTCTCTCACACACACATACACACAGAGCAAACACAATGACCAGATAATTTACAACAGTAAAACTATGACTTAAATCCTTTGCAAGCAAAGCAAAACTTCTGGTCCAAAATGTCCAAGACCTATGTCAGTGGTCATCAGCTTTCCTAGCTTCCAACTTGGCCACAAACAAGGAAAGTTAACTATACTCCCTAACCCAGTAAGTAACCTCAGACACTCAGACACTCCACTTCTAGTTAGCATTCTCCAACTTTTCCATGTCCACTTCCAAACACAGGATGCCAGATGCCTTCTGCTTTGCGAACTGTACAACCCCTCTGTCCTGCCCTTGAGTCTGCCAAGCACAGGGATACTAGCTGACATCTTCACTTTAATAACCACTTATTACAGTTTATTCTTATTTGGATGTCTTCATTTATTTGCACAAAACAAGTCTAAATTTCTTTTCCAGAACATGAAAGCTCAGAGAAAAATAACAGCAAATGCTGGTTCTGCGTCACAAAGACACTTGAGAAAGCCACGCTACTGATGGCATTCCATTCACCACTCTCCCACAAGGTAAGTTTTAAAAGCTGGTCTCTCTGCTCTTACCTGAAAATTACTCTAGTTTACTGTGATTTGTGAGCTCACTTCCAACTCCATTTGTAAACTGGCCAGATGCAGCAACTGTGTTTAAAGAAAAGCATTCATACACCACAGTTCTATCTGCCACACAAGACTTTTGTAAGTGTTCTCTTCTCAGAGTGGACTGACTCTACAGGGCTAAATTCCTGGAAGCGTACCAGGTATGGTGGCTCACACCTTTAATCCCAGCTCTCTGGAGGCAAGTGGTTGTCTGTGAGTTCAAGGCTAGCCTGGTCTACATAGTGAGTTCCAGGTGGGGCTACAGGGAGACCCTGTCTCAAAAAAAACTAAAAAACAAAAAAGAAAACAAAACAAAAAAAACTTGCTTTTATGGGGCTGGAGAGATGGCTCAGTGGTTAAGAACACTGGCCGTTCTTACAGAAGAAGACCCTGGTTCAAATCCCAGCACCCATATAGCATGGCAGCTAACAACTGTCCATAACTCCAGTTCCAGGGGCTCTGATGGCCTCATCTGTCCTCCGTGGGCATTGCATGACATGGATATACTTACCTACATGCAGGCAATGCACACATATACATAAAATAAAAAATAATAACATATTTTTAAAATTCCTGGAAGCATTCATATTCTGTTCCTTTTTCCAGTCAAAAGACACTTGTTCCAGAACTTATTAATGTTCTATAAACAGCATTCCATGCTCAGATAACTCCGGGAGAGAATATCGTTAAACTATATGAAAGAATTTCTGAGAACCTGTGATTCCCCCACTGCACCTCATGGCTATCCAAAAACAAAGATTCAGGATTTCACACATTTGTTTTCCTGTTACTTGAGGAGCAGTGTATGGGCCTCACACTCCTCAGAACCTGCTTTATGAAGTGGTAAGAAACCATATCTACAGCACTATGGGCAGGCTGGAGCAGGTTCCATTCTATTGAACATCACTAACACATTGGGATTTTTACTGGATGGATCTCAGGTTAGAATATCTAGATGATATATGCCTGTGGGTAAAACTGTAGAAGGGTTATTCAGTGAGGCAGTGCAGGTGACAGCATGCCTGTGGAGGGGGGAACTTTATTTAGAGGCACCATACTACTTCCACGGCCAGCTGAATCATTTTCAAGATCATTATCAATGCAAAGTAATTTACTTTTTCTTCTTGACCTAAAACAAAACTCGAATCAAGGTGGAGTAAGGTGGCTGAATGAGAAGTTTGATGTGTGTCTCTTCACAGACACACAGCTGGAACAGTTAGCTGTTCCCACAGAAATTAGGGTCATAAGAATTCAATGATCAGATGGGAGACCATAGTGTCTGCTTTTATTGTAACAAGATGAAAAGACACAAGACAGGCTGAAGCTAGTAGGTACAGCAGAGTCCCTCTAAGCAGACCAGAAGACAGGGGTGAAGCTTGCTTGGGAGAGGGAGGTATAATTAAGGGAAAGCCTTAAACTTGAAACCCAGAACAAGGCTGGCCACAGTGAAATTCATAGCCCTATGGCCCTACTAGTCCAATACCCAAAACTGAATCACTAAACTACATCAAGCCAGGCAACTAACCACCTCCACAGTCCCTCCTTAACTCTATGGTAGGAGAGTGGGGAACAAGGCCTTCTAGAGAGAAATATATGAAAGCCAGCACACACAGATTTGTCTGGGCCCTGGAATTGAACCTGTTGAGCTATAACCCAGGACCTGTAGAAAGTGAAGACCCAGTTTGCAAGCCAGAACTCAGAGATGGTCTCTAGACCAGATCTCACATCAGGTAGAGACCTGTGTACTTGAGGAACAGGTCCAGCCTTGTCAGCCTAGGGCACACATGTTGTCTTTCTGCAACTATGCAAGTCTGCATCTATGAGACTTAAGTAGTGGAGACAGTCTCTAAGCTGGGTCAAACTCATCTCCAACCTCAGGCAACATCGCTTTAACAAACCAGTTAACCCTGTTCTAGCATTTTTCATGTCACCAGGGATAGACTGTACCACAGTAGGCTTGTGATTTGGCCTATAGCACTACCAACTGTAGTGTGGCCCAAGGTGTACCTGACTATGTAGATCCTTGGCTTAGCATCAGTGAGGACTGCCTTGACCAACACTACCTCAAACTAGTTTGGTTAGAAGACCACATTGCTGGGGATAGGACATGTTAGGAAGCACTAGGTTTCATCCTGGAACTTAGGTTTCACCAGCCCTAATAGCTCCCATCCCCAGGGTTGGCTACTAACAGAGCCTCTGGAGGAGCTCCAGTACCAGGAGCTGACAATGGCTGTTAGACTTCTAATCCATCAAGCATTGCCTAGGGCTGGTTGCAGCAGCCTTCCACCACAAGCCCACTTCACCAGTAAATGACCATATTACTGTGGGCCTTGTACCTGCCCCACTGTTGTGCTGATCTTGGCAGACTGTGGACTCATGGCACAACACAACTTGGCAGCACTGGTGGCCACAAGCGTGACATAGGAGCTAGAGGCTATTCTAGCAACAGTGCACCTGTCAGAAGTCAGGCAGAACCTGACACTGGCACCTCAATACCATCTGGAAACTCTGGATAAAGCATTTGGGCCTACCCAACGCCAGAGACAGGCTTATGGGAAGAGGGCACAGTGTTTCTACACATTCTATTTATTTATGAACAGTAAAATCAAGAATGCATTTGGACAAATTTGGGCTTGGATCTCCATCTAATGCTGAAACAGAGTCCCCACAGGTTTTGACCTGGAAGCCATCCAGTACTGAAATAGAGGATGGATGATATAGTAAAAAGAAGCAGACCTGTTAGAATTCCAGGAAGATGGGAACTAATGGAGTTGGATAGATATTTACTGTTCTCTCAGTGCCTACCTGGCACCACATGCTAACAGGTATCAAGCATTTTGATTCCACCTAATGGTCAAAATAAGGTAAGAGAAACTGACTGGGTAGGAACTAGTATAGGAGAACTCTCAAAGACTTCAAACTCTTGTTTCAAGGAACAAGTGTCAAGAAGCTTGAAGAAAACAGAAATGTAGCAAAGATAGGAGGAATTAAAAAAAAACAACCAAATTCCTGAGCTGAAAAATATACTGAACAAAATTAAAACCACAATAGAAGGCATCAGTAGACAGTGAAACAGAACAATTACAGGGAATGTATGCTACCTAGAAAAACACAATTGAAAAAGGACGATATTGGAGACTTTGGGACAGCATTAAAAGAACAAATAATTGGGTAATTGGAGTCCAAGGAAGTTTTAAGGCTGCCAAAGGAACAGAGACGTTATTCAAAGAAATAATAGAAGTCTTTCCTCAACAAAGGTACAAATATCCAGGTATAGGAAGGCCAAAAGTCACCAGCCAAACCTCACTTAATCAAGTCTATCCCAACATAACTCATGATTAAAGGTAAATAATAGATTCTCAAGGCTACAGTAGAAAAATATTTACAAGTGTCATAAGTCACCTAAAACTGACTTCTCAGCAAAAATAGACAGGCCAGGAAAGAGTTTGTGGCATGGGATTTTTTTTTTTAACTTTTACAAAAACTTTGAGAATTTCATACATGCATATAAGGTGTTTTGATCAAATCCATGGTGACTCCCTCCCAACACCTCCCATATCTCCCCATAACTTTTTTCTTTTTTTTTCTTCTTTCATTCATTTATTTATTTTTTATTTTTTTATTTTTTGAGACAGGTTCTCCCTGTAGTCCCAGGTGACCTGAACTCACTATGTAGACCAGGCTGGCCTTGAACTCACAACCATCAGCCTGCCTCTGCCTCCTGAGAGGTGGGATTAAAGGCGTGTGCCACCACGCCTGGCTTCATTTATTTATTTTTATGGGGCTTTGGGGTACTCTAACATTCTCCCCTCTGAAGAGGTAACCCTAAAATCTTTTAAGGATTAGATAAAAGCTCCCAAATACTTTTTACATTTTTGGCCTTTGGAACAGAGTATGTTGCTAAGAGTCCCAGGGACATTTTGACTTTTAGCCAAGAAACTGGCTACTTTTCTTTGGGCTCTTGACCCTAACTGCCTAGCCAATTCCTACCTCCTATTCTTATCACACCATCCTCTGAAGGGGTTACCCAAATTGCCAGTAGGGAATCAGGATCCAGGCCACCCTGGCTTCTTCCATGCTGAATACGAACACGGGGTGAGGCAACTGGAGTACCCCTTCAGTGGGTCTGTCAAAAGACTCCTGAATTGCATATTTTTATAGTACTGATAAGGGGAGAAAAACTACTATGCACTGAAGAAATGAAGTGATAGAGACATTACCAAACAAAAGCAGAGAAAGTGTTCTACAAGAAATGCAAAACAAAGCTCTTCAAATTAAAAGCTGTTAGTAAGAAGAAAAACATGTAAGTAAAAAGTTGGTTACAAGTAACTTTAGAATCCTATAAACATGATATACAGACAATCCATATCTTTAATAACAAGATTCAAAAATTAATAACTACATTAAGTAGATATAATTGGATTCTCTAAAACTCAAAATAGGGGAAGAAATAGAGTGCAAGTGTTATTTTTCTTTTACATCTTCCTTCCTCCCTCCCTCCCTTGTCTTACGTATCCCTCTTTATACTGCCGTCTTCTGTCTCTACCTCCCAAATGTTGGCATTACAGGCCTGTATCGCCCTAACTGAACAGTTTTCTTATCAGCATACACATTTTTATTGTATTGTATACGTTCTTTATGATTCTGTTATTATTTCAAAGGGTTTTTGTAAGTTTTGTGTTAACTACAAAGCAAAAATTCACGAACAAACCAAAACTAGGCAAGGAATGAAAACACAGTAGTGGAATAAGTCATTTAACCTCTAAGAATGGAAGGCAGAAAGGAAGTGAAGAAAGGTAGGAAATAACTGATATAATGGCTGAAGTAAAACCTTACCAAGCGATAATTACCGTGACTATAAATGCATCAAATTCTCTAATTAAAAGACACAGTTACTTTATATGACAAAGAGGTCAATTCAGCAAGAGAATAAACTTCTAAATATATCTGCACACAGTATCAGAGCTCCCAAATTCCTAAAGCAAATCTCAGTAGCACTAAGTGAATAGACTCCAATAGAACAGCTGAGGACTTTAATGTTGTACTTTCAGCAATAGAAATATCCTCTAGTCAGAAAATCAAAATCAAACATCAGCGTCAAATTGCACCCTAGACTGAAGTGTCTAACAGACATCTCTAGACGTTTCCAATCTAATAGCTGCCAAACACATTTTATTTCACCTCAAATGGAACCTTCTCCAGAACAGATGGCATAAGAGGCCACACACAAAGCCATTTTTAAAATATTTTTATTTTATTTGTATGAATGTTCATTGCATGTATGCGAGCGCACCTGTGTTATGCAATGCCTCCAGGGATCAGAAGAAGGCATAGGATCTCCTGGAGCTGGAGTTACAGATGGTTGTTAGACACCATGTGGGTGCTGGGAATTGAACCCAGGTCCTCTACAAGAGCAGCTAGTGCTCTTAACTACTGAGCCATCTCTCCAGCTCCAACAAAAACTTTTTAAAAATGGAAATCATACCAAGTATTTTTTTTTTCTGGTCACAATGTAACAAAACTAGAAGTTAATAGGAAACATTTCAAAATTATATCAAGTATGCATTTAAATAATTAGTGGTTCTAGGATTAAAATATATTGAAATAGATACAAATGTAGATAACATACCGAAACCTGTAAGATACAACAAATGTAATGCTGAAATGGGAAGTTTATAACAATCCTAACGTCAATTAAATGAAAACGAAAATTGGACAAATCTCAAGTATCAAGAAACAGGGACAAACCAAATCCAACATCGATAAGAAGACAATAAAATCAGAGAAGAAATAAATTAAATCAAGACTAATAAAATAATGCAAAATACAGCAAAACAAATAGATGGTCTTTGGAAAGATAAAATGATGAACTCAGCTAAATCAAGGAAAGAGAATAATAATAAAATCAGAGATTTTAAAGGGCAGCATTACAACTGATACCAGAGAAATACAAAAGGTCATTAGAGGTTCCTAAAAATTATATACCAAAAAAATGTTAATCTATAATAAATGAATTTCAAGACGCCTTCATAGTCCCAAGACTGAATCATGAAGAATTAGAAAATGAGTCAGCAATAAAAAATCTTGCATCAAAGAAAAGTCCAGTTACTAACCCACTTATCTTCACTGGTGGCCTGGGTAGTACTGGGTTTGTCTTTGGTGAAGCCAGCTGCTAAAGAACTAATATCAATTCCTGGGAAGATGGTCTCCCAAGCTCATTTCATAAAGGCAACATGACCTTGATGCAATAACCAGATAATCATCCACACATACACAAAGAATGGAGTGACGTGTTACGTCCTCAAAATGGTGGCAGTGTTGCCAAGCCTCCCAGAACGTCAGGCCAACAGGCTCTACAACCAGGAAGAGGAAAATCAAAACTTAGCATTCCTCAGGAACCAGTCTCAGCAACCCCCTTGGCAGAAATCAGGTTTTGCAATTCCCCCAGCAGAGACCAGATTTCAGCAGAAAACTCCTTGCTTATCAGTAAAAATTACAGCTCCCTCGTCCTCCAACTCAATGGGAGTCCCCCACCCCCACCCCCACCTCCAGGCAAGAGGCTCATGGAAAGCCACCCAAGCCTCTAACTTTCTATAAAATCTGTCCTTCTTCTGTTAGTTGCTACTTCTCTATCTTTGGGAGACAGCCCAGCAGTTTGTCAACAAACTTGTTTTTCTTGTTCACAGAGTGATCCTGTTTGGTGGTTTTTATTGCCCCACTTCAGTATATATGGTGTGGGAAACTGGGGAAGGAACAGCTGGGACCCTCATGACCCAGCTCCCTTTTTCTGAACCAAGCTGATGAATCGGACACTCCTGTGACAAGGATCATCTTTGCGTCAGGCCGGCTCCTGCCATCCACCGCTTCTGGTCCAAAACTTTAACTTCTCAACTGCTTTCCTCTGTCCGGCTTGCCTTTGGACAGAGTTTGGTAAGTGCCCCCCACCACCTGCTCGTCTCCCTCTCTCTCCCCCCTCCTCTCCCTCTCTCTCTGTCCCCTCTTACTCTCTCTCTCTTTCCCTCCTCCCTCCTCTCTCTCCTCCCCCCTTTTCCCTCTCTCTCTCCTTCCCCCTTCTCCCTTTCTCCTCACCCTGCTGCAGAAAGTTTCTGATCCCTGGCTGATCCCATCACTTTCCATCCTCTCCTCTGGCCTTGTGTTTCTGTTCTTGGTAGGGCTTTTGTCTACAGGTCCAAATTCTTGGGGTTCAGGTGAGAAATTTTTCCTGGGTACCTTCTTGCTATCAATCTCATTCTAGGTCTCCTTCTCCTCCACCTTTTATTCAAGGCCGTCTCTCTTCCTCCTTCCGACCAGTCATGGGTTCTTCTCACTCAAAACTAGATTCTGCTACCCCTCTCGCTTGTCTTAAATCTCACTCTCCCTTAGGACTCAAGGGTTTCATTAAACGCCGCTGTCTCATTTTTTATTGTAATATGGTCTGGCCACAGGATAAACTTGATAACTAATCTCAATGGCCAGAAAATGGCACATTTAAACTCCATATTCTTATGGATCTTGATAATTTCTGCCATTGCACTGGCAAGTGGTCCAAGATCCCCTATGTCCAATCCTTTTTGACTCTTCACTCCTGCCCTCCCCTCTGTGCCTTCTGTGCCACCAGAGCCTTCTCATAAGGACCAAGATAAACTTCACCCCAGAATCAGAAATTCAGGTCTCCTCACTTCTTGACTTTGACATCGGGGACACAGCTCCACTGATGCCTCCTCCCCCGCACCCTCAACACTGTCCCCATTTGTACCCCACTCCCCCTCCTGTGTTGTAGAGATACCAGAACCTACACATCCCCTCTCCACTTCTCTGTCTCTCCCCTCATCTCCCTCATCAACTGCTGTCCCCGTTCACCTTCTCTTCTGCTTTCCTCCCCTTCCTCTCCTCCTTTCCCTTCCCTTCACAACCCTCACTCCCCCCCTCAACCTCTCCCTTCCCTTGGCCACTTGCACAGATACGATCTACCCTCTCAGGGATGTTTGTGGGGCCCAGAGAATTGTCTGTGTTCATGTCCCCTTCTTTATGTCTGACGTCTCCCAGATAGAGAAGCATGCTGCTGCTTAATTCTCACTTCACCTTTCAATCAGCCCCAAACATTAGGAAAAAGCTTAAGAGAACAGATGATGGCCCTCAGAGAGATCTGCTGAATATGGCATCTAAGGTCTTTAATGGCTGAGAGGAACAGGAAAGGATGGAGAAGTTCTCTTGTGATAGACAGAAATACCAGCTTCTGGCATCATCCCTGAGGCCTCCCTAGAATAGATGGGACAACAATGGACTCCATCTGGGGCTTGCTTCCAATGTGGCCATACTGGCCATTGGGTAAAAACTGCCCTACACCTTGCCTGCCACCCTAACTGTGGACAGATGGGACACTGGAAGGTCAACTGCCCCTCTTTGCCTTGTCAAGGTAGGTCAGTCTCCCAAATTCCTCCTCCCTAGGGCAATCTTGCATTAATGCAGCTGTCCTCCCTATTCACCCTGTGGTGCCAAACCCTTATACTCCCCTTTCCCAGATCCCTTCCTCTACCACCTACTTCACTGTTCTCGACCTCAAGGATGCCTTCTTTACTATTCCTCTATATTCAGACTCACATGGTCTCTTTGCCTTCACCTGGGAGGACCCTGACAGAGGAATAGCCTCACAGTTTACTTGGACTGTCCTCCCACAAGGGTTCAGGGTCAGCCCTCACTTCTTTGGCCACACCCTGGCTACCAATCTCCTTTCCCTGGAACTGTCTGTCTCCTAGCCTCTTGATTCAGTGTGTTGATGACCTCTTACTTTGCAATCCCTCACTTTCATTGTCTCAACAACACACCGTTCAGCTTCTTAACTTCCTAGGAGAAAAGGGAGACAGAGTCTCCCCTGCCAAGGCACAGCTGTCTCTCAGGTCAAATACCTAGGCTTCCTGTTATCTCCCACCTGTCGAGAACTCACTCTAGATCGCAAACAGTATGTGAGGTCTCTCACAACTCCAACTACTAAGGAGGAAGTCCTTTCCTTTCTGGGGCTAGCTGGAAACCTCTGGACCTGGATCCCTAACTTTGCTCTTCTCACTCGCCCCCGTTGCACCTGCCTTCTCTCACCTCCGGATGCACTTCCACAAGCCCCAGCTCTGGCTCTGCCTAACTGTGATTAGCCTTTCACCTGTTATACTAATGAAGAATGGGGAATTGCCCTGGGTATTCTGGGACAGATGAAGGGACCCACCTTCACACCTGTCTATACCTTTCCAAGCAACAGGATACAACAATCAGGGAATGACAACCCTGTCTTCAAGCTCTCACTGCAGCCTCCCTAGTCGCTCAGGAATCTTCAAAGCTAACTTTTGGGCGACCTCTTTCTGTTCTCTCCCCCGATAGACTCAAAGACTTCCTCTCCCACAGGAGCCTCTCCACCTTGTCACCCTCTAAGCTTCAACTCTTCTACTTCACCTTTATAGAAAATCTTGACATCTCCCTCGATTCATGCCACCCTCTTAACCCTGCTACGCTTCTCCCTAAGGCTACCACTCTCACCCACTCCTTCTTAGAGTCGCTTGAAACCTTTACCTATAAAAATCCAAGACTTTCTATCTCCCCTCTATCACAGCCTGACTATACTTGGTTCATAGATGGGCCACTCATCTTAAAGTTGCTTAAAGCCTCCTATCTCCCTAAGCAAGCAGCAGTTATCCACTGCCGCGGCCACCAAGCTCCCACTAACAGCATAGCTACGGGCAATGCTTTTGCTGACAAGACTGCTAAAGAGGCTAGCCAGCACCCTTACCCACCTTCCCTCATTCTCCTCTTTGCCCTACCCAATATAACACCTACTATTTACTCTAAATCCCAACCACAGTCTCTCCTAGCCATTGGAGCCATTCTGGGTCCCAAGAGCCGATTCCTCTTACACGATGGATAGTGTCTCCCTGACACTCAGGCTAAAACCTTAACAGCTATTCATAAGTCTTTTCACATTGGGTCTAGGCCCCTCTATTGCTTTCTCCAGCTTCCCTTTTTCCATCCCACACTTTCTTCCCTTATTAAGGCTATCACCCAGGAATGCTCCACATGCACCCAAACATCCCCACAAGGGCTTTGCAACTTCCCCCTTCTTCAATCTGCATCAGTTTCGAGGCAATCTCCCGGGGGAGGACTGGCAAATAGACTTCACACACATGCCTCCCAACAAAAAATATAAGTACCTTCTTACTATGGTAGATACTTTCTTGGGAATAGGTGGAAGCTTTTCCTACTACAGCCGAGATGGCAGATATGATCTGCTCCCCTCTCTTATCTGACATACTACCCAGGTTTGAGCTTCCAAGGTCTATCCAGTCAGATAATGGCCCAGCATTTATCTCAAAAGTCACCCAGTTAGTCTGAAGAGCCTGGAGGGTACAATGGCACTTCCATATCCCTTACTGCCCTCAGTCCTCAGGGAAATTGAAAGGGCTAATGGACTTACTAAGACCCACCTTTCAAAACTACCCTCTGAACTTCATCTCCCTTGGACTCAACTTCTGCCTCTGGCCCTGACTTGTGTTCAGGCCACATTTCTTGTGCCCCTTCATTTCTCAGCCCATTCAAACTAGGTCACCCTTTTCTTCTGGGGAACTTGCCACCTGTAGAACCAGCCCCACTCAGTGATTATGAATGACAGGTCATTCTCACCACTCATACAGCAGCCAAGCTACAGGGACTCACCACCTGGATTCACCTGTCACAGCTCAAGCGAGCAAGCCCCAAACAAGTTCCAGAGTCTTCACCGGATCCCTTGCCAGATACCTCCCCCACCCCTATAAGTACTCCTACTGCCCCCCAGTGCCATTAAAACTAAATATCACCTAACTATCATTCCTGAAGACAAACTTCAATCCTAACATGCAGGCCCCCCTTCTGTTCCTTTTGGTTTTCCTGTGGCCCTTCCTTCTTGCCTCCCTGGCCTGGCAGACATGGAAATTCCAGGTCTATGCACAAGATAAGGACCCCCCAGAACTCCTTAACTATACCTTTTGTCCCTCTTCAGGATGTGGCTCTGATATCCACCTCACTTTTAATGTCAAGGAGGCCTGCTTGTATAGTTGTAATCCTGCTGGCCTGCAGCGGGGGCCAGTTATGTATTTATGCTTTGTCCATGAACAAACAGATTCCTACGGTAGAGAGGCCAAAGAATATGGAGGCTGTCCCTCATGGAGTTGCCGATGATGCCGTTACTCTGACAGTGGATACAGCATCTCCTCCCAACAACTAAGGACAGGGCCCGGCCAGTGGGTATCTGGGATAGCTGGCTAGTCACCTTCACTATTAGATACCCTGGGACAACAGATAGGCCATGGGAGTTGAAGGCTACATATATGTAGCATGGCCACTTGCAAAGGATGGAAGAGGAAAGAAAAATCTTCAGGTCTCTTGAAGAGGCACCTTCTGCTCCTGTGGATGTTGTAGTGGGTAACAACATCAGACAGTCAACAGCCAGTTTAGAATTAGAAATTTCCAAACTCAGGGGCCTTTCCTTTACTCCTTCATCTTAGATGACTATCCTAAATGAATCTCTTGGATGACTATCTTAAATGAATCTCTGGGACTCCTTTGCACCTATGGAGTACCAATGGGTCCCTCAGCATAACCTCTTGCTTCCCCTGTGCCCCCTTGCAGCGGAAATTCCTCTTTCTAACATATCTCTAAACCCTGTAATCTTGAAACTATATCATCTCCTTCAGCCCCACCAATACCCCTATACTCTCAAAGAGTACCAGGAGATTATTTCTGTAACACATATCCTCCCCCTTGCCCTTCATCCACCCATGCCAATGTCTCCGTTACAAAGATCCTCCAATCCCCAAAGGGAGTCCTCTTTGGGTGTCAATTTAAACTCTATTGATGCATAAATCAAACCACTCTAGGTCTTTGCTTCCCTACCCTCCTGGTTCCTCAACTTACCCTACATACAAAAGGAGAATTTCTCACTCTTCTCCAGGTCACACACAGGATGCAGCAAGCTGTACTCCTCCCAGTTATGATTGGAGTAAGCTTAGCAATCTCAGTGGCCGCTGTGGGCGTGGCTGCAGGGGGACTGGGACATAGTATGCATTTGTCTCAACAGATTCCTACCCAGCTAGAAGACACCCTCAGTGAATCAACCTTGGCCTTACAAATACTTCAAAACCAATCATGTCCTTCAAAACCTGAGAGCCACTGACCTGCTGACTGCAGAGAAAGAGGCACCTGCCTCTTCCTTAATGAGGAATGCTGTTATTTTGTCAGTCAGGCTAGGTGGAAGAGAGGATAAAAAACTTAAATGAGATTGCTCAGAGACTCAGTCCCATAGGGACTGCATAGAGTTCTGGAGTCTCTCCTTGGGCTTCCCTTGCCCCCATAGTATCTATTCTCCTCATACTAATGATCACCCCATGTCTTTTCAGATTCTTCCAGGAGAGGCTCAGCAAACTTACCTGCTGCTCTGTAAATCAAATGCTTCTGACAGAATTCCCTCAAGTCACCTATCAATGCCTGACTGCCACCCTGTAAAATATTTCCAGCCTTATCAACCCCTTTGTCGACCCCGCTCAGCATGAAGTAGCTAGAAGAGACCACCATCACCCCAATCAACAAAAGACTGGAATGTTAGGTCCTCAAAATGGTGGCAGTGTTGCCAAGCCTCCCAGAATGTCAGGCCAACAGGCTCCACAACCAGGAAAAGGAAAATCAAAACTTAGCATTCCTCAGGAACCAGTCTCAGCAAACCCCCCTTGCAGAAACTGGGTTTTGGAAATGCCCCCAGCAGAGACCAGGTTTCAGCAGAAACCAGGTTCCCTAAAACTCCCTGCTTATCAGTAAAATTACACTTCCTTCATCCTCCAATTCAATGCTATCCCCTCCCCCAGGCAAGAGCCTCATGGAAAATCACCCAAGTGTCTAACTTCCTATAAAATCTATCCTACTTCTGTTAGTTGCTATTTTTATTGATAAACTGCTGGGCTACCTCTCAAACTGTTTTTCTCATACACAGAGTGATCCTCTTTGGTGGTTTTCATTGCCCACTTCCATAGAACATGGAGAGGACAGAAAGAAAACTACAGGTCCATGTCTGCAATAAACACAAATGTAAAATCCTAAGGAAAACAAAATAGTAGTGGACCAAATCCAACAGCACCATGGTATTATGCACTAGGGCAGGTGAGAATCATCTCTAGGGATGTAATGCTAGAGTGACATAGGCCAATCAATAAATCTGGTACAACACAGCACAAGGTTGAGGGACAAAACCCATAGAATCATGACAGTCTGTGCCAACAAGGTGTCTGATAAAAGTCAATGCTCCTTCACGATAAAAATGCTGGGTGAACTGTAAACAGCACACAAACATAATAAGGATCAATTATAATAAGCCAACTGTTGACAGCATCTGGAATGAGAAAAGCTGTCATCTTCCTGTCTGGTACCTGGAAGAGGAGTCCCTACTTTCCTCTGACATAGTTCTGGAAATCATAGCCAGGGCAAGCCAGGCAGACAGAGAAATAAAGGGAATTCAATTTGAAAAGTTGTTAGCATTTATACATGCTGTCATTTTATATGTAGGAAGCCCCAAACTCTCCCCACTAGCAGAACTAATAACTAAATTCAGCAAAGGTATAATCCATATAACCATCATACCAAAATCTGTAGCATTGCTACATGCTAAAAGTGAATTATCTAGATTAACTAGATTATCTAATTAACTAGAAATCAAGAAAGCAATCCCAGTTCACTGAAGAGGTGAAAGACCTCTGTAATGAAAACTAGAAAACACTGATGAAAGAAACTGAAGAGGATATAAAAAAGATACTCTGTGTTCATAGGCTAGGAGAATCAATATCACTAAAATATGTCTGTACTACAGTGATAAAAATTCAATCTAGTTTCAATCAAAATCTTAATATTTTCTAGAGCTAGAAAAAAAATAATTCTAATAGGTTTTTTGAGCCCCCCAAATTCCCAATAGCCAAAGTGATCTTAAACAAAAAGAACAAAGCATATGGTACTATGGTAATGTCAAAACATGCTAGAAAACTGTTATAATCAAAGCATAAAAAAAGACATGGGAGGGCTGGAGAGATGGCTCAGTGGTTAAGAGCACTGGCTGCTCTTGTAGAGGACCTGGGCTCGATTCCCAGTACCCACATGATGGCTAACAACTGTCCAGTTCCAGGGGGATCCAATACCCTCTTATAACCTCCGTGGGCACTGCATGACACACATGGGTGCACTTACACACATGTAGGCAATACACTCATACACATAAAATAAAAATAATAGGATATTTTTTGAAAAAGACATGGAAAACACAATGGAAAGCCTAGAAGGTATAAGAATATGTATAAGACATATCCTTATAAAGGACACATCTTCATTAAAAGGTGCTATGAAAATTGGATATCAATTCATGGAAGAGCAAAACTCAAGCCCTATGTCATCAGACACAAAAAATTAACTGAAAGAAGATTAAAGACTCAAATGTCAGACTAGAAACTATGAAACTACTAGAGGAAAATGCGGGAAATATTTCAGGATATTGGCAAGAACAAGGAATTTTTGGCAGAGAAAAATCCAGGAAACAAAAGCAAAAGTAATCCAATGGGACTTCATCAAATGAAAGGCTCCTGCACAGCACAAGAAATGATCAAGAGTGAAGAGGCAGCTTACTATTGACAAAGTGTTGATGTCCAGACTATAAGGAGCTACAGAAACAAAGCAAGGAAGTAGGGAACCTAATTAAGAAACGGACAACAAGGGACTAGGGAGATGGCTGGGTGGTTAAGAGCACTTTCTGTTTGCAGCACCCATGTGGTGGTTCACAACTGTCTGAAACTTCCAGGAGATTCAACACCTGCTTCCAGCCTCCAGAGGCCACCATATGTATGTACACATACATATCTGTAGATACTCAAACATATACGTAAAATAAAGAAATCTTTCAAAATGGGCAATAAGTCTAAGTAGGCATTTGTCAAAATGGTCAATAAGAACATGAAAAGGTCTTCAATACCATGAATCATCAATTAAGTGCAAACCAAAACCCCACAAAGCTATCACCTTCCTTCAGTAAGAATAGTAATTATCAAAACATTGAAGATAAGGGTTAACAAGGATTCTCTGGAATCCTTGAATACTACTGGTGTAAATGTAAAATAGTATGGCCATTATAGAAAACAGTATGGAAATTTCATTTTAAAAAAGTAGAACTACCATATGGCCCACGAATCCTACTTCTCGGTATCTATCTGAAAGGAAGAAAATCGGTATGTTGAAGAGACTTCTGTGCTTTCATGTTCACAGGAACACATTATCCATAAAATGGAAGTAAGTTAAGTGTCCATGAATTTATAAGAAGATAAAGAAAACGTTGTACATATGAAATGGAATACTACTCAAGCACTGAAAAGATGAATCCTGTCATTTTTGGGACTAGAGATTATATTAAGTGAAACAAGCCAAGAGCAAAATGATAAGCACTACATCATGTCACTCACATTTGGAATCTTAAAAATTTGGATCTCATGGAACTTAAATGTAAGATAGTGATGACCAGAGATCAAGCATAGAAGAAGGGGGACAGTAGTGGGGAAATGTTGGTCAGTGGGTTCTGAGTTACAGTAAGACAGGAGTGAGTTCTGATGTGCTATTGAACAGGAGGGTGACTAGAGATGAGAGAAAGGGACATTTCAAAGAGCTAGAAGGGCTGTGACCTTGCCATTCTTAGGCCCCTTTAAACCAAGCTTGTGCTGTGCTGCCCTAAAGGTGTCAGGTTATTTTTTCCTTTCTTTTTAATTTTTTATTTTTTAAGACTTCCATCGTTTTTATTGTTTTCTACTTGCATTTAGCTTTTGAAATTTACTTTGTTCTAACCAAATATGTTGATTCATAGAGCGGATAGTTCCCTTAATCCTAGATTACATACAAAATGTGACAGAGTCACAGTCTGAGTCCAGGCAGCTCAGAGACTTACCATCAGGACCTGTAGCATTTTCTGTGTCACTGGAACCTTGAGTTTTCACAGACATAGCAGGTGCATCCTCTCCTTGAGCTGAAAGAAGGAAAGAAGAGGGTCCTGGTTAGTAGAGAATTAGAATAGCTTGACTGTTGAGAATCCTCTCACCCTCCATTGCCCTCTTAGATTTAAAAATACTCCCAGGATCCAACATCTTTTGTGGAGGTTAAAGGAGGAGGTAGTGGGTTGAGAGTCCTGAACACTTCAGAGCTGTCTCCTAAGTTCTCTTTAATTGTGAGATAATCACACACAGTTTCTCAAAAGTTAGAAATCTAATAGAATAAAAGAAAGACATGACTTAATCACCATAGTGTACAATTTAAATTTAGGGAAGTTGTGTGTGTGTGTGTGTGTGTGTGTGTGTGTGTGTGTGTGTAACTTTTGAGGAAAAATTATAAAGAAAAAAAAATCTGACTTTTGTCTTAGGTGTGCCTGAAAGCTGGAGGATGCATTCTCCTGACAGGGAATTTTGTTTAAATACAGATGGGCAAAGCAGCTGCCTCCCGAGGAAAATGTCTGAGAACCTCTTTGTGTCCAGTATGGTGTTGGCTTCTGTTGTGACCTATTCTCTGACTGTTACACTTAGGCTGTCACCCATTCTTTGTGGTTGAAGATGTAAATGTAGCAGACAGGATCATTCATACTAGCAGAAGCCCCCAGATATTCAAAGGGCCAGTAACCGCTTATTGCTTAAATACCTAGTATGTTTTCCCAACATGAAGAAGGAGGCCATTTATAAACACAAATACAGATCAAAATGCTAAAAGTACAAATATTTGATGTTTTTATTTCTGTTTTTTTTTAAAGGGGAGGTTAAATCATTTTACACAGGACTTCCTGGGAGGAGAGCATGGTAAGCTCAGTGTGCCTCATGGGAATGAAGAGTGTGGCAGATCCAGTTTATAATCTTTTCAGAGGAAATTATCTTCAAACATAGAGTCTGTACTCTTGGAGATCATTTACTGAAACTGATAATCAAGAAATATGACTCAGAGTGACTGAGCTCATAGCATGGGTGGATGGATGGGTGGATGGATGGAAGGGAGGTCAGAGCTAAAAGATATAAAATAGAAGTGGAATAGGAAAAGAGGAGGAAAGCCACTTTAAGATCTGAAATCTGAACTAAGGCTTATTTAAGTGGAAATGCTGAACAGGCTTTTTTAACTGAGGATTTGAAGAGAAATGTGAAATAAACATGGGGTGAAATTCTAGAATAACACTGATGGTATGAGACTAGATGAGCTAGCATAGGAAAAGGATAACACAGAAACAAAATTCTTCTCCATTAGGTAACTGTGAGTTCTCCTCGTACTTTCTGAGGATAAGGTTGAGACAAAGAAAGTAGATCTTGAAAGTTCTGGTTGGACTTGTTACCACTGTAGCACACTCTTTCCAACTGTGTCAACTCCAGAAACATTACCATTTGGAACTGCTTATTGACATACCACTTTACATACAAGTACAGAAGAAATCAGTGATGGATTCCTTAAGGCTAGAAGCAAGAACAATTTGCTATTTAAGAGGAAAAGCATAGCAGAAATAAGGAAAAATAGGAATACTTGACTTTATAGACACCATAAGCTTTTGGTTAGAAAACATAAGAAATATTTTGAAAAAGAACAAAATACTTGACTCTTTACCATAGGCAATTATTGATATAACAGATAAACTTCTATAAATAGAAATGGAGATCAACAATCCAAATAGAAAATTTGCAGCATACATGAGAACTTAGAAAAATAAGAAACAATATCCTAAATATAAGTCAAAAGATAAATCAACTTTATAATTATAAAAGAGATGTGAATTAAGATTACAATGAGAAAGTGTGGTAGTTTGAATGGGAATGTCCACCATAGGCTCCAAGTATTTGGACATTTTGTCTCCAGTTGGTGGTGCTGTTTTGGGAGGTCTTAGAAGGTGTGGCTATGTTAGAAGCAGGTGTAGAGAGTTCTTAAGCCTTGCCAGATCTCAAGTCATTCTATTGCTTCCTGTGCCTGCTTGAAGATGTGAGTGCTCTGCTTTCTGCTCCTTCTCCAGCCACCTCCCACCACCATGCCTCCCTGCCATGACAGACTGTAATTCCCCTGGAACCGTAAGCTCAAACAAACTCTTCCTCCTATAAGCTGCTTTGGTCCGTGTTTCTATGACAACAGAAAAATAACTAATACAGGAAAGGATTTCTGTCTAAGGTTGGCCATGAGATGCAGACAAACCCTCCTATCAAGAACAGCCAGAAGCACTGGGAAGATTGCTGACGAGAATTATTTCAAGGAAGCAACACACCATGAAGCAGCCCAGCCCTACAAGGAGCAAAGCAGTGAGCTGACTTTCCCCAAGTGCCTACCACTTGACAGACCTCCAGGGGTCTCATGGGTGAATGGAAGACAAAGTGTTAAGATTTCAGGTCCCAATGAGAAAGAGGTGCCTTAGTAGGTACCTCAGATTTTCCCTAGGTTAACCTGAAGGGTTATACTTTTGGGACAAAAATGAACTTGATGTAGATCAAATATTAAATAAAAACTAAATCCAGGGCTGGGAATATAGCCCAGGTAGAGTACTTGCCTAGCATGTGTGAGACTGTTGATTCAATTCCCAGCACCATGAACAAACATAGAAATGCACAAAGAACACACCTAAGTTCAACTTCCAGTAATAATTAAAAAAAAAACCCTGCTTGGATTACATTTTTGTATTATGCTCTATTGTCTATGGGAAGGAAAAAATACTTACTAGAGGAAGATAAAGTCATCAAGAGTCTCAGATTACCCTTATAATTTTTAAAACATATGTCCAGCATTCAATGAAAATTATTTGGCATTCCAGAAATATAAGAACTTGGAAAATATCATAGAAGAGATCATAGACAAAACTTTAATGACTGATGTAAGAAATTGGGGTGCTAGACTAAATAAATTTCATAGCAAAGAAGTTTCTCAGAGAACTGGACACTATTAAAGTCATATGACAGTTTTAGAACTGAAAAATATAACCTAAGTGTTCAAGAGGGACACTTGTATTTGATAGCAGGTGCACATGGCTTAAGAGCTGTTAGTTAGTAAACCCAAAGCTAGATTGGGAGAAAATATAAATGCTAAAGGCAAGATGGAAAACACAGATGAGCAACAGACCAGCCCAAATGTTGAGGGGAACTGACCACTATTTTTCATTCTTTTTAAAAAAGGGCAAAATCAATACTTAAAGAAATAATAGATGCTAATTTGCTAAAAGTAATGAATGATATCAGATCAGTGTTTCAAGTGTGTCATAGCAATTAGCAAAGTTAATGCAAAACACAGCTCAGGCCAGTCACTGTAAAATAGCTGAAAACTAATAATCTAGTAAGAAATGTCCTAGTGACCTTAAAATAACAGCAGCTGAGACTTGTGCATGAGTTTGCAACAAACAGATTGACAAGGCAATATCATCTTTTAAATATTAGAATATCTTCACCCTAAAATAACACGTTCAACAAAACTTTTCCAAATTGAATTTGAAATAAAAGTATTTTCAGAAAATATGCTTATCTACTGTGGGAATAGTTTCCAATGCCCTCAAAATAAATTCTATGTAGGTTAAACAACTAATTGTTAAAGTTAATGTGGAAAAAGATCTCCCAGCTACTGGAAAAACATTTCGTATACAGAATTAACATTGCATTATCCATCATTGAAAAGACTGGCGATCTAAAAAATGTCAAAATTAGCTACATAAGTTTATCAAAATATATCATTAAGAGTGCCAAGGATTCTTGTACCAATACCTAAAGAAATATACAAAATAACATAACACGACAGGAAAGTCTATAGAAATGGACATGATACAGCCAGTTACATGACAAAGAAGCTTTCTGTCTAGTTACTGAATTTTTAAATGAATTTTACCAACTATCATAGTTTACTAAAATATTGGATTTTTGCTTGTTAAATGACCATAAAAATGTCTGTTCCTTACCTAACTCTCTGGCCATCAGAATGAAATAAAACATAGCATTAATGTTATATTTGCACAGAAATGATTAGTATGGAAGGAAAATTACCTGATCTAATTCTACTGACTTTCCTCCTTGACTTTCTTCCTAAAGTTCTTGTTTCTGATGGGCTCTAGAGCTATCTGTGGCAGTGCAAGTACTTGAAAGAGAACTCCTGAGACATTCAATGGTAGTAATCCCAGACAATGTTCTATTGAATAGGCAGGACACTATTCTGTTAAGCAATGCTAAGTAAAACTGAGGTAGGATACAAAATACTTTTAAGAGCTAGCTAAGTGAAGAAAGGCATATCAGTCAACAGTAAACCTTAAAATCATTTGCCCTGTGCCTGGCCTATTAATCTCAGTATTTAATAATGTAATGTGTGGAAGGTCTCCGCTGGAACCTTGTATCGGCACAGATTAGCATGACATGCAATAGTAGGTTTAGGCTCTCTAATAGAAAGACATAGAAGTCAAATGCACACTCTGGCTCTATGCCATATACTGCTAAGATTTCTGGAGCAAGAGAGGCATTGGCTCTTAGATCTGTTTTCAGAGGTTCTAACAGTGCATCTGGCAGAAGTATTTATTCCTTTAAGATCATGAATGTGTATGATATTTGTATTTCATTTGGCATAAATATATACATGTATGTGCACTGGCTTGCTTCTGTGAGCTTGCATCTGCATATATGTATCTGTTCAAGTGTGTATGTGTATTTGGGAAAGGGGAAAAGAACAGCATTTGTTACTCTAACATGAATAACAGTGGTGTTATCAGAACAGCATTTACCCTGCTGAGCAACACAACTGACTACCCCAGAGAAATGAGTCCATTCCACATAGACAACAGTATCTGATAAAAAGAAAAAATTGCCTTTACTCCCTATTTATTCCAGTTTGCTTGACTCTCCCCCACTTGATTGCTACTGCTTGGAAGATAAACAAGAGGTGTATTTCAAGGCTCCTAGCAGGAGATAAAAGGTGCTGAAATAGAGTCTGGGACATTCAGGACCATTTTCAATTTCAATTACCAACTGCCACTGTTCTCCTCAGCCTTGATTATAGCAACCTTTGTAGGTCAGTGGCATTACATAAAAGTGATAAATGGAGCAGGTCTCATCACCAAAGAAAAGATAGCATGATGCATACAGAATGTAAGTTAACTAGATATTAAGCACATAAATTTGAAGAGATGTTGAAGGATCATCCAAGATTTTATTTTGAGATTTTTACTGATAGTTGACTCTTAAAGAACAGGGAAAATTATTTCTCAACATATGCACTCACATAGGTGATAGGACAGTGACAGGGAACAGGATCTGTCTGGATTCAGTTGTATTGAATTAAAGTGGTGTTGATTCAAATGAAGCATTCTTGAACCTCTGTACCAACTTTTTACACATCTCTGTTCTAAGCTCACTATTAATGTAGTGGACTGATGATTCAAAAATATTCACTTCCTACCTGACACTCTCATGAGAGTCTATTTGGCCGTACCATGATGGTGAGTGCGGTCATGAAATTTGCTATGGACCATGATATGTTAGCTGAACTGAGTCATGTAGAAACTTGGAATACATTTGTCCAGTTGAGTCTTTGCCTATCCTGTCTCTGCCCTTTATCCTTCAGAGGAATAAGCTTTATGGGTCAGCTGGTGTGCTGGAAAGCTTTAGTTATCAACTTGACACACCAGGGAAGAGGGAACCTCAGTTGGGGAATTTCCTCTGTCAGATTGGTCTGTGGGCATGTGCATGTGGCATTTTCTTGATTGTTGAGTGATGTGGAAGGGTACAGCCCACTCTGGGTGCTGCCACCCTTAGTAGGTAGTTCTGACTTGTGTAAGAAAGCAGGCTGAGCACGGACCAGAGAAGCAAGTCAATCAGCAGCATTCCTCTGTGGTCCAAGCTTCAGCTCTTGCCTCTAGATTCCTGCCCTGCCTAAGTTCCTGCCTTGGCTTCCCTTGATGATGGACTATGAGCTGTAAGCCAAATAAACCCTTTCCTTCCCAAGTTGCTTTTGGCCAACGTATGGGGTATTACAGCAAAAGAAAGTAACTAGAACAGCTGGTTCAATGAGAGTGTTACAAGGACTCAACTTCGAGTCCAACATGCTTTCTGGAACAGAGAAGCTGTAGATGATCCTGATATTCATGAGCAAAAGAAATGGATGAATTTTACTCTAAGTTAAAGATGATTTTTTTCTCTTCTTTAT
>NW_008342011.1:641762-642670 GCF_000622305.1 Nannospalax galili
TTCTTCAAAGGTCATCTCATATGTTTTAATTTCTCATGGTATAGATATAGATATATACTTCACTATTTAATATTCTATATTAAATATATATGTTTGATCAATATTGTATTTTTCTTAATTTAGTTTTATTGTATATGTGTGAGTGTTATACCCACATGTATGTAAGTGAACCCGCATTATGCAATGCCCAAGGGGGACAGAAGAGGGTACTGGATCCCCTAGCACTGGAGTTACAGATGGTTGTTAGCTGCCATGTGGGTGCTGGGATTCAAACTGGGTCCTCTGAAGAGCATCCAGTGCTCTTAACCACTGAGCCATTTCTCAAGCCCCCTAATATAGTATTTTAAAGGATACATTTAACACATATTTAAAATACACATTTAATATTCTTCAAAGTGTATTTCCTCATAATATGTTTTAATCTTCTCCAAGCTTCAGCTCTTGCCTCTAGATTCCTGCCCTGCCTAAGTTCCTGCCTTGGCTTCCCTTGATGATGGACTATGAGCTGTAAGCCAAATAAACCCTTTCCTTCCCAAGTTGCTTTTGGCCAACGTATGGGGTATTACAGCAAAAGAAAGTAACTAGAACAGCTGGTTCAATGAGAGTGTTACAAGGACTCAACTTCGAGTCCAACATGCTTTCTGGAACAGAGAAGCTGTAGATGATCCTGATATTCATGAGCAAAAGAAATGGATGAATTTTACTCTAAGTTAAAGATGATTTTTTTCTCTTCTTTATTGACTTTTATACATTTTACGTAAATTTAGAAAATCACCCCTCTCTACACAATATAATGCAAATATTTTCACCTCTTAATTTTGATATGAAAAATGCAATGATGCTTCCTCTAAGTTTTAAGTGAAACACTATATGCCAACCTAAATGCAAAAGGGCAAAGGGTTACCTTA
>NW_008342011.1:644360-652785 GCF_000622305.1 Nannospalax galili
TTTTATTTTTATTATTTTCATTTTATGTGTATGAGTGTATTGCCTGCATATATGTAAGTGCACCCGTGTCTTGCAATGCCAGCAGAGGTCAGAAGAGGGTACTGGATCCCCTAGCACTGGAGTTACAGATGGTTGTTAGCTGCCATGTGGGTGCTGGGATTCAAACTGGGTCCTCTGAAGAGCATCCAGTGCTCTTAACCACTGAGCCATTTCTCAAGCCCCCTAATATAGTATTTTAAAGGATACATTTAACACATATTTAAAATACACATTTAATATTCTTCAAAGTGTATTTCCTCATAATATGTTTTAATCTTCCACTGTATAGATATGGATACAACACCTTGCCAACATTTTGTGAATATTTCCCTGGGATAAACTTTCAGTGGATTCCTCAATTGAGTACATGCACACTTTTAGTGATCATGGGTGTTGCTAAATTGCCATCCAGAAAAGTCAGATTGGTCTATGTCAAATTAGCAGGGTATGAAAACAGTTTCGCCACAGCCTCCTGGCACTGAGTATCCTCAGGCTTTCCAAAGAGGAAAACGCTTCTGTATTCTCACTGTTTTGATTTGCAAAATGAGTAAGGTAACCCTTTGCCCTTTTGTTAACGGTTTCCATATTGTACCAGTTTCCTGATGGATTTTTTTCTCTTCTTTATTGACTTTTATACATTTTACGTAAATTTAGAAAATCACCCCTCTCTACACAATATAATGCAAATATTTTCACCTCTTAATTTTGATATGAAAAATACAATGATGCTTCCTCTAAGTTTTAAGTGAAACACTATATGCCAACCTACTATTATATACTTAATATATTGTATTTAATATATTCTAATGGACTCAGTCTTAATATTGTTTCTTAAATCCATCACATAGAAATTATGATATCTAGTCATGAGATTGTAGGCATGATTTGTACCTAATATGGTGACACAAAAATTTAAGTTCTGTATCTTCTAAAATCATCTAGTAAACAACAAATTGTACACATGTAAAATACTGAGAAATGTTGAACTAAAATATTCAGAGCAATTGCTTAAGCTAAGCTTTGTTGATTTCATAGTGCTGCACAAATGGAAAAAAAACAGAAACAGAAAAACAAAAAATCTGGTCTTAGAGTTTAAGGCATCCATCACCTACATTTCACTCCTGAGCTCAGATGGAAGATCATTAGTCTACCCTTTTAGACACCAGTTTAGAATTTGAGACTTTAGTTCTTTTTAAACTACTGTTTGTAAGGGAAGATGAGCTCAATTAGAACACTGCGCTAAACTGCCAAGCTTACTATCAAAGTCTAGATTCCAAGAGGGAAGAGATCAAAGACCATTTGAATAAGGAAGGACAGTGTCAGTGTAAACACAGGGCTATGAGAGAGGCTGAATCTTAGCTACTCTAAGTTGTATTAGTACAAACTGATGTTTAGACTAAGGTCACCAACACCATTGAAAATTAGAATGTCAGTTTTACACTGTATTGAATCTCAGAAAAGAAATCACTACTGCTTTTCAGTACTGTAGTCCTTGGATCCATTCTTATCCATAATTAGCTTCCTTACATTCTAGATGAGAAGCATTGAAGTATCAAAAATAAAATGTCATATATCTCATTTTAGAAAAGACTCTTCCATTTGTTAAAGGTAAGTTGGTCTGTCACTAAAACATCAAATTTCAGATATATTTTTTCTTAACGTGTCTGTTTCTGTTTTAGTTATTTAAGTTTTTGTTTGGAAACCATCTGTAAGTGCCTAGAATGTATTAGTTGCTAATGTTTTAAATTCTTTGATCTCATTCAAAGTAAGTCTTGAGGATACTTTTAACCCATTGCCCTGCATGTTAAAAGTGGTTCCAGGTCTCTACTTCTTGTCATGCCCCTGACTTTATTTTCCCTTCCTTTATATCTTTCCTACAGTCTCACTCTCTCTCCTCCCTCTGTCTCCCTCCGTTTTCTTTTCTTTCCTTCCACCTCTACCTATCCCCCTCCCAAGCACTCTTCCTGATTCTGCATTTAAGATTGTCATCAATAGAGAGCTTCATGCTTTGTGAAGACTTAATTAGTAGAAATGAATTATAATTTAATGAGATATGTACTGAATTTTTAGAACATGTATTTATTCGAAATGGAAATAGAACAAGTTCAAGGAGCCTAATCATTAAATATGCTAGTGATTATTTAAAGACATAAAAAGGAACATTCACACTCAACTTTCAAACTGCTCAGAAAATGCTAATGAAAGTGACCTTCTGTCCATATTGTTTTTCCTACAGTATTTTCTATTCGTCCCAGAAAACATAGTGCACACAACCCACTGCCCCTTTGCTCTTCCTCACCTACGCCCCTCAGCTCCTCCCATCTCATTACGTAAAATACAGATGGTGCTTTATATTCTCCCCAGTATTGTCTTCTCATAGTCTACATAGATTTAAATAATATATTTAAATAGTTAATATTATAAATCAAGTGTAAATGTATTGATCAATATAGAATCTGAAAGGACACACTTTAACACATATTTAAAATATCCATTTAATATTCTTCAAAGGTCATCTCATATGTTTTAATTTCTCATGGTATAGATATAGATATATACTTCACTATTTAATATTCTATATTAAATATATATGTTTGATCAATATTGTATTTTTCTTAATTTAGTTTTATTGTATATGTGTGAGTGTTATACCCACATGTATGTAAGTGAACCCGCATTATGCAATGCCCAAGGGGGACAGAAGAGGGTACTGGATCCCCTAGCACTGGAGTTACAGATGGTTGTTAGCTGCCATGTGGGTGCTGGGATTCAAACTGGGTCCTCTGAAGAGCATCCAGTGCTCTTAACCACTGAGCCATCTCTCCAGCCCCCCAATTTAAATTTTTTTAAATCAACTTTGTTAATGTGCAAAATAGGTTTCATTATGACGTTTTCTGTTATTTGTTCTTTTTAAATTATTGATAATTTCATACACGCATATAATATATTTGATCATTTTCATCCCCATTACCCACCTGCATCCTCTTTTCACACCCACTGAACCCCTTTCTCATCCCAGCAAATCCCCTTCTGATTTTCACGTTTTTCTGTGTGTGTTTTGTTTTTTAAATGTCATGAGTCTTGAGTTTAATCAGGATTATTTACATCAACATGCATCAGGGATTAGTTTGCTGGAAGACTGGCCTCTTAACAGTGGTTATACCTCTGGAAAAACTAGCTCCCTCTCCCCTAGCCATTAACTGCCCATAACTCTTCAGGAAGAGACAGAATCCCAAGAACCTCTCCCCCACCCATGATGGAAGGTTGACAGGCTCCATCTTATGCAAGTTTCATGCAGGTAACTGTAGCTGCTGTGAGTTCATGAGGGCAACCACCAGCTGGGCGTGGTGGCACACACCTAATTTAGAAAATCACCCCTCTCTACACAATATAATGCAAATATTTTCACCTCTTAATTTTGATATGAAAAATGCAATGATGCTTCCTCTAAGTTTTAAGTGAAACACTATATGCCAACCTAAATGCAAAATTCATTAACTCATTGCAACTGTGTCTTGGGGTGAGATTGCTGTATAGATATTTTTGAACATGGTTTTCCCATTAGATCAATTCAATTTCCCCTTAATTTTAGAGAATTTTAATGCCTTTCTTGAATTATGTTTTCTTCCACAATAGATTCTTCATTTGTTTCTGCCTGATTACTTGCTTCCTTCACTCTCTCTTAGGGTTCCAGTGAGTCTGCAGGGTTTAAAAGTGATACACTTGGGTGTCAGGTTAACAAGGGGCAGATTTGTGATGGTTAATATTGATTGTTAACTTGACAGTATCTAGACTCACTGAAGAGACAATCCTCGGAGCATGTCTTTGAGGGACTACAGAGGTTCAATTAACTGAGGTAGGAAGACCCGCCCTAAACGTGAACAGTACCATTCCATGAACTGGGGTCCCAGACTGATTGAAAAAGAGAAAGGAAACTTTGAACAAGCATTCATTTCCCTCCTGAGTATGGACGCAATATGACCAGTGGCATCACACTGCTGCTACAGAGACTTTACCACCATGATGGACTCTCCTATGGAACCATTAGTCAAAATAAACCCTTCCCCAAGTTGCTTCTGTCAGGGTACTTTATCAGAGCAATGAGACAAAGTTACTAATATACCCACCAACCTGATGTTCTTACTAATGTTTTAATAAAATACTTTAATGTGTGTCTTTCTTTGTCCTATTACTATAAATTGCTGGAAACCATCAGTGTTCTGGAACATGGTATTTGGGGTCACATAAATCTGTACTCCCAGATCATGGCTCCTCATATTTGACTCCAGAATAAACTATCTCTTATTTTCTTTAAGAGTATGTTTTTGCACCAACAGATCCATTCTATAGCAAGCACCTCTTCATGTGTCTATTAAGAATAGTCTACCCTAATCAACCTCAAGTCTGTCTGCAGTAGTGTTACAGTATCAAAAAAGGTCCCTTAAGACAAAACTGGTCAAGAGAATTAATGTTAAGTCTCTCTGACTTGGGTGGAGACTTAACATTCTAGTGTCGCTGGGTAAATTACCTGGCTAGGGGACCACTCTTTGCAAGAAGTGACCTTAAGTCATGCTAAAGAGATATGCAGAATACCTAGTATGTTAGTGAGATGGTAAACTTTTCCTGCCCCCTGGGCAGTCGCTTATAGGCTGGGCCACAAACATGTGGCTTTCTTTAAGTCTGCCTGTTTTTCTGAATTCTTCAGAAAAGAATAACTTCTCATTTTCTTCTCTTTTCTATCCATCCTTTCCCTAATGAAGGAGAATTGGTGATAGCTCTAAATTAGGCTGTCAAGGGAGTAGGCCCCAGACTAGATTCAGTTGTGTTCCAAATACTCTCACTTGAGGCCAATACGGCCTACTTCCAAGTTCTTTTCTAAAATTGTCCCTTTTGGTGGACTTTATTTTGTCCTCTCTGGCAAGTTCCCTCTGGTAGGAGTTTCAAATTTCTTGCCCTTGCTCTACCCAATGAGGTTCCTGCTTTGATATGAGTGAACAAACTAACATGCATCCTACCCTCTCCATTCCAAAGGCCCAGTCCCATCCCACCTCCTACCCTATAGAATAGAAAAGCTCACACTGTCCAGGGGTATAGACAGTGCCCCAGCTCTGGACCCCTCCCCTTGTGGGGAGTCTGTCTCTTTGCAGTGTGGAGTGTTGTTTATGTTTTAGTAAACGTTGGCTGTGTGCTGTGGCTGCAAACTTCTCTTGTAATTCTTTACCTGGCAGAGAAAAGGACTCAAGAACAGACCCTAGGCAGCAGCATTTGGTGGCCCATACGGGAATTCCCTGAAGCCCACTGACTCATTTAAGGTCAGTATAACCAGTCTGTTCTAGTTTGCTTTCAATTGCTGTGACAAAACACTCTGACCAATACTTAGCAACAATACTTATATACTAGTCAAAAGAATGTTCAAAGCACAAGGCCTCAGGGACACCATCTAACAGATGATACAGGGATGTAAGGCAGAGACATACCCTAGTGAAAACTGGCAACTAGACTCCATATGCCTGAAGGCCCCAATTGTAAAAGCCTTTTGGTCCCAGTGGATACCTTCACTGATTGAGTAGAGGGATTCCCATGCAAAACAAAACAAAAAAACCTTCCGAAGTAGTCAGAGTATTACTCTCAGACATAAATTCATTGATCTGGACTACCCAAGAGCCTCTAGAATTAGTGGCCCAGCCTTGAATGCTAAAATCACTTAAGGTGTATCAAAGGCTCTGGGAATATAATACCGCCTATATTGTGCCTTAGTAAGCCTCAGTCCTTAGGAAAAGTAGAAAAGGCTAATAATGAACTCTAGAGACATATAAAGAAATTAATTCTGGAAACTCACTCTCCACAGGTCAAACTTCTGCTCTTAGCCCTGCTCAGACTCAGGAACACCCCTGATCAACAGGGTCTCACTCCATTTGAGGATCTTTGTGGCAGACCCTTCCTTGCCAAAGATTTGATACTAGACCCAGAGTCCACCCATCTAGTGTCAAAAATTAGAGTCAAATTTCAACAGTCCTAACTGAGCTTCAGACAGGACTCCAAGAGGTTCCCCTTCTTCTGTCCAGAAGATTTAGTACTTACTAAGAACCTAGATTCCATGAAGGGTCTCTCCCAACCCCTATGTGAGGATTTATATCCCAACGTCTTATTTACTCCTATGGCAATTCAAGTAGCTAGACTGTACACCTGGATCTACCATACCAGTGTCAAATCCTGAACCCCACACGAACCATCTGTAGAGATTCCCAGCCCATTGCTAAGACCCACTACATCTGTGAACCATTGCAGGACCCGAGAGTACTCTTCAGGAGGCCATACTCTCCAAATTCAGGTAAGTCTCAACATCCTTCAGACTTAGACAAGTCTCTTATGCCTTGCACATGTCTAGGATGCATGGGGGTCAGCCTTCTGATAGGGCTAGTTATGTTCTTCTTCTTCATAAGATGGGTACTTCCTCTGTTTTTTAAAATATTTATTATTTTTATTTTATGTGTTTGAGTGTAATGCCTGCATATAGGTAGGTGCACCTGTGTTGTACAATATCCATGGAGGTCAGAAGAGGGAATTGGATCCCCTGGAACTGGAGTTACATACGGTTGTTAGCCACCATGTGGTTTCTGGGACGTGAACCCAAGTCCTCTGCAAGAGCAGCCAGTGCTCTTAACTGCTGAGCCACCTCTCCAGCCCCATATCTGGTGGGGGGGTGCTGATCCCCAAAACACAGTTGTTCAAGGCTGCACTTCAACTTGTTACCAACACTGTCTAAAAGAAACCTTCCCCCTAAGTGATCTTTTAATGCAACTTTGGACTGCTCCTAGAACTCCCTGATATAAAGCCCATCTTTTTCAAGGTAACTTGGTGGTCCCATAAGTCAGCCATAAGCTCCTTATCTTTATGGGAGAGACAAATCTCGGAGCCCCAACAGCAAACTAAGACCAGTCTATTTGGGGGTGATCCTCACAACTCTAAACTATAATGGGGATACCTTCCACTTCTGGGTTGACACTATATATCCCAACTATCTCTTAGCTACCTCCTTTCAGAGAGAACAGTTTTCACAGTTGCTTTCATAAAATTTCCCCACCAAACCCCAGATAGGAAGGTTTTGACAATGTTGAGATTATTGCAGGTTACTGGAACAAGATTGGGGACTACAGTGCAGGTAGTATGGGCCCAGAGTGAAGAAAGACATTCTAAAGAAAATAGACCATCAAGTGGGCCTAACCTTCCAAGCTGAAGGAAAGGGATGGGGGACCATGGAAAAACAGGATAAAGGCCTAGAGGAAGGAACAAAGTCTGTTACTGATATTTTCAATAAACATGATACCATGCAGCTACTTGGTGTGGAAGTGTTTGGAACTTTGGGCTGGAAAAGCCATTGTGTACTCAGAGTTTGTTGCAGTGGAGCTTGGAACAGTTATGCTGAAAGAGCTGTAGATGATAGAGGCCTGGCTTGTGAAGCTTCAAAGGGAAACGGAAACCATCAGGGCTGTTTGCGTGAGATTTTAGATTGAGAATCTGTGGGTTCTGGTCGGCTGGGGCTGAAGAATCAGCTGTGATTAAGAAGAGACCAGAACCTGAAGCAAAACCTTTGCTTTACTGGGACAATTGATGCTGGTTAGCTGGGGCTGAAAAATCAGCTGTAAGTAACAAGAGACCAGCATCACTGTGGTGGAATCTTCTGGGAGGTATTTCCTCAGGGTCAGCACACAGAGGGGACCCGAGCCTCTATCTCAAGCTGGAAGCAGGATATATATATTCTTTGCCCCTCACCCACATGCAGCTAAGGTCGACTGATTGGGTGGGAAGGATAACTGACTCCTCCCTCGACTCCTTGATGTGTGTGTGAAATAGGTGTGACTATAGCCTGCTGCATAGTGGTTGGAGGACACTTCCTGTTAACACTCCACCCATTCCTCTCGCTCTTATGTTCTTTCTGCCAACCTCTTCCACAAAAGTCCCTGAGCCTTGGAGGGCATAGTAGGTGTGGGTTATCTTCCTCCCATTGTAGCAAGGCACTGAACTTTTGGGTCTCTGCTGTGCTTTTTTCTGTCTAATGATGTGAGTTTTGCTAAGGCATATTACTGGAAATGAACTTGTCCAGTCATAAGAAACATGCATGTATAATTTTATTAGGCAGAGTAGAAAGTACTTGTTGCTAACCCTAAAACTCATTTTTCCTCTATTTGTAGTTAGATTCATGAAAATCTTCACCCTCCTTACTGTTAAAATAGTCCACTTAACTAAATTGGAGCCAGTAGTATATAATTAGAATTTTACCTTAAAATTAAATGGCTAGGTTTTTTTTCCTTTTCTTTTCTTCTGTTCCTTGACCCTTTCCTGTTGGTCTCTGACATGGGACGGCATATATATAATGGCTAGAAAC
>NW_008342011.1:653061-684504 GCF_000622305.1 Nannospalax galili
AGCAGCATTCCTCCATGGCCTGTGCTCCAGCTCCTGCCTCCAGGTTCCTGCCCTGAGTTCCTACCTTGGGCTCCCTGATGAACTGCATGTGACCTGGGAGATGTAAGACAAATAAACCCTTTCCTCCCCAAGTTGGTATTGGTCAGAGTATTTTGTCACAGCAATGAAGAACAAACTAAGACAGGGCCTGTGCCTGAACATAGAAAATGCTCTTGGATATGTCAATGGCCCCCTGTCTCAAATGCCAAAGGCAGAATAATAATTCTTAGAAACCTATTTAAACTCTTTGGCACCCCACCCCACTGGACATTCTTAAGATCACTTTGTACCCAGGACATCTGCACTATGTCAGTTTGAGTCCCAAGATTCAATGAGGCAATCCAACACCCTACAGTAAAGCTTACAGGGCTTGAGACCATATTTAATGGTACCTGAATAGTGCCTGTGGGCCACTGATGGACCATACTAAAGGATCAGATCCACTGGGATTTTGTCTCTCTTTCCAGTTACAGATCATAGATCATGTCTGGTTCTGTCCTCAAAGAATGGAATCCAGATACAACCCAAATTTGGCCTTTAGTTTCCAGTCCCATTAAACATAATGTATGGTATATGGGCCAAGTGTTTTATTGCTGGGAAGCGTGGAGACCTAAAGGCCCAGTCTTGCCAAGGTGGTGCCGAGAGGAAATTGCTGGGGCATGGCCTGACTTGTTTTGAAAGTCTGACGGATACTTCTGCACTGCTGAGGAGTGCATGATCAGCGCGTGATCATCCTTAAGATGCACCCTCAGGGGGGAGGGGGATTTCCAGATGCCTTTGTAAGCTCTGTAACACCTGCCATAAATGAGTTCCTGCTTGACTAGACTCCCTGTTGCGTCTGATTGTTCCCAGTGCTGTGGGTGGCAAGGGCTGGTGAACGGCACGCTTACTCATCCCCAGCCATCCTTGTGCGGGGGTCGCAGGCTTGAACCCCCTGCAACTGGCACCCAACGTGGGGCTCAAAGGAAACTGAAAAGAAAAGGATTGGGGCCAATCGAGAGTCTGGGGTAAGTGAGACCTGAAAGATGGGTAACGCAAATAATAAGCCTGAGGACCCGGCACTTAAGGTGCTGAGAGGTATGCTTAAAAGTAGGGGGTTGGATCTATCAGATCTGGCAGCTAAAAAGGTTTGGGCAGAGGCCGTCCATTTGGCTCCCTGGCTACTTGGGGCTAATGTTTTTACTGGGGATACATGGGAACGTATGGAATGCCTAGCTCAACAAAGGTCGGTTCAATTGGGGATTGATCCACTACTGGAGTTCTACCCTACTGGCCTTAAAGGCATGCTTTTGGCCCGAGAGCCCTAAGCCCTCAGCACCACCTCCTGACGAGCCTTCAGAAACCCTGGCATGGGAATCACGGGAAGAGTTTGAGGAAGAATGCAGAAATGCAACAGAAGTGAAACCAAAAGCGGCCAAAGTAACAAGCGGCACCTCGGGCATGCCCTGGCCAACTTCAGGGCTTCCCAGGACCCATGAAAACCATCCCCATTCTCAGGCAGATGGAGCTAAAGGGGAGGTGTGCCCCCGGTGGTGGCAGGATTATCCACCAACCTCATAGGGCAAGATATTTTGGGGGACGCACAGGCCTGCATAACCACTGATAGCAAGGCCTTTTATGATGACCTTTTGGACCTTGAAGAGTCTGATAGGCTTCCCGAGTCAGCAACTCAGGGGTTGTCTCACCATATCAATTACAGGGGGGACCCTAAGAAAGAGCATTGGGTTCACCCCCAATTCTAAGGGCCACTGCCCCTGGTCCCCTGGGGTGCCAGTATGGTTGGAGCAGTGGCCATTACCTTAGACAAAGCTACAGGCTTTAAATGAAATTGTGCAGGAATAATTACAGTTGGGCCACATCTGGCCTTCTGTAAGTCCATGGAACACACCTGTCTTTGTTATTAAGAAAGCCTCTGGCAAAAGCCACATCTAGCCTTCTATAAGTCCATGGAACCCACCTGTCTTTGTTATTAAGAAGTCCTCTGGCAAATGGAGAATGTTGCAAGACTTGCATAAAGTCAATGCTAGAATGACCCTAGTGGGTACACCCTTAAGGGGACTGCCTTGGACCCTGGTCTTCCCTCAGATTTATTTCTTATAGACATTAAAAATTTTTTTTTTTTTTCTATCCCTCTACAACCCCAGGATTGTGAAAAATTTGCTTTCTCTGTACCTTCCACCAACTTTAAAACACCTGATGAGAGGTATAAATGGACTCTTTTACCCCAAGGCATGGCCAATAGCCCAGCATTCTGCCAAAGCTATGTGAAGACCCTTTTGGGGCCTGCCCACTTGTTGTCATGTGTCACTGTGTAAGTAGTAAGCCCTTTCAGACTCGTATGCTCCTTAAAGAGACAGAAGCCCCTATCTTCTTACAGCATCTTAGGGGGCACCAAGGATTGCCTGGGCTTTTATCCCAAGGCAATGCAGAGGCAGACAAGATGGCTTCCACTCAGGTCCTGTCAGGAGGCCTGAATGAAGCTCAGGGGTTATATAACCTCACTCATGTAAATTGGCAGGGACTCTATAAGAGGTTTCCTCAAGTTTCCATCAAGGACCTAAAGAAGATTGTGCATACCTGTAAGTCTTGTCAACCCTTTCTACAGGTACCACCGCTGCAACAGCCTGGGGTAAACCCCAGGGGACTCAAGCCCAATTCCTGTAGCAAACGGATGTCACACACTATGCTCCTTTTGGAAAGCTTAAGTATATTTTCGTGTCTATTGACACATTCTCACATGCCTGCTGGGCCAAGATTTCTTTTGACTTTGGGGAATTCAACACAATACAGGAATTCCCTACAATCCCCAAGGTCAAGCCGTTGTAGAACGCAACCATCAAAACCTAAAAATTCAATTACAAAAACAAAAAGGGGGAATAAGCCCCCCACCAACAGTTGGGTATGGCCTTATTCACTATCAATATTTTTAATTTTCAAAAAAATCAGTTGGAATCCCGGTTTCAGAATCATTGGGGATGACAGGCACAGGGACCTGAGGTATGGGACCCCATTAGGGGCAATGGAAGGACCCCATTACGGGGCAATGGAAAGGCCCAGATCCATTGCTAACCATGGGTTGAGGACAGTCCATGGACAATAGTTCATGAGACAAAATTCCTCTCTTTATTTATATCCATCTGAGGTGAAGGACCCAGTTCTTGGCTTCATTGCCAGTCAGCTTCTTTGATAACTGGCTGATTGGCTAAAAGGTACATGGTCTCAGAAGTATTTCAACATGTCCTACACCATGACTTGCTTTGTTTCTCTTGATAATGCTTATCTTTAAGTGTCTTTACCAGATAATTCGGCGACAGAGGACCCTTGGAACTGTCACGGCCCACCTCCTCATGATTACGGACACCACCAGGAATATACCCCCTCCGGTTGCCCACGCATGGCTAACCAAGTTAGGCAGAGACTAAGACCGTCGTGGGCTGGCAGTACCCACGTGGCTGCCCTTAATCATGATGCATTTTTAGCCAAGGACAGGTAAGATGTCCCATGACAAGTACTCCTAAGACAGGACATGCACATGGCCAGGTGCATGGTCCAATGATGGGCAAGGCTTGGTCAGAGGTGACACAACCTAAGACAGGCAAAAATGCATAAGATTAGAGGAAGGAGATAGCCATCTCTCCTCAGGGAGCCATCTATGAGATGGGTAACCCATGAGATAAAGTCAGTACGGCCTAATAAAATAAAAATAAAAGGGGGAGATGTGGGGAGCTAAAGGCCCCATCTTGCCAAGGTGGTGCCGAGAGGAAGTTACTGGAGTGTGGCCTGACTTGTCTTGAAAGTCTGACGGATACTTCCGCACTGCTGAGGAGTGCATGATCAGCGCGTGATCATCCTTAAGATACACCCTCAGGGGGGAGGGGGATTTCTGGATGCCTTTATAAGCTCTGTAATGCCTGCAATAAGTGAGTTCCTGCTTGACTAGACTCCCCGTTGCGCCTGATTGTTCCTGGTGCTGGGGGTGGCAAGGGCTGGTGGACGGCACGCTTACTCATCCCCAGTCATCCTTGTGTGGGGGTCACAGGCTTGAACCCCCCGCAGGGAAGGAAATAAAAATTGAAAGGATGGTACTGACTTAATGTAAAGCCTTTACTCAAGTCAAATAAAACTAGTAGTATGGGCCCACATCTGGGATAATGTACTGAACAACCATGTTTGCCCTAAAGTCCCAACCCTGATTCAAACCTACCTTAACCCAGATATGGAGGAAACTTTCGAGGTGACCTTAAACTTCAGTTCCTCATGAGTTAAGGATCTCAGACATTTTGGCCTGCTTCTAGACTTACACTGATAAGCTTAAATTAATGGCATATACACTTAAATTAATGGCATATCAACAAGCAGTAATTCGCCACTTAGAGGAAATAGTAAGCCGAGTAGGGTGAACTGTGTTTAAGAGACACAAGGTCTTATGACAAGTCCTGTGGAGAGTTTTTCAACTGGTTTGGGTGTCTGCTTTTCCCCACAAATTCGAGCTCTTTCCAGGTCCAGACAGGTAAAAGTCCTCTCACATCCTTCTAATTAGTGCTGTATTGCTTCTCCCAGGGGACAATCTGCATTTCTTAAGGCTGCCGAGAGCACTGCGACCATCACCAAATGGCAGTTTGTATCCCTCTTACTTCCAAATCCTCTGATGTTAAAGCAACCCACCTGGGAGCAAGTTTTTATCCAGGTGTCTTGGACAAGCCAACATATACAGCAGCAACCAACCCTGGGCAAGTCCTGCCAGCGTCCTCCTAAATAGATCTCTCCACAGACATCCTCACTACTGTCACTATCTGTGACAACAATCAGCAGGAAGCTGTCAGAAAGACTGATGTTCCTGTCACCCATTAGCAGTTGGGGTGACCTCTGAGAGGAGGACATGAAGGAGAATAGGAGATAGCTCTGAATTAGGCAGATAATCAAGGGAAAAGCCCCAGACAGGAGGGGAAAAGGCTCCAGATAACAGAGGAGGCCCCAAACTAGATTCAGCCATGTTCCAATTACTGTCACTTGTATTTGTGATGGCCTATTCCAGGTTCTTGCCCAAAGCTGGCCCTCTTGGTGGGCTCCCCCACCACCCCCCCCCAGTTCCCTACCACAAGAGAGGCTCCATCTGGCAAAAATTTCAAATTTCCTGCCCTTGCTCTGCCCAATCAGGTTCTGGCTTTGTTATGAGTGCAGCAACAAACAACATGCATCCTGCCCTGTCTAATTCAAAGTAGGAAAGGGTAACCCAGTGTTATCTAGAGATTAGAAAAGCCCAGACTCCCCAAGGGGGTAGATTTTGTGCCAGCTCTAGACCCCTCCCCTTGTGGGCAGTCTGTCTTTGTTTGCTGTGTGGAGGAGTGTTATTTCTGCTTCAATAAACCTTGGCTGTGTGCTGTGGCTGAAAATTTCTTATTTGTAATTCTTTACCTGACAAAGAAAAGGACCTGAGGACAGAGCCTAAACGGCATCACTGACACTGTGGACCACCAACATTTTGGGTTTCTTTACTAAAGTGCCCCTCCCTACCATGTGGCTGGTAGTCTACCGTGTATCTGACCTCCAGGCCCATGCAGATTTAGAACAGCATGGGCTTTTCCCCTTCTCTCCCCTTCAGGGCAGTTGCTAAGATTATAGTTTGTTTGCCCTGGAGATTTTCCTTTTAAATGCTAATAAAATTGTCCTTAATCTTCTGGTTGAGTCTTTTCTTAAATTCTTTTAATAATGAGACTAAGAGGGGTCCTTATTTTCCCTTGTATCATCTGGCAACCATGAAGGGGTACCCCAAATTCCAGTAGCAGTGGGAGATGAAAGGCAATGATGAAGCTGGTGGTGGGCATAAGGTCCTGATGCTGACTAATCCTTTTAGGTTTAGTTATACAATGAACCTCCTGAAGCTCACTTTGAGAACAGTTTAGAAATACACCAGCTATGGTCAGAACAACAAAGAATCCTACCCTAATAGAATAGCCCAATATTTGGGAAGAAGTGAGAAAAAAAAAAAAAAGACCATCAGATTTTGGTGCCTGTCATGTGTTGGGACACAAAATAAACAAAGCCCGCTGCTGTCTTCATGGAGCTTACAGGCTGGCTAAAAGGACATTATCAACCGTACTCAAAGCCAATGACAAGGGATGTGATCAAATCTTAGAGAAGAAAAGGAGAGAGTGAGTTATTTTTTTTAAGGATAAAGAAAAATCTTTGAGGTCAAGGAGCTATCAAAGCTAGAGCTACGGGGATGTGTTCTTTTCAACTGCTCTGCATCTATGCCAAGCATTTAAACAAACAGAACTATCTCCTGTGTTTAAGATACCTGGAGGACTAAGGTTTTAACAACTTTAATCGGACTACCTTAGGCCTGGCCCTTTTGGCCCCTTCCTGTCCCCTTGCTAAGCTGTGTGACTTCCTCTATACTGTCAAAAATAGTTTCAGGTCCTCTAGAAGTGGTTATGCCACCACCAAGCCTTCTTGGGTGTCATGTTTAGGCTAGCAGTGCTGAATTCAGATCACACTCTATGTCTGGCCTTTTCCTTTACCAGACTCCCATTAAATATACAGTTCTTATTCAGCCTCATTACACAGTCCTCCACTCCCACCCACAATAGGGCTTGGCTGGGAGGAAGACTCTAAGGAGGTCCTTCTCAGCCAGGGGCTTCCAGGGTTGGAGGTTTCTAGCAGAAACACTATAAATTGGGTATCTGTAAATCTCCACCCCCAATCCCACACCCTTTTGTGGCTTTTGCTTCTCTACTATAACCAGCTAAATCTGTACACAACAGGGTGCTGGGGAACACAGAGATAGGTGGGTTTTCTTTCTTTCCTTCCTTTCTTTTTTAAACCAGTGGAGTCTCTTTCTTCTTTCACTCTAATAGGGTTTTATCTAAGTAAGGAGTCACAGCATAATTCTTTATGTGAAATCTTTTATAAGGAATGAACTTGCTGCTGGAAATAACCAAGGCTGAATTCTCAAAACCTTCATGTAGTCTTAAAACTCCCAAAAGGAAAAAAAAAAAAAAAGTCCATCTGCTCCCCAAGTTGGAACCCTATGTGGTTACATATACATACAGGGGTTCCAAGTTCAGTTCAATTTTTAAACTTTTTAATTATGGATATTCTTATTTCCATTAGATTTTCCCTTTTTCTGTGTTGTATTTTCCTAAACAGTACAGTTTATTCTGAACACTTAATAAAATCTTAGCAGACCACCTTTGCCCATGAACAAAATACTAAAAATCTATACCCAGGGAAAAGGCTACATCTGAGAAATACTGTGCCAACTCACAGAAGCACCAGAGGAAGACTGTGTGGGGCCTTGAACTGGAAGTAACTATTGAGTTCTGCTAAGCTAATCCTATTTCTGGTCTCAGCCCTTCAACATAAATTCTTTCAGCTTCCAAGAAACAGGATAGAATTTTTTCCTACTAGGTATTTTCAAATACACCTGGAATTAAACTAAACCCATTTTCCATTCAGCATCTCTTCACAGAACCCCATCCCAGACACCAGGATCTTAATCTTTGAACTTCTCTGGGTTTAACCGTGTTCACAGTCCTTTAAGAGTTTCATCAGTACCCAAGCAAACACATGCATACACACATGGAAGACCACCCTTGCCAAATTTACACAGCACCTAGCTGAAACTACTGTTCAACCCACCCTGATGTCTTTTACTAAAGAGCACTCAGTACCTGTGAGAAGTTCATGCTGTGTTTGCCTGGGCCCTCCCTTATGCTGGGACTTTATTTTCCTTTTTGATAAGCTCATGGACAAGTGTGCTTGCTGCTTTTTTGAACAAGACTTTCTTCAAGAAAAGAAAGCGATCCTGGACCAGCTTTTAGTCCAACCAAGACCTTTCACACATGAACACTGACCCTTAGAGAAGTGACGAGGCTTCCCCAGCCTGCCTAGTGATATGGCTTAGGCCATATCCCAGATCTGCTCTATCACCCATACTAGAGACAGTGGTGAGATGGTCATGCAGAAGTAACACAGTGGGGTTACAATCTAGGAGGTGAGCCTCAAGTGCTTTCACAGATCTAGCTTGGCAACTTGAATTCACTTACAAGCAAGGGACATGAATATCCCAAGGATGGGCTGGGGGAGGCACAGTAAAGCAAATGTATTCATGAAGAAAAGGTTATTTCACCCTTATCCTGTATCAGTGACATCCCTGTGGTCTACAACATGGTGGCTGTAGTGAAAAGCAGTGCGTGGAAGCCCTCCTTTCCTGCAGGATCCATAGGTCCCTAGCATAGTTCCTATTAGGTAATTCAGGAGTAAATCTTGATAGCTTGAGTCTCCTAAGATGGACTCACCCTATGGCCTCCTTGAACACCGGGTTAATATTACTTTGGAACTCTACCACCAGGGTCAGGAATGCACATAGCTTGGTCTGGAACATCAGGGAGCAGATGTTAAAAATGAGTCGGCTTCATGGCCCAAGGAGACAGGAATTACAGGAGGTTGTCAATACTCAGCAGATGGTTCTGCTATCCCACCAGCCGCTCTTCAGGATCCAGGGATCTTCATGAATTCATGGTGAAGTACCAGTCCCTGGTCAGTACCAGGTCAGAGCTGACTTCCTTGGGCTCCTCAGAACCCTTCTAGAACCCCAGGTGCTAAGCATCTTAACTGGCCTACTCAAGCTTGATTGGCTTCTGATAGCTGGTTTTACTTTTGTCTTGAATGTGGCTTTCTCCAGGTACCCTGGTTTCTCCTTCAGGCCTGGATCCTTTGCTCATTCCACAGTTTTGACTACTGAGGGATCCTTAGTGCTCTGTTTGGGTTTGCCTCTGCCTTTTCCTGGGCTGTCACGGACACTCTGGCAGCTGTCAGGCAGCCTTCATTCTCTGTGTGAAAGCAGAACCTCTGGTGAGAGAATGGGCTCCAGCAGCTGTAAATAATGGGCCTGCACCTGCTTTATCTCTGGACATTTAATCTTTTGTTCCAGGAGACAATTCAGGAAGCTATCCCCATAACAGGAACAAAACAAAACAAAACAAAACAAAACACCCCAGAATCCAGAATTCTCCTTTCAGCCCAAGAAATCCTAATCCTTTTTTTGTTGATGTATTTTACCAAACTAGAGATCCTGTCACATAATGACTTTGGCAAGGTAACAATTCACCTTTGAAGATGAGGCAATCCAATTTTGATTTATTGATCGCACGGCACAATGCTTTTCTAAAATTAAAAAAAAACAACAACAAACAAACATGGAGACCAATCCACATGTGATTCTCAGATGAAAGCTTGAAGCCCAGGCTTGTTATGAGGGGAGAAAAATCAACAGAATTTAATTTCTTTCTTTTGATAGAATTAGGTAGACATTTTTTGCTTGTTTAAAAAAAAAGTTTGTAAGGTCAAAGTGCAGCAGGCAACAGAACGTTTTCTTTTCTCTTTTGGGCAGAAGCTTTACTAGAAGTCACCCTTTGATTTCAGCTCTTTGTTTCTGTTGCATGTCATTTACTTACTGTTTAACTGATTTCAACAGGGCATTGACCATCTGTGTGGATGTAAACCTTGGAGAAAGAGAGTGGGTTCTCATATACAGGCTCACAGCCTTTATCATAGAGAGACTTTTACATACGTGGTAGCTATGTGTGCACATTTCTGCACGTAAGCTTTGAAAGGAAGGAAAAGAGTACTTCTAGAATGTTCCTTATATAGGGAAAAATGGCCTACCTATTTTGTAGTTAAGCTGTTACTAGTGTATTTCATTGATTTGAAGACATTTCCCTCCACATCTTAACAGCAGGGAGTTGAGATAAATTGGATAATCAATGACTCTACAAGCGCTGTTTAACCTAGACCGAAGCCAACTTCAGGCAGAGGATTTGTGTTTGCTTATGAAGACACTGGACAGCATTCCCAAGCCCAGATCCAGTTAAATTACATCCCCTGACTGAGGTTTCTACAGATCGCATTGGTAAAATGAGTTCAGGATACAGACCTCCATGACTAACACTAGTTTGTGGTCCAAATTCTTAAGGGAGACAGGTTTTTTATATATATATATATATTTTTCCCATCACTGTCAAAGTTAACACACCCAAGTATCCTAGAATTTTGGTGAAGCTATCGCTTGATCCTGGACCATCCTTTCTGGACCCACCTGATTGTCCTGTGTACTCTGACAGTTTCCACCTCAATGATCAGTCCCTCTCTGTCCATTAGTACCAGGGGTTCCTCATCATTCAGTCAGCACAGGAGACAGTCCAGGCATTTTGAGTATGTGGAAATGTGCAAATAATTAGCTTATAGACAATATAGACAACTTTTCACTCAGTGCTGGAGCTATAACACCCCTCCCCCAACCTATAACTTTACATAATGAGGAAAACAGTCACTGGGTAACCCCCTAGTTTCCCTGCTCTTGACGGGGAAATTCTGAAGTCTGTTCCATGGGGTTCCTCAGAGGATTCTTAGTAGGATGAGCCCCAGTGCTTATAGGGATAATCTCTGTCCTGGTTAATTTTGTTAACATGACATTGTCCCATGGGCTTGTCTGTGGGGGCACTGTCTTGTTGATTGATGTAGGAGGGCCCAGCCCACTGTGGACAGTATCACCCCTAAGGAGGTCCTTGGCTATGTAAGAAAGCTAGCTTAGCATAAGCCTGTGAACAAGTCAGTGAGCAAGTCAATAAGCAATGTTCCTACATGGTTTTCGCTCCAGGCTTCTGCCTTCAAGTTTTTGCCTTGAGTTCCTACCCTGATGTGCGTTAATGACAGATTGTAACCTGTAAGTGTAAGCCAAATAAAACCTTTCCTCCCTAGGTTGCTTTTGGTCAGAGTGTTTTACTACAGCAACAGAGATGCAAGCTAGAATAATCTCATCATCACCCTTTAGTGGTTGCCCTCCCTCCCTGTCATCCTGTATCCTTGTAGTCTCTCCCTTGTATGCCCTGAGACTAGCTCCCAAGTAACTCTTCTATACTCAAGATCGTTGTTGGAGGTAAACTGGGGCACAGATCTTTAATTCCAGGCTCTTGGGAAGCTGAAGTAGGAGGAGCACAAGTTCAAGGACAACCGGTGCTACAGAGTGAGTTAATTACTCATAGACAGGCATTCATTAAAAGAATCAATGGAGAAATTATTTTCCATAATTTAACTCTGGAATTGTAGGTATTGTGGTCATTTAGAGTAAGAAAAAGGATTCTGCTTTTGGAGTGACCCTTAAATGGAACTCTCCATTCTGAGGCTGCTTTCTGCTCAGTGATAAAAGATATTCATTCTTAACACGTCTTAATTTCAGAAACATTATTAATACAAAAGTAAAACTTCTGGGATGGCACAAAGATACTAAATATAAAAAAAGAATCACGAGAATTCCCCCTAAAAGTTAATACTGAGTTTTAATAATTGTGAAATTTGTGCCCCTCAGATCCAGTCAAGCTAAGTTGGCATATGCATGCATTGCACAATAGTTCTCTGCTATCACACAGTGTTAACTGTTACAGGCTAGAATAGACAAATAGTTTTATCCCCGGAGCGACTTTGCCCTTTAGAAAAGCTAGATAGTTTTTCAAGGTTTCTCAGGGAAACTAATTCATCAAAGAGCCTCACAGATCACCTAACCCTTCCACTTGGTACTTGGGCCATCTGCATTGTAGTGCCTCATGCTTATGGAACTCAGGCTCCCAGGGGCTTTTTACTAGATCCAGTGAATAAGAAGCTGTGGCTGGTGGGGCTGGGGTTTGGCATTTTAACAAGCTGTCTTGGTGATCCTTGCTTACATGGAAGGTTACAAATCTGCTTGTTGACAGTTTTTCACTAAAATAGCAACTTTAAGGCCCTTAGACTTGTGTATGTGCTTAATGGATTGACTACTGAAATTTTAAGTGTAGCATAAAAGCTATGAAGTTGGAAAAAATGAAACATTGGAAACAATATTGACTCAATAATAAGGCACTTAAAAATCTAAATGGCATAATACCCATAATCCAGACAGAAATTGTGGAAAATCAATGCATTTATTCATTAATTCAATGAATACTTGCCTGCAAATAATTAAGTGCCTGTAATTTGTTAAGGTTGAATGATTACAAAGATGAATAGAAGTATCCTAACTCAAAAGACGGTATCAGTGACTGCCCACTCAGGTAGGAAAAGCAGAATTTTGAGGTGTGCATTTTGATTCTGCTACTTGTTAGTTGATGGGTTATGGCCATGTGTTATTTAACATCACCATGATTCAGGGTGCTATTGTGGAAAAACAGTATACAAAATAACACCTAACTCACCAGCTAATTTAAAGAACAAGAAACTGAATGGAGGGTTTAGTCTATAATAAATAATTGCAGAAGCTATTCTTTCAATATTCATCCAAAGTACCACCTACCTGTCTATCAGACTAGGGAAAGACACAGACACTACTAAGCAGGATTCTAAAGCCAGATTTGCACGGTTTCAGTCCTGGGTCTTCTAATAACGAGCTGAGAAACCCTGAGCCAGTGACAACACTTGTCTACCCCTGAACACGGCTGATTCCCTTTGGTGTTTATGTCCTCTGTTTCTCAGTGACACTGCTTTCTTCCAGCTTGCTTGTCTATTTCTGGGGCTAACCTGCAGAGCTCTTGTGTAGGTGTGTGGTTAGGATGGGAGCGGAGGCATGCTGACAGTCTGAGGGATAATCAGCAGACAGGAAGAAGTGGCAGGAGCCAAGTGGCAAGTGCAGGACATAGGGGAGTATGACATCATCATTTGCTTAGCAAGGGGTGACAAGGGGACTTGCTGCTCATGTTCCATGCATATGGACCATCACAACCTGCTGAGCCTACTACTACTAATTTTCATCCCTGTGAAGGATACAATTTTTATGTGAACATCCCCAGAGCGTCTCACTTTTGAGTAAAAGTTCTTCCACTAGAATGAGTCATGGGAGAAACACTAATGGGAATGGGGGTGGGGGGTGGGGGGGTGGTGCTGAATCATCCAGCAGATGGTTAAACTACTGAGAGATCTTTGTTAACCTACCGACACCAGCAAGCTTCATTTTAGCAATCTTCATTTTTCTGTTTTCTAAACAATGTAATTTGATTATATTTCAAGCACTGCATTTCCTTATTTTCCTATTTATTATGTAAATTACATATGTAAATTAATGTGGGATAAAGATGCAGCCTTTTGGCTAAGAAAAGGATGGACAGACTGTGACTAGTGCTGAGCTTTGGGTCCCTTTCCTCTAGTCACACCTTCTTGTAGCAGCAGCAGTATTGTCTGAGGCAAAAGTCCTGGTGTTCCAGTAGCTAGAAATCCCACTAAGAGAAAACTCCTGGTCAAAAGAATGGAATCTCTGGCCTGTGTGAAGTCTGACTTTCCAGTTTTGCCAGGTCAATTGCTTGGCCTACAAACTCCGGGGTTCTCCTTAAGTCATGCTAAAGAGATATGTGGAATATCCAATGTGTTAATGACATGGTGAACTTTTCTGCCCCTCCCCCCACCTGGGGCTATTGCTTATGGACTGGGCCACAGACATGTAGCCTTCTGTAAGTCTGCCCACTTTTCTGAATTCTTCAAAAGAGCGTAACATCTACTTTTCGATTTTTTATCTGTTTTCTAAGCATGGTTTCTTTGACAGTTTGGGATGTTCCAAATTTTGGGTTGCTTTTTTTCCGTTTTTTATTTATTTATTTATTTATTTTTTTGTCTTTTTTGAGACAGGGTTTCCCTGTAGCCCCAGCTGTCCTAGAACTCACTATGTAGACCAGGTTGGCCTTGAACTCACAAAGATCTGCCTGCCTCTGACTCCCAAGTGCTGGGATTAAAGGCATGTGCTACCACGCCTGGCCTTCTTTTCTTTTTTTAAATATTGTATTTATTATTTTTATTTTATGTGTATGGGTATATTGCCTGCATGTATGCGAGTGCACCCATGTCGTGCAACGCTGCAGAGGTCAGAAGAATCTGTCGGATCCTCTGGGACTGTAGTTAAGGACAGTTCGTAGCAGCCATGTGGGTACTGGGAATCGAACCCAGGTCCTCTGCAAGAGTAGTCAGTGCTCTTAACCCCTGAGCCATCTCTAGAGCCCAGCTTTATTCTTTCCTTAAAGCTTCCTTTTTTTTTAACCATGTGACTGCTAGTCCACCTTGTGTCTGACCTGCATGTCTCACCTGCATGCTGGCTCTAACAGCTATGGTTTTATGACCTTTTACTCTCCACCCCTACCCCATTTTCCTCCTCAGGGAAGGTGCTGGGATTTACTGCTTGTCTGTCCTGAGGATTTTTCTTTAAACTCTAATAAGATTGCCATAAAGCTTTCATCTGACTTCGTTCTTAAATTCTTCTTTGGATGAGACTAAGAACCATAAAAGGAGACCCCATTTACCCTGCTGTTAAGGCACAGTCCTTAAATAAGCATGGGTGAACTTGTTAGACATACTAATACATCCTAGCTAAAATACAAGACAGTCCAGTCCAATCCCATCCCATCCCATCCCATCCCATCCAATCCAATCCCATCAATATCTTCATCTATAAGGATCCATTGAGCTTGAATGTCTATGGGGCCACTCTGTATTCATCACTTAGAAGTTTTTTGAGCATGTACTATGTGGTCTCTTTGAACCATAAAGAAGTAACTATATTTAAGATAGCCTTTGCCCTTCAGAGACATATGTGAGTAAAATTCAAAGTGACTGAATTATTCAATATTAGAGGCATTTTACCCAATTTTGTGGTGGGGTAGGATAGTGAGGAGTTGTCTCAGGGACATATTTCTGGATAATGTTATGGCTTTTCTGAGCTCTGAAAGAGGAATGGAAATAGTAAAGGATCATGGGAAGAGCAGTGGGTGCAAAGGCCCAGGAAAGAGGGGTGTGGCCCAGAAGACCAGCCAGTCTTACTGCAGTAGTTCAAGATGGCAGCACTTTGGAGCTAAGCATGTGAATTAGGGTCAAATGACAAAGCCAGGGAGGCTGCGGAGACTAACCCTTGGAGGATTAAGAATGACCACTTGGAAGGTTATGACACCATACAGACTTGGGTCAGTGGTAGCACAATTGATCAGCAATTGGGGAGAATTAGTCTGATTGCTGAGGGGACAGTAATTTTAAGGGAGAGACTAAGAACAGATCAAGTAGGAGGAAAGCACACTTCTTATGCATAGCCCAAGTCATTTTCCAATTTTTCAAATAGGTAGGCAGGGGCCTGATGGTCAAGGAGCAGCCAAAGGCCTGTGAACAGGAATGATTGAGCCACTTCTGTGACTGACATCTTGAAAAGTCTCAGGAGTGAACTCCATGGCCCCTGCCTCCTCTGCCATGCCTTGGGCATGGGTTCTCAAGCTTCAGTGAGATAACTAGTCATATGAAAAGAATAAATGACTGTGAGATGCCCATCCCTAACTGACACATCTACAATCCAACATCTATACCTAAGGCTCAGGGAACATTGTGGAAGAGGGACACACGAATGTAAGAGTCAGAAAGCTAAGACACCTGCATAAGTGCATAAGTTGCACTTATGAAATCTCCATAGTACGGCAGTCTAACCAGATCTGCATAATGGCAAAACAAGTTGACATGCCAAGGTAGATGGGGGTAATGTTATGAGGTCCCACCTCAAGATGAAGAGCTGCAGGCAATCCATGGATGCTGAAGGAGAGAATCAGATTTTACCAGTGTCTACCTCCCTAAAGTTTATCTAATTCCAAATGAATAGCCCTAAGCACAGGCTCACATGGGCATTAAATGGACTCAGTGCATATATATATAAGAATCTGGGGACATGAGAGGAGTTGGTGGGGGACTGGGAGGGTTGGAAATGATGCAAAAGCAATATTCATATATGAAATTCTCAAAAATAAACTGAAAATAAAAAAAAAACAAGAAAACCATAAAACACAACATTGAGTGAGCATCAGAGTCACCTCAACACTTGCAAAATACCCCCTACACCCTACTTAAGAGGTTCTGGGTCAGTCTGTTGGTGGTGGGGCCCAAGAATCTGAGTTTATAGGCAAACTACCAGATGATGCTCTTTCTTCTGAGCTAGGAACCAGATTTTAGGTACAGAGACCTTGAGAAATGTATCAGATGCAGAGGAGGGAAAATCTGTGTTCCTGAATGACTGGGCAGAGCTGACCCTCCCCACAACTCAGAACTGCTTGGGAGTGAAATGAACAAACAGAATGCTTCTTTCACCTTGAGGAACTGAAAGTCTGAGGTTGTTTCTGCAGTTTTCCAAATAATACAGGAAGCACTGGTGGAAGGAGCATTTAGAAAAAGCCATAATATATGTCACTGTCCATGCAGTGCTCCTCTGGAAGAGATCTTTCCATCAGACCTGGATGGAGTACAGAGCTGTTTCAAGATTCACCTTACTGTTCCTTATCTGCTCACCCCTGGACTTGCTCTCCCTTCTCACAGTAAACTTAATAGTATCATTCATTTGATCTTTTTGTTCCAGCAAAACCATGGACTCAGCGCAGATTCTACTTAATATCCTGATAGTACCTGAAGTGTTATACAAAATAAAATATTCAAGAGATACTGATATATATCCCAAATAAGAAATGACACCAGTGTTTTCAAGAGATGCCAGTATCCCACGCCCATAAGGCACCATTCCTGATGGCCAAGAAATAAGAAAAATGTGGTATATATACACAATGGAATACTATCCGGTCTTCAAAACAATGAAATCCACAGGGTCCCACTCCTAGATGAGTAGCTAAGGAAATTAATGGCTGTTGAGAGAGGGAGAATCAGTTTTCTCTAGGGATATTTACATAAACATAGATACATAGACATACACATACACACACACATATATAATAGTAAAGAAGTCACAGATTTGAGAGGGAGTGGGAAATGACATGAGAGGAGTTGGAGGAGGAAAGGGAGATGGAAATGTAAATACAGTACTCATGTGTGAAATTATCCAAAAAAATCAAATTAAAAAGAAAGCTACCTGAGCATGAGCAAGACAGTGAGCCAGTAAACAGCCCTCCTCCCTGGTTCCTGCCTCCAGCTTCCTGTCATGGCTTCTCTCAATGATGGCTTCTGACCTGGATGTCTAAGCCGAAATAAACCCTTTCCTACCCTAAAAAAATAATGAAGTCCCTGTCACTTCAGAAACATAGGTGACCTAGGAGGATATCAGGTTAAGTGAAATAAACAGGTATGGAAAGACAAATACTGCTTGATTTCGTTAACATGAAGACTCTAAAAATGTTGGTCTTATAGAAGCACAGATCAGTAGTCTAAGAATCGAGGAAGATAACAGAGAAATTGGTCAACAGTCCAGTTAGACAGGAGGAATAAGTTTCAGTGACTATAACACAACAGGATGTCCACAATTAGCAATGTCATATTGTTTCAAAATAGTAACAGACTACTTTGAATATTGTTGTTACAAGAAATTATAAATGTTTGAGGCAATGATATGCCAATTATCTTGATCTGATCATTATATATGTATTGAAACTTTCTACTGTGCTATATTAATATGTATAATGACATGTTAAAAATAAAATGAAACAGGGCTGGATAGGTGGCTTAGCAGTTAAGAACAATGGCTGCTCTTACAGAGGACCCACGTTCAGTTCCCAGCACCCACATGGTGGCTAACAACCATCTGTAACTCCAGTGCCAGGGGATCTGATGCCTGCTACTATTTTATAGCTTCTGATACTATTTTATACCTTCTTTAAGCTTGTTCCCTTTAACTTTGTCCAAATCTTAGTCTCTTTGCCTATCTGTAAAGCTATGTTGACTGAATAGTATTCAATGTGTGCAGTATTCTACGGATCATTTTGGTATGTAATGAAGGCTGCTCAAACAGTATTTGGCCCTCAAAATAAGTCAGTGATGTTGAAAACTAATTTATTATTCTGCTGAAGAGATGAAAGTAGAAAAGTCCTTCAAGGAAAACCTTTTAAATAAAAAAAAAAAAAAATAGGGTTCAAGTTCCTGGGATGCCAGTGTCATCAGAGCTGAGACCTAAAGTAAGAGCCAAGATTCTGTTCTAGGAAGAATAGACAACAGAAGAACGAGGAAGTATGTTAATGCATGCAAGCCACCTGGTCATGAAGGCATGCAGTGAGGTTGAAGGTGGCAGGAAACGATAGCATCCATTGGTTTTCTGAGCAGGAAAGATCTGTGTATGTTTCAAGGCCCAAGGGAAGAGCTAGCACAAAAAGGGACATGAGCCGGGCGCAGTGGAGCTCTCCTTTAATCCCAACACTTGGGAGGCAGAGGCAGGTGGATCTCTTTGAGTTAAAGGCCAGCCTCGTCTTCATAGTGAGTTCCAGGACAGCTGGGGCTACAAGTAAACCCTGTCTCAAAAAGATCCCCCCCAAAAGAGAGAGAGAGAGAGAGAGAGAGAGAGAGAGAGCCAAGAAATGCTACAAAGTTGCAAGTAGTTAAGGAAATAGGGGTGTTGGTTGATAGAAAATATATGAAGGGCTCCACATGTACTGCTAAGGTTAATTCTTAGATGCCTAGAAAGACAGAAAAGCAGAGTGGACATGTGTCTGATTAAAGGTCATTCTGGTGAAGATGCAAAGCTGGAGTTTTCCCCTGAACACTTCTTAATTTTCCCAGTAAAGTGAGAGACAGGGCCATAGGCAAGGAGTACGGGTTTGGGGACAGACACAAGGAACAGGGAACAGTGCGAGAAGGTTGAAATGCCAACTGTAAGGAAGATGCTCAGGTTATCAAAATGCTGACAGGAATTATTGATGCAGTACCTGAGTAACATTAGCTTTTAGCTGGTGAGGAGGACATGGAAATTTCCAGGCCAGAAGCTTGACATTTCTTTGAAGTGACACTTGAATTGATGGTTTCACTCTGGTATTTCTTTTCCCTATGACACTAATTCTAGGTACTTATTTTCTTTACATCTTAGCCCCAGTTTGCACTCTTCCTCATATGGCCTTCACTAGTCATTTTATAACGATCACTTTTTAATATTTTATGCTGTACAGTTCATACCCCCCATTCTCTTAGTGAGATGAACTCCGTGAAGAAGTCTCCGGTCTTTCTACCGCTTCCTTTTTAAGCTTAGCTAACACCCATGGAATGCAAGCCAATGCCAGAAGCTGTGAGAGAGGTGTGTGTGCGAGCGTCTGTGCATGTGTGTGTGTGTGTGTGTGTGTGTGTGTGTGTGTGAGAGAGAGAGAGACTATGAATTAAACATCCTTCGTGGCCAGATACTTTCACAGACTGCAGGAGATGGACTTACCAATGCATCATTTCAGCACCATGGGCTGGTGCTGTCAGGGAAGGAGAGTCTCAGGACCTTGGTTGCTAGACTAATGACATTCATTTATCTTCCAGGTATGCTATGAGTACCCACTGTGTGTCATGTGTTTGTGGGCTTCTGCTAATTGTAATACTAGACACAGGAAGATCTTAATCATGGAGACAGAAAAGGGAGGCTATTCAGCAGAAGTAATTGGGGAGGGGCTCACCTAGGAAGGGAAGCTTCAACAGACTGCAATAAGAAGCCCAGTTAGAGCAACATCCAAGAACAGGTGTTTCTCTGAAGGAGGCAGCCCCAGTACAATGGCCCCAAAGTGAAATCAGCCTGCTCAAGGAACACCTAAATGTGCAGCACAACTGGAGAACAGCAAAGAAGGCTGAGAGGAGAGCAAGACTGGCAGGGGCAGGAGATGACAATCCATTCTAATCCAGTGAGTTCATATTGAACAGGATCATTTTGGTTCTAGGAATTCTACCAGTTCCGTAAGGACTGCATGATGCCACAAGATAGCTGCTGTGACATAACTGAAAAACAAGGGGAGGGCAAGGACAATTCATTTCATCAATAAACAGTTATGGCATGGTGCATATGTTAGTGCTGAGTACTGTTCCAAGTTCTGAGGACGCAGCACCCAAGACCCTGAAAATGTCCCTGCAATTAAGTACTTCTATTTGAGGATATGTGAGAGTGGACATTTCACAGAAAGGAGTGGCAAGTGTAAAAACCCAGGGGCAAGAGGATGCCTACACAACATCTGTAGAAAGCAGAGTCATGACTGAATAGAGGAAACTGATGCCAGTAAGAAAAATACCTGGGAAAAGGGAGACAATTAGCCACAATGGCAAGTGCCAGCATATGGAAGCTGGGTCATACTCCACATGGAACAGAAAGAAGATTTTGAGAAGTGGGGCATTCTTCTTTCTTAAGAGTCACTCCAGGTGTGATAAGATGAGAAGTGGCCCTAAAGAGGAAGTTGGGGAATCAAACAGGAGGTTATGACACTAATGGATATGAAAGGTGGTTTTGCATGTTGGTTGATGGTGAAGGAAATGGGGGCTGTATCACATCTGAACAGTTTGAAAATAAACTGATAGGTACTGGTGAAATACTGGATGGAGAGTTTGGGATAATAAAGAGCTAACAACAACTTCAAAAGTTTGGATCTGACCATTGAGCACAATGAAATGCCGTGTGCTCAGACACTGCAGAATTGCAGAGGGAGAGCAGATATTAAAAGCCCAGTTTTGAAAAGGTTTAGCTGGAGATGCCAAGAAGGCCTTCAGGTAGGGAGCTTTATTTGAAAAATCTAGGATTCAGCAAAGGTACAGCGCATTGAAATAAAATTTGGAGTTAGCAGTCTTTGGTGACCCATTTGTAGAGGTAGGGAATCAACTTATTGTTACATCGAATCAAATCAAATAGCATAACAATATTTAAGAAGAAAAAGAGAAAAGTAGAAACAAGTGGTTGGGAGAGGGAAATCTGAATAAAGATCCCAGAATCCTTTTCTAGTTGTGATGAGCCACTAAATTTCTGTGTGAAAATGGAAAATTTAGCTCTTAAGTTTATTTGTGAGACAAACGAACAAGCTGGGTAAGCTAGGGGAAGTAAGTCAGTAAACAGCGTTCCTCTGGCAGAGTGGTCACTGCTCCACTTCTGCCTCCACAGTCCTGTCATGGCCTCCCTCAATGATGGTCTGCAATCTGTAAGCATGGTGTTTATCACAGCAACAGAAAATCAAACTAGGACAACCCCTAATACCACAAAAGAAAACAGAGGAGAGTCACATATAATTCTCTGAAACTAACAGTAGCAATGGTAACCAAGCACTCAGCTTCGGTAGCGTTATTACATTAAAAAACAAACAATATTAGGGGCTGGAGAGATGGCTCAGCGGTTAAGAACACTGACTGCTCTTGCAGAGGACCTGGGTTTGATTCCTAGCACCCACCTGGTGGGCTACGAGCCATCCTTAACTCCAGTTCCAGAGGAATTCGAAGCCCTCTTCTGACCTCTGTGGCATTGCACAACACAGGTGCACTCACATACATGCAGGCAGTATACTCACACACATAAAATAAAAATAATAAATAAAATATTGAAAAAAAGACTCATCCTCTTTAAAAAATATGATATGAACAGTCACAATAAAATGCATTTTTAAAAACTAAAAGAAATTTAAAAGTTTATATTAATAAAAAACAAATACTATGGAATATTTCTAAGAGAGGCTACTTTGGAAAGGAAGATTTATTTTAGGGGTGGCCCAACCTTAATCCTAATAAAATATCTACTGAGATTGTTGTTTCTTGTTTATGTTTTTGGCGTTGCTTGTTTTTGATAGGACCATACAAAGTAAGTATGGAATTTGTTCCAAAAAGCATTCAAAGTACCCAGGTGTTTTTGTCTTTTTCCTGGTCTTTTTGAGACAGGGTCTCCCTGTAGCCCCAGCTGGCCTAGAACTTGCTTTGTAGACCAGGCTGGCCTTGAATTCACAAGACAGCTGCTTGCCTCTACTTCCCAAGTGCTGTGAGTAAAGATGTGTGCCACCACACCCTGCCTACATATAGGTTTTTTAAAAAAGCATTTTATTATTTTTATTTTATGTGTATGAGTGTATTGCCTGCATGTAGGTAGGTGCATCCATGTGGTGCAATGCCCACAGAGGTCAGAAGACAGGGTCTGGATCCTCTGGAACTGGAATTTCAGATGGTTGTTAGCCACCATGTGGGTGCTGGGACTTGAACCTGGTCCACCACAAGAGCAGCCAGTGTTCTTAACCTTTGAGCCATCTCTCCAGTTTTCACATATAGCTTTTAGTTCAAAGTAGATAAACAGACAGGTCACATCGGAATCAGGGCTGCTGGGAAAGCTTAATGATGAACAACTGGTTAGGGACTCTCCTCAAGTTCCCCAGGCAACTGCTGTTATATTGTTTATAGAGATAGGAAACACAGGAAAACCCTGTGTGGGTACCACTGATACTTAACTACTTGGGATTTTAGTTCTGGGAAGAGTGTTTCGACTTGGTGTATACCTGACATATGATGTTTAAGTTGAATTTATATCTTCTGTTTAGTTTTAATGATTGAATCAACAATATCAATATAGTTGACTAAAAAGAAATGACCAGAAATTATACACACCAACAAGTTCTTCTTAGTCTTCAAGGCCGAACGTAAAATTAAAACAAAAAAGTCAAACACACACATGAATCTCCTTTTGAGAGACTGAAGTATTGTTTATATTCCAAGAGTAAACTGAGATTAGGACATGTAGAGCAGCAAATAAATCACTGTCATTAAATACGGCTTTCCTTACCAGCCTCTTCTGCCCGCCTCTGAAGTTTTTATAGGTAGAGGATGAGACTCAGTTTAATGAATTATCAGAACACTCTTCCCCAACCCAGATAAAAAGTACACAAGGACCTCCAAATGGAACCACTGGTTGCTAGGGAAGGTGAGATTAGGGCCTTTACTTGGAGGAAGGAATTTTCTACCAAAAAGCATGCATGGGAAGACAGGTGCTCTGAACACTACAGCAGATGCTTTGGCTGGGATAAAAGGCAAGGGCTGGGAAAGGGACATGGCCTAGGGATACTTAATGTGCCAGCCTGTTATTATTGTTGGCTTCTATTGAACCCAGATGGTGATCAGATGCCCCTGCCCCCAATATCGTCACACAGACTCTAAGAATAGAATGCTTGTTACTGTCCAAATGAGAAACGGGAAAATATGAACAAGTCATCTAGTCACTTACACAGGACTTGTGGTTTCAGACAAGCAGCATTCCAAACCCAGGGAGTGTGGAATTAGGCCATTGATGCTGATTTCCACAGTGTAACAAAAATTGCCATGTAGTGAGACTCTTTTAGGACTAGAGAATATATATCAGGCCCTCACAGGTGAACTATACTATAACCATGACCATATTTTAAAGCTGAGTGAGAATGGTGGAAGAAATCCAGGGAAGTCTAGAGAAAAACATTGACACTCCCTATACTGAAGGAAACCTCAGATATGGAAAGTGTTAAAACTTGATGGGAACTTATGCCAGTACATCTGCTCCTTCATTTTGCAGCTTCTACAATAGTCGAGTGACACAGTTAATGGTGGAAATCTAGCTGACCATAGGTACACCAGGATGGGACTTCCCAGCTCTGCTATTCAATTTAGCATTCTATTTACTCAGGGTCTATCTCAACAGAGAGTTCTCAGAGCATCTGAATGCAATGCACCTGGCACATAGACCAAACCATCTGCTCCAACCTTCTGGCACTAATAGGATGCTATTACTTATAGTTATGGTCAGAAGAATCTGCAGGATGGTAAATCGGAATGCCACCCTGTGGATTCTCCATAAACTTTCCTTTCCCTATTTCTCTCTTGGGAGTGATACAAAACTTAAAAGACTATAAATATAACAGCAGTATGGTATAGGCCATTTGTTACTAAATTGAAGCACTTGGCCATGGAAAACCACAGCACTGTTACCTGGGCTTTTAATTCTGCTGTAAGCACAAGCACAGGCTACAGTCTTCCTGTATGTTACAGTGACTGTCAAAAAAAAAAAAAAAAAAAAAAAAAAAAAAAAAAAGAGAAAGAAAAAGAAAAAGAAAAAGAAAAATCTTTGCTTGGGAGTGCTCAACCAAACCATCCCTTGCATGTGTGACAGTGGAATCCCATTGTGAGTTTCAATCTATATTTTTTCATTAGACACAGAATAAGGTGAACTTTCAGAGGTTCCGACCTTATCCCTATGCCTGGTCCAAGTGTAAGATTCAAGGTTTACTGTTGAACTTTCGGTTTTCCTGGCAGTCATCCACCTGCATTTCAACAACATGGACTGTGCTGGTATTTTATTTATCTGCTTTGGATGATACTGCTGGCTTTTTCAGTGATCACTTATGCTATATATACCTTCAGTAAAACTTTCTTTTTATCTTTCCATCTTTTCTGTCAGTTTTCTTTAAATGAAACAAATACACCTAAGATCATGTGTTCTCCAAAGTTTCTTTGTGATGGCACTTCCTGCCCCATCATAGTCATACCTTTATTCTTACATGACTAAGAACATGAATTTCAGTAAATTTAAGATAGAAGCACCTGTTACACACCTTCTCCTCTGCAAAAAAGAACCAAAGGACAGGTGTACGTACAAATGCATTTTAACATTGGAATTGAGCATCAGAGAAACTAGAACTTTGTATGACTCGGTGGCCTGGGGCCATAGCACAGTGAGAGTAACAAAATATCCTGGAATATGTTGCCCAAACTTTTCTCCCAGAGCAGGAATTCCTCCTCTCCATGGTGGCAGGTGAAAGAACCCAGGCAAAATTTTCAGCATGGATGCTGGCAGTGCTGGCTACCAAGAAGTTCCTCAATCCTCATAGGCTTGCCCCTCATTCAGATGAGAAAAATGTTTCTAGAGAATAGTGCATTCAGAAAAGGATCACACATCATTTCCCAGTTAAGAATGGACCCCAGATACCACATCCAGGAGCCAGTATGAAAAGGGAGCTATTGCACAAATTGGGACTGCTCTAGGTGTAAGAAACCCTGCATATTTCCATCTTTTTGGCCCCATAGGCATTCCACTGTGGTGGCTCAATGGGAAAATGCCTGATGCACCCAAGATAGCCCAGCGGATTGACTCTACTCAAAACCATGGGGTGCCTTATACTATGGAACATGGGTGTTGTGACACAGAAAGGGAAGTGAATATGAGGCTTTTAAGAATCAGAATGTCAGGGAGCATGCCCCAGAGATGAGGGATTGAGAAAAAGTCCACAGTCCCACAGCAGCCATGTCCACAGGGGCATGCTGAGGCAGCCTTGAACAATGCAAACTTGGTTGTCATTCTTCTAGAGGGCAGGGCCTAAGGCGCTCTAGAGTAATTTTGTCCAGTTCTAGGCATGGCTCATGTGATCTTGCTTCTTGAGAGGCATTTCAGTTGAGCAAATGAGATAAGAATCCCTGGATCCAAGGGAGTCCTGAAAAGAATTTTGACTTGTTCTGGGTTTGCCTACCTGCTACTTAGGGCTTGGTGGGTATTATAGCTTAAAAATAGCAGGATGAGAAAGGCATCGGTCATTGCTTTATCCCTAGGTATGAACAGCTTGGGGGCCCTGAAGTATTTCTCCAGGGTGGGTAACTCCCAAGAGCAGCGGAATGCAGCAGAAAGCCAACTTGACCTGCTTCTTCTATAATCACACACTGCTATGGTTTCTGCCACTACCTTCCTATAAGCACCTAAGTCTGTACCATGGTTTCATAAGACAAACACTTTGGGCCTCACCCTACTACTGGTGTCACCATTACTAGAGATGCTCACGTACAACAGAGCCATATCAACAGTGCCTGTGGAATGCCCCCATTGCCCAACAGGAGCTGGTGTTTCCACCCTAAGAGTGACATCCATGTGCTCTGCTGACTACATCCTAACCTTCCAGAACTGCTACAGCAGTCCCACTTCTGTGAAGCCTGCTGGGATAGCGGGTCTCTCCAACTCCAACACAATACATACTGTGGCCAAAGGTGCAAAGGCAGGAATCAGAACCAAAGAAGCCAGGAGTCGACTGTATCATGGCTTCCATGTAGACACAAATCCAACTTTGCATTACAGGCTTATACCCTCAAGACATAGCTTCAGAAGAAATCCACTTAGAAGACCACCTGGTAATAGCAGAGGTATCTGATTTAACAGATGCATAAATCTTGTAGAACTTGAGAAACAGTGCAAAACAAGGTGACATAGCAACTCAAAAAGATCACTACTCTTTAACAACAAAGTCCAAATATATCAAAATGGATTCAATGCCTAGTGAAGAATTTTACAAGGAGATTGGAGAGATGACTCAGCAGTTAAGAGCACTGGCTGCTCCTGCAGAGGACCTGGGTTCAGTTCCCAGCACCTACATGGCAGCTAACAACCATCCTTAACTCCAGTTCCAGGGGATCTGACACCCTCTTCTGATCTCTGTGGGCACTGCATGACACTGGTGCACTTACATGCAGGCAATACACACTCATACATATAAAATAAAAATTAATAAATTTAAAAAAATTAACAGGATTATAAAAAGCTCAAGAAGATTCAACAATATAGATAACAGTTAACTGAAATCAAAATCAATGTGGGATATGACAGAAACTTGCAAAGACATTGCTTTTGAAAGGAACCAAACATAAATTCTAGAAATAAAGAGCTCAGTAAGTAAAAACTATTCAGTAGAAAGCCTCAACACTAGACTGCATCAAGCAGAAGAAGTAATAGCTGAGTTTGAAGACAGGTCTTTTGAGATACTGCATTCAGAGTTCATAAAAACAAAAGAAAGAAGAAGAAAGAATGAATGAGGAAAGCATTTGAAATCTTTGGGACATCATTAAATGAATGAACATCTGCATTACCAGAACAATTGAAGTTGTGAAGATAAAGATTGAAGGCATAGGAAGTTACTCCATGAGATTATATAAAAATCTTTCTTTATATTGGGGATGATATAGACATCTATGTACAGGAGCGTTATAGAACACTAAACAAATATGGCTAGAAAATATTTTCAATACAACATAATAAAATCATAATGCAAAATGACTATGACAGAGTAATAGACTTTGCAGTTCTATTGTTGGTATGTAATCATACAAAAGGACAACATTGTTAGACTAACATATTTCTCTCTAAACCCCCTACAGGTCAGGAGCTAATGGGATGGGTTTAACATTCTGAAAGAAAATTACTTGCCAATCAAGATTACTATAGATAAGTAATATTGTATTATTATGTATTATCCTTCAAAAATAAAGAAATGATTTTATATAACAAGAAAAAACAGAGTTCATGCTTACCAGATCAGCTTTACAAGGGCATTTAAGTGAGTGCTCTGTGCAAAAATGAAAGTTAAGTAGCATCTTAAAGCATATGAAACTATAAATTCCACCAGAGGAGCAGATAAATGGACCAGAGGTAGGAAGAAAACAAATAGAAACAGGGAAGAACACTGTGGATGCGTGAAACTGGGAAGCCCCAGAGAGGATTTACAGAGGAAGAACAAAGCATATTCAGAAGAAGCAACATGAGATCAGTCTAATAAAAACACTGCATGTAAATGGACTGAACGGATTAAAATAAAACAAAACAAATAAAACAAGCAAATATAAACCAAGACCTAACTATATGCTCCCTGCACAAGACTCACTTCTCCACTGTAGAGACACATAGACTGAGAGTGCAAAGAAGGAAAGTAGTATCACAGGAAACAGAACCCTCACACGAACAAGAGTAGTGACACCTGTACTTCAGAAAGTAGACTGAAAAACTGTAAGACATGAAGAAGGTCATTATGGAATAATCAAGGAATAAATTTCAAGACGCATAAAGCTTCTAAATCTATATGCATACAATCTTGGAAGATCTAATTTTATAAACCAGATACTATTAGACCTAAATGAAGACATAGACTTCAATATAATAACAGTGGATGTTGTAGTTTGAGTGTAAGATGTATCTAATAGGCTCATATGTTTGAGCATTTAGTCCTCAGCTGGTGGTGTTATTTTGGAAGGTTATGGAACCTTCAGAAGGTGGGGTCTTGATGGAGGAAAAGAGTGACTGGGGGGAAAGTCCTTAAGGTTTGATAGGTTTGGTAAGTTGGCTCTACTTCCTATCTCTTCTCTGCTTCCTGACTGTGGACACGATGTGACCAGTAGCCTCACATTCATGCTGCTGTGCCTTCCGCATTGCAATGGACTGTTTCCCTTCTTGAACTATAAGAAAGTCAACCCTCCTTCCTTAAGTTGCTTCTTGTCAGGCATTTGGCCACGTAAATAAGAAAATTAACTAACATAGTGAAGATTTCAGTATCTCACTATAATCCACTAACATAACACTCAGACACCCCTCCAAATCAGTCAAAGAAATGTGTGAGTTAAGTATACATCACATTGATTTAGTACACACGAAACGTTCCATTTAAGCACTGCAGAATATACACATATCTTAGAACACAAAGCAAGCTATTGATTTAAAAAACCGAAAGTATATTGTACCTTTCCTAATCACAATGGAAATAAAACTAGAAATGAATAAGAAAAACTTCAGAACTTACAAAAATACATGAAGATTGAACAACACACTTTTTTTTTTAAATTAGAAGGGAAGATTTGAGATGTTTTCTAACAAACGACAATGGAAACAACAAATCTGCCCAAAATGGCAAAAATAATACTGTGATGGTCAGTGCTGTCAACTTGACGGGCTGCAGAATCACCAGGAGACAAGGCTGTGGGCCTGGTGGTGAGAGTCTAGAATAGATTAAGTGAAGTGGGAAGACCTGCCCTAAATATAGGCAGCATCATTCTATGGTCTATGGCCTCAAACTAAATATAAAGGAGAAGCAAGCCTAGCAAGCGCATGTATCCTTTCTCTGCTTCTTGAGTGTAGATGCAGTGTGACCAGCTGCCTCACACTCCTGCTGCTGTGCTTTTGCCACCATAGTGGACGGTGTCCCTTTGTAAACTGGGGGCCAGAATAAACCCTTCTTTCCTTAACTTGTTCTTCTCAGGTATTTGGTCATAGCAATGAGAACAGCCATACTAAGAGAGGAGTTATAGCAATGAGTTACACATACACATGCACACACCAACCACACCACACACATACACCACACTACACACACCACACCACACACACCACACCTACCACAATACAACACACACACACACACACACACACACACACACACAGGGGTGGGGGCAGGGAGGGTTAGAAAAATAAGAACACACTAAATCCCAGCCTTAACCAGACTTCAGAAGGACTAATACGAATGCATGTGTAGAGGTAAAAGTGAGGGAACCTTCTGAGTGCATCCTATGAGGCAATTATTGCCCTAATACCCAGACCACACAAAGTCCCAACAAAAAAGAAAGCGATAGATCAGCATCCCTAATGAACAAAGATTTAGAAACCCTCTGTGAAATGCTAACAAATCAAATTACACAACTGGAAGCAGCCTAATGTCCACCAATAGATGAATGAAAAAAGAAAATGCCATAGAGATTCACAATAGAGGTTTATCCAGCCATAAAGATAAATGGAATCATGACATTTATAGGAAAATGAATGGAGCTAGAAATTATTATATTAAGCAACCCAGGCTCAGAAAGACAACTAACCACATATTTTTTTCTCATATGTGGATCCTGGAATTTAATTTTTATGTCTGCATATACATGATATAGTGGTGCATAGGTCATGAAACTAGAAAGAGGCTCATGAAAGGAGGAAAATAGGTCTTAAGTACAGAGAAGGGTGTAATGAAATACATGTGACATAAGAGCAGAAGGGGAGCTCCTGAGGAGGGAGGGAACCAGCAAGAGGAAGGCGGGGGACCAGGGGAGGGAGACCAGAAGAAAATCAACAAAAGAAAGCAAGTATATTTGAAAATGCATAATGAAACCCTTCACCTTACATACTAAATTTTAAAATTAAAAAAAAATCATACACTATGATCAAGTTGGTTTCATTCTAGGGATACAGGGATAGTTCAACATGCATAAATCAATACATGCCAGGCATTATAGCAATAGAATGGACAGATGCAGAAAAACCTTTGATCACATTCAATGTTAGTTCATAATAACAGCCCTGTAGGTTTAGGAGGATCATACATCAACGTAAGTTTTATACTCACAGATCTCTCCTCTCTCTCTCTCTCTCCTCTTCCTCTCTCTCTCTCTCTCTCTCTTTCTCTCTCTCTCTCTCTGAGCAAATCCAAAGTGAAAATCTTAGTAAATTGGGAAAAAAATAGCATTTTCTCTAAATTATGAACAAACCAAGGGTGCCACGTCTCACAGACCTTATTCAATTATAGTGGGTAGAAGATTTAGGCATAACAATTAGGCAAGAGAAAGAAAAAAATGCATACAAATAAGGAAAGGAGGGAATCAAATTAATCCCTGTTTCCAGATGATATAATTTTAGAAATTTTGTAATTTAGAAAATCTAAGGACTCTACCAAGAGACTATTAGAAACACCAAGCTTAGCACAGTAGCACAGTACTGGTCTTGTGACATGAAGGCAGTGTGAATGCTAGGGGTAGAAGAGTTTAAGTGGAGATGGGGAACAAGATATTCAGGAGATGAGATGGTGAGGGAGGCTCAACCCAAACTATGTACCATAAGGAAACCTTCTACTTTGTAAACTAATCTAAAAAGTAAAGAAGATTAAACTTAGATTGAAAAATTAAAAAGAAGAAAAACATTAATACATTTCAGAACTTTAAAAAAAAATCAATAGAGGGGCCCATGAGGCCCCACCCCTAGCTGAGAAGCTACTGGCAATTAGCAACCAGTCAAAGGACAGTCATTTCTCTTTGGGGTTGTGGCCATTGGTAGGCTGCCCATGTACATATAAGCAGTTGGATGCCCCCCCCAACCCATGTGCACATGGGAAGCTCTAATTGAACACAGAAGGACAGAAGAACAGAGAAGAGAACTTGAATCTGGGAAGTGAGATGTGTTGGGGGCGGTCTGGAAGGAGTGGGGGGGATAGAAGGCAAACATGACCAAATTACATTGAGTTCCTCTATGAAATCCTCAAAGAATAAATATCTTTTTTTTAAAATTTTTTAAAAATGATTTATTTAATAACAACATACTTAGAAGAAGCATATCATTACAACACAATTGACATATTCAATAACAGTTTCCTGAGGTAGGATGCATCTCTTTCAAAATTGGCTGTAAATTTTTAGGTTTACAGTTAATTATTACAGTTATACAATATTGTACTCAGTATAAACCCTATAAGACATAAATTAAATGATGTTTTAACCTTTAAAAAAGTTCTCCATTTCATTATTAAAATACACAGTTCATATAGGAAAATTCTTTTTCAATGCAATTGACATTGGATGTTTGCACATGCATTTCTAATCTCTAAATATCTGATTATTACTAGTCACAGTTGGTTACTTTCTGAGCTTCTAGGCATCTGAGCATGGATATAAAGTCATCAGGTAGATTTCAATGGTAATGTTTTTCACATCTACTAATTTTTTTTTTCATTACATCATTAACATATTCAATAACAATTTCCAGAGCAAAGATGCTTCTCTTTCAAAATTAGCTGTAAATTTTGAGGTTCACAGTTAAATTAATACAGTTATACAATATTGAACTCAGCATAACCCTTATAAGACCACTTGAAG